>NW_022630995.1:1302571-1749735 GCF_010015895.1 Lontra canadensis
AGGTCACTCTAGTGATGTACGCTAGAATGAGCTCTCAAGGGTCACCTACCTTCTTCAGCTGTGGTTACTTGGTACTTGGTGTTAGCTTGTATCCCACATCAGCTTTATTCCTAGTTATGCGCTCTCTCTTTGGAAGCAGGAATGGTAAGTGCCCGCAGTCTTCCATCCTTCCTCCTCCACTGTGTCACCACTGGGGTGGCCCAAGGACCCCACTCCTGAAAATGTTCAGTCAAAGGCTCATCGAACTCAGGGCAAAGGAGAAGATTCAAGTTTGATCACCATGACCCTTTACAGAGAGCTTCCACTGATGAAGCGTTTCCTGCGTGTTGTCCTGTTTTATCCCCAGTGACGTTATGAGGTTAAGTTGTACTGTCAGCCCTGTTTTGGAAGTGAGGAAGCCAGGGCTCAGGGTTATTACCTGAAGTGTCCAAGGCTCCTCCCTACTGTGGATCCAGTCTGGGAGATAAATCCTGGACTCTGATTCCACAGTGCTGCTTTGACTTACTTGATCTTGTCCTGGCCTCTGACTGCTGCATCATCTACCCTGTCTTTGGGACCATTGCCAAAGCAATTTTCCTTAATAGCCCAACTCAGCACAGCGTTTCTATGTCCCCAGTTCCTTGGTGGTTTGCCCTCGCTTGCAGATGTAAAAGGAGACGCCGTTCCCCTTGACAGTGTGGACGGTCACTGACCGTGTGGAATGTCACTGTGGACTGTCACAGTGACAGTGTGCTCACTACCTACAATTCCTCTCCAATCTTTCCTTCCTCTTACTATACTGCTAGCACTCCAGCAACTTTTGCCTACGCCCATTTCCTGATCATGTCGTCTCACCACTAAGCTGTTGGCTCTGCCTGGAGTTTTCTTCCCCTAAGTCATCTATTGAGTTTCCCTCCTGCAAGGTTCAGTCAGAACCCCTCCAGACCCAGCCCCTCGGACCCAGGCAGCCCTCTACCGCAGGCCCACTGAATACTACTGGTGTGTTTCTACAGGAGCCCTGCGGCAGCTTTCGGAGTAACTTCTCTGTGCTTTGGTTTTCCGTCTTCAGTGGAGATGACAGCAGTGCCAAGTGCAGGGCAGGGAGGGTTAAATGGGTTCATGCTGGAAGGTGCTTAGAACAGTGCTCAGGGCGTGGTCATCGCTGAGCGCCTTGCGCGTTGTCTGACCTCTTCAGGCTCAAGAGCCCTGCGTCCAGCACAGTGTCGTGCACAGCATTTTGCCTCCACGAGTAACTGATGGGTCAGACTGATCTTCCAACTATGAAGGCTGATGGTTTTCCTTGCTCTTAGACTCCTTGTTGTTTTTCTGAAGTTCCAGTTTAACCAGCACCCTGTATTTTTATGGGCCAAATCTGGCAACCCTCTTACCTGCCCCCCTTCCCCTCAGAACCCGGCCTCTAGAGTCCAATCCTACTCAGCTGTAGCAACCCTGTCCCCATCTTTCCCGCATAATGGCCCCTGTTGTGACAGAGATCGCGTCCCAGGCCAAGGGAAGCAGCTTTTGGGACCGTGTGTCCCCACTGCCTCACTCGTGTGGAGATGCCGGAGTGAGCGAAATTTCCTCTGCAAGGGTCAGCTGTGTGTGTCGGGGGCACCGCCGGCGTCCCGTTTATTCATTCCTCCCGTGTTCACCAGCTCGCGCACTCATTCATTCATTCAACGAGTGCTCTTCAACCCTGGCTTAGTGTCAGGCACCCCATGAAAGCCGCGCGAACTGTTTCAGCCGGGACCCGCCGTAAGACAGGGATTGCACACTGCAGTCCTGGATGCACACAGCTGGCTCTACCTAAAACACTGAAATCAAGTTTCAGGAATAATACATTTACGTATGATGGGGGACGTACTTTGATCTTTGCAATTCTATTCTTTCCATTGCATTTCTTCCATTCTATTAAGAATTAAACAAGGAAAGACCCACTGAATTGATTTCACGAGTTGTGACTCATAATCTGAAAAGTACTGCTCTACAGGATGGTAAGATTCTATTTTTACAGAACAATTTGTAGTACCTCATTATACCAGGACTATACTTACACATTATTACCCTGTATCAGGAGATTTTTGTGGTCTACCGTGGGAAGCCAATCATCATGAATAATAGTATTTTTGGGGGAGAAGATATTTTCAGGGTTTCAAACAACTAACTTATCAAATGACCTTTGGTAAATATTCTGCCTCTAAATTGGGTACAAGGTTTGCCACGTTCCCTGAGCCCGTGTTGATGTGCTTCTTATTTACAGCACTGTCGTTGGTTTCTGTTTATTTCTCTTCGTGTCTACACACAACAAATGGGCTCCATGGGCCGAATGACTCCTTAGGCTGCCTCTGTGGGTCTTTCCAGCTTTATATTTAATCGACCCCAGCCCTTCTCTCTGGGAAGAACTTATTATACTTTCTAGCAGCTTTTTTTCCTTCTAATTTGCCTGGTAGAGATCTTGATTTTGTCGATTATAATCAGCCCCTTTGTTTAAATGAATCTTTTGTGCTCTCATCCTCTTGGTCATTCTGATGGGCCTCAGCCGTCTAAAGAACGAGCCCAGTGGTCAGGCTGTGTTGAAAGCAAATAATTTGGTGCATAAGGCTGAGCTGGTGTGATTGGACGTTGGTGCACGATCAGAAGGGAGAAGTTTGCTTTGAGAGTAATAGCTCCTGTTGCCACAGCTGGGCTTTCGATGAGGTCATCTGAATTTTAAGCTAATGGGTACTGAGTTTGTCTTGTAAATTCACAATTCAGTTTGTTTGAGGGCCAACTGGATTGCTCGCTCACATCTGAGCCATTGTCTACGCAGAGGCAACTCTCCTCATCTTTTGTGTTAGCTGCTTTTAAACTCTGCTTGTGGTCCTGAATGCATGCGTTTCACTTATAGGAATATTTGGTCTCATTATGATTACATCTGTCTAATGACTTCTTGCTGAGAAACCGTTATATGATTTTTTCCTTTTCGTATTTTGATAGTAAAGGCTGGTTTTTCCTGTCAGTCAAATGGCCAGTGCTGGCTGCATGTCTCAAGGGGTGGGAAAAGAGCTTCCCTCCTTGACTGATTTCCTTCAGCTTAGTTCTTTTCAGTCTGTGGTAGTATTCTTGCGTGTTATGAATTTCTTTACTTCACAAGTGTTTGATAAAATAGGTCTAGTAGTGACAGTAGGTCCAGTAGTGACATTTGTACTTAAAAAAGTTCTACCTACTTGGAGTTGCCTACAGAAGTAGCCCGTAACTAAAATGACAACTTTTACTTATCTGAATTTCGTGATGAGTAAGGACTACCCTTTCTACCCTTGGAGAATCTTAAATGTATTCTAGGCCTGTTTCTTCAAATGCCTATAATATAGCAAGTATTGTGTGTCCCTTTCAAACCCAAATGGAGGTCTCATCACCTCCCAGGACCCACTGGAAACCTCCTTCTCCTTTCCAACTCCATTGGCAGCCAGAAGCACCACACATCTTTTTACCTAGGGGAGCACTTTGGTGCCATTTTTGCTTTCTTCCCTTTTCCTTTTCTCTTCATGAAAATCTGTCAGTGGCTCCGGCAGGCGCTTTCCTGGACTTAGAGCTTTCTTTGTATTCCTGTGGGTTGTTGTCCCCCGAGCTGACCAGCATTTGTTGAGTAGGAACCACGCCCAGTGAGCAGTAGGGTCTGTGGGGATTTCACAACAGGTGGTAGCTGCTTTGCCTTTTTCAAGCCTTCCTCTTCTCCCCTGTTCTGAATATGCTGCTCGTGTGCTACAGCGCTTTGTCATGGTCACTTTCCTGGGCAAGAGTCTGTCTACACGACTTTCTGTTTCCACAGGCTCAAGTCTTTAAAACTTCGCCTGGAGTTTTAAAACTCCTTTAAAACTCCTTATTTCTGAGGTTCTCTCTCAAGTGTCCTGCTCTGCCAGGCTGACTTTCCTTCCTGCCATTAACTTCCCTCAGGGACCCTCAAAGGTCAGATCCAAATGCTCTGGGGCCTTCGCTTATGCCACCTGCTCATCCTATAACATGATGACCTCTGATCATTTTTTCCGTTCTTCCCAGTTAAACCCTCCCCAGTCTTCAGGGCCACAGTGATGGTCCGGCCCCTCATGAAGGCTTCTCCAGTTGCTGGAAGTGGCCGAGAGCACACGGGCTGGAGATCCGGATCTTTGTGTTCCGGGCCTGGCTCCCCACCTCATACAAAGAAAATACTTCTTTGTATCTCGCTTTCATTTTCCGTAAAAGTGGAACGACAATAGTAACTATCTCACTGAGTTGTTATGAAGATTAACTAAGATAACTCAAATAAAAAATACTAAGCATAGCGTTTGGCATGTGGGTCATCGACACATAATATAATCATGATAATGATGATGACGATAGTTCTGTACTTTCACCTTGATCCCGATACGCTGGGGTGCCTCTCTCCTTTGACCATCTTAGGACATACCTTTTCCATTTCTGAATTCTCTACAGTGCCGAGGACAACATAGGTGCTCAATAAGTGCTCATTAATTTTGAAAACATGCCATATGCTGTTTTAGCAAAATCTGAGAATCAATTTGTTTCTGAATAGATTTAACTGTGTCTTATGGAAGTGTGATAGCCACTGTCCTTTCGTGACTTGCCCCCTAATCTATGGGATGTTTATTGATGCTAACTTGGGCTGCAGCTGTACAAATGTTGATATTATACTTTTTACGTACAACTCTGACAGAAGTAATACTTGACAAATGTGCCAATTATAGATTCCATTTAAATGAAGTTCAACCATAGATTGAAATATAATTAAACACAGAGTATTTCTTATTTTTCAGTTGGTTTGCAAACATGTGTCCTCCAGATAAGTCAAGTGAGGCAAATCCATGCTTTAAGTCAAGATTTTAGTCATCAGACTTCTGTGCTGTGTGCTGTTGGTGGAGAGTTCTGGCTGGAAGTCAGGTTAGCTTATTCTAAAATTAATTTACTCCCAAGAACACGTACCCAGTGGGCTTTCTTATCATATTTCCAGCGGGAAAGAGGGAGTAATGATGCCCCGCTTCTCTGGAAGCTCTGTTGGATGGCCTGGAAGCGTGGAAATTTACTTTCATGGAGATTATCTGAACTTGGCTGAAAGTCAAGTGAGGGAACCTGCAGAGAGGCACACGGGGCTGAAAGTGGAGGGTGGCCGCATTATGCGTTGCAAAGAACCTGCACCAGGAGTCTTAAGATTTGGATTCTGAGCCTGGCTCATCTCCTCACCATCTGAATGCTATTGAGGGAAATCTCCTTACCTCTCTGAGTGTCCATCTTTATAGCTCTAAAATGAAAGTAACAATATTCAATTTGCTTTACTCATAGAAATGATGTGAAGCTCCAGAATGGTAATAAATGTGGAAGTCCTTTATACATTGTCAAGCCCTACACAGATGTGAATTGTGATGACTGATGCTGTGATGGGGAGTGCAGAGACGTAAGGTGGGTCCTAGGCATCCCAGGCGCGCAGGGTCTGTTGGGGAACCGATGGTCAAGGACGGTGTGGATGGCCAGGATGGAAATGCTTCCATTTGAAACGTACAGAAGGAAATAGGAAGTAGTCATAATTCACAACTAGAGCTTTAACCCCTGGGCAGGCAGTCCTGGAGTCTACTTATATCTAGAGATTTCCTTAAAGAGTAAAGCACTTGCTCAGGATAAAACTTAAATGAGTTTATGAGTGAAATTCTATCGACATGGGGGAGGGTGGGAGCAGATACCAGTGGCAGGAGGCAAATTGCAAGGAGGGATTACTGGTCTCTGAAGATGGTTTGAGAGTCTAGGATTGTAGATTGTAGAAACATATAGTAGCTGTTGCTTGAACTCCCTGCCCTTTCCCTCTGTCTCCTGAGCATAGACACCCTGTTCAGAAGACAGAACTTGGCCCCGCAGCAAGATCATCACATACTGTTTCCGAGAGCAGAGCTCAGAAAAGGGAGCCCTTTCAGTTCAAGAGGGGCACTGACAGCCGGGGCAGAGTGATGACGGGTGTCCCCTGGCAGAGCCATTCCGGTTTACTGGTAACCCGGAGCCAGCAAGTCCTTTGTTGCCTGGGCTGGTTCTCGAGCTCACATGATGTAATTTCCCCCGGAGGGCACCTACCAATACTGAAAAAGTGGGATCCTTGGAAGAGAATCTGATGTTCTCAGGGTGGAGGTGGGCTTATGGGGCCAGCGAAATTTGGGTATGTTGTAAGGTTTCATTTGTAACCACATTTAGGCACAGAATGTTGGTCCATATACTCCTCCGTAATCAGTGTTCTTCTTTCCTATTCCGTTCTTGAATTAGTGTACAGCTTTTGTAAAATCTAATGCCCCAGGGCTTTTTTTTTTTTTTTTAAGATTTTATTTATTTGACAGGGAGAGATCACAAGTGGGCAGAGAGGCAAGCAGACAGAGAGAGAGAGGAGGAAGCAGGCTCCCTGCCTAGCACAGAGCCCAATGTGGGACTCGATCCCAGGACTCTGAGATCATGACCTGAGCTGAAGGCAGAGGCTTAACCCACTGAGCCACCCAGGTGCCCCAGCTTTTTTTTTTTTTTTTTTTTGGTCCAACAATCTATTCTTGGTGTTCATGTTAGCCAAATTCCATGTGTGTTATAGTGTATTGTATGTCTGTTAGGAGAAAGAAGGGTGGTGTGGGAGAGCTCAGAGACACATACAGAGCCACACATAGACAGGAAGACACACAGACAGACTGACACACAGCGGTTTGTTTCTGGAATGGCCATGACGATTAAACCACATGACCAGGGGTTACAATGCATCCAGAATCTCACTGACTTTATTTACCAGCTATGCTCCAAAACCTTAAATATGCCACGTACGTACATGAGACTGAGTGTGTGGGACACTTTTCAGGGGCTCACAAACCAAACTGCCTTTTCTTTTGCCTCCTTCCTCTCTTCCAGCTTAGGAAGGTCCTTTCTAAGAATCTGTGACATAGCTGTGTGCGATTTTCATTTTCTCCATCTCACTCTGCAAATAGAAACTGATTTCATTTTTTCTCATGTATAAAGAAATAATGCATCTGATTTCACAGGCCAGAAAAAATGATTGGAAGGCATCCAGCCAGGCCCTGGGGAAACCCCTAAAATTATCCTTTACCTTATGGACTGTCCAGATTGTTTGTATGTGTGGCTAGGGAAGAGGGGGGGAGGGAAGTGGGATTTGGGAAATAAAATTTTCTCATGCCCAGATGCTGTGAGTGAGTCAGATGGCTGGGTGAGGACCCTGATGCCTCCTGTGATTTTAAGGAGATCATTTGCTCAGTGCCAGGTTTGGATGTCCAAGCAGCTGGGCGGGCCCCTCTGGGGTTCCTAGTGAACTCAGCCCCCTCTCTGAACATTGTGTGGACTTCCCTTATGTGCGAATACTTCCTAGATAAGTGGGTTTCTTTACGGTTGCCTCTTTGATTTGGAATTGCTGTGGGCTAGAGAGACGAAGAAATATACTCTCGGTTACTAGCAGAATTGACAGATAATGGACAATAATAACAGTTCTTTTGAATTTACCAAAACACCTTACACACGTAATTTTATTAGAAATGGAAAACCAGTAGGGGATTATTTTACTCTATTTATAGATGGAAAAACTAGGGAAAAGGGAATTAAGGAATACTAGCTTTGGAAAACAGCTTGGGTCTAAAATTGTCTAACCAACTTTGCACATAATAAAAATAATTTACCACCTTTTCTAAATGTAACTTCCTCCTTCATAGGATAAGAAGATGGCACTATAAAAATACTACCAATTGAGGGGCACCTGGGTGGCTCAGTTAGTTAAGTGTCTGCCTTTGGCTCAGGTCATGATTTCAGGTCCTGGGATCCATCCCTATGTTGGGCTCCCTGCTCAGTGGGCAGTCTCTTTTTCCCTCTCCCTCTACCCCCGCCCCCGCTTGTGCTCTCTCTCTCAAATAAATAAATGCAATCTTTAAAAACAACACCACCAATTAAAATCATTACTATGAAATTCTATGCAAAAATCACAAAGTGGTACTAAAAACTGGAAAGTATCTTACCTCAAATACAGTTTGGAACAATGCAAGGTATGCCTAAGTACCATAAAATATTATTAGTTAAATGAAAAATTAGGGCCTCCTGGCTGGGTCAGTTGGTAGAACATGGGATTCTTGATCTCAGGGTCATGAGTTCAAGCCCCACATTGGGCACAAAGTTTGCATTAAAAAAAAAAAAAAGAAAAGAAAAACTAATTCCCAGTTAGTACAGTTTTTTTTCCCATTTCTGGCCTTGATGATAAATATGGTAACAAATGGGAGCACCTTTGGTTATCTCTTTCCGAAATCATTTTCAAGCCCTTCTTTGCCCTACAAAATTAGCATAAACCCCGCCTGCTATTTCTAACTGTCCCCATCTCTTCCTTCAAGTTCCTTATATCACTGGATGAATATATCATTCCTTATATCATTCCTTATATCACGGAGCCAAGCCGTGAACTACAAAGAATAATTCAATTTTTCTTTCTCAACAAACCGTTCCCAAGACACAGCATGTCAGGATGTTTGCCCAGGATTTTAGGCTTAAGGGTCTTCCGTCCTGCCGGTGGCTGTGTGTTCTCAGTAGAAGAGAATAATCAACACATTTTGTGGCCAGTGCTTTCTAGATTGTAAAGCACTGCGACTGAATCCTCTTGATGGTTCTCAAAGAATTATTATCCCCACTGGACAGACTTAGAAGCTAAGGTTCAGAGAGGTTAGCAAACGAATGCCCCCGATAACCCCAGCCAGAAAACAGTGGAGCTAGGTCTTCAGCTCTAGGCCTTCTGTTCCCAGGCGCCCCCACTCTTTCTGGGGCAACCTGTGGTGTGAGTAGTAATGCCCTCACCAGTGGAAGGGAGCGGTAGTAACTCCAGTGTGACCAACGCAAAAGTTGATGCTTCCCACTCTCTGTATCTTTGGTGATATTAAAGACTAACTTTAAAAAAAAAAAACGAGATACATAACGTTATATTAGTTTCAGGTGTGCAACAAAGCAATTTGATATTTGCACATATTGTGAAATGATGACCACAATAAGTGTACTTAACATCTGTCACCATGCAAAGTGACAGAATATATTTTTTCCTTGTGATGAGAAGTTGTAAGATTTACTCTCTTAGTAACTTTCAGATATGCTTTACAGTTATTAGCTATGGTCAGCATGCCGTGTACAGTACATCCCAGGATTTATCTAATTTATAACTGGAAGTTTGTATTTTTTGACCATCTTTGTCCATTTGCCCACCCCGGCCTCTGGCGTCACCCATCTGTTCTCTGTATCTATGAATCTATGAGCTGCTTCTTCTGTTTCTTCTGCTTTTTTTTTGTTTCCACACAAAAGCGGGATGATATGGTATCTGTCTTTCTCTGTCTCTGACCTATTTCACTTAGTACGGTGCTCCAAGATCCATCTATGTTGGACAAATAGCACAATTTCATCCTTTTTTATGGCTGAATATATATCACATTGTCTTTGTCTATTTGTCTGTCAGCGGACACTCAAGTTATTTCCATACTTGGCTATTGTAAATAATGCTGCAGTGAACATGGGAGTGCAAATTGTTTTTGAGATAGTGTTTTTGTTTTCTTTGGATAAATACCCAACTGGAATTGCTGGGTCACTTGGTAGGTGTAGTTTAAATTTTGAGGAACCTCCATAGTGTTTCCCATAGTGGCAGCACCTACCTGTCTCTTGTCTTTTGGTAATGGGCTGCCTTTTGATGATTACCTTCTGGAGTGTAAGCTGAATCTTTATTCTGTCACTCATCATTTATTATTCGTGTAACCATAGGCAAATTACTTAACTTCGCTAAGCTCAATGTCTTCATCTATAAAGCGAAGACAGTAATTGTTATAAGGGTTAAATGAGAAAATATGTGTGAAGAGTTAAGCACTATGCTTGACACATAATTAAGATTAGATGTTACCTTTCTTCTTATTTTTCCACTTTGTAACATTTTAGCGTCGTTCTTGCTGTATTAATTATGTGGAGGTGGTCGATTTTGAGTGGACATGTGGTGGCTGTGGAGAAAGCTCTGCTACAGAAAGCTCCTATTCTATACTTTTTCTCTGGCCCACATGGAAAGCAAATTAGATGCCCCAGCCCTAGTGATGAGAAAAGATTGGTTTAATTTCTATCTTTCTTGGGTAAATAAATCAATGTGTACTTTTCTTTCTGAAGTCCCTTGCCTATAACATACTGTGCTCTGCTGATTACTATTGAACGAGTATTTATTTAATCCCAGTTATGTGTCCTAGATGTGTGTGTGGTGTTGTAAGGATTCGAAAAGGAAAAAGACATGGTCTCTGCCCCAGCTTACTTGAGGAGGGCTTGATTTCTAAGTGTAAAAACAGAGGACTATTCTGAACTGGGTGTGTGGTGGAAAACCAGTATGCCTATTTTAGGGAAAAGATTTCACAGACTAACTCTTCCCAGCATGCTTCCAAGTGCTGTGACAACCCCTTAAAATATTTGTCAAAAGAAGAAGTCAACTTCAGAAGAAATTCTCCTTTTCCAGATTGATGCTATAAATAGGCAGAATAAGTTATTTGTGTCTTACAACTTTTTGAGACATAGCAACGATTAAAAATGGTAAAAAGGTGGCATTATATCTGCGGGCACATCAAAACCTTTTTGAAATTTGTCTCATTATTGTATTTTTTTAAAAATTTTTATTTTGTAGTGCCTTAGGCAAGTTACTTTCTGCATATGGAAAATGCTCTAAGTAAAAATACCTCACTGGGCTGTTACGCAGATTATATGAGATATGATGTAAAAGCACTAGGCACAGCACTATTGCAAGTATCCAATTAGCAATAGTTTTTTTTTCTGCATTGGTGGATATGCTCCTTGTCTTTCTAAAGCAGAGTTTCCAATGAGTCCTCCTGTGGAAGCTCCTCCTCCCGTTATCCCCTCTTATTCTTTCCCCTGGAGCGTTTCAGTACTGTGTGCAGCTCAGCGTGGCCTTACATGCAGAGCCCATCCAAGAGTTAATAATGCCGTGCTCCAACCTTTCTCGTTTCCTGGAGCTACTTAATCAGAGAAATCACTGTGGCCCTTTTCACGCAACTCATTGACGTCCAGAGCAACTAATTAGATAGAGGGAGTATAGAAAATCAATCTTTACTAACATTGACATTTCTTCCAATTTAAGCAATTCGTTTGCTTACATTCTTTGTGAAAACCTGTTGAGATCTAAAATTATCCCAGATGACTACATTAGAGAGTTCTAATAGGTTTTTTAACATTAGAATAAAGATTATTTGAACATTAAATACATAGTCAGAATTGGGAAGGGATCCAGCATATTTCACAAGCTCATCAAGTTAGGGGGCAGTAAACTCTTTGAGAATGCAGCCTACTTAGGGGGAAGAGGTTTGTGTTCAGTAGTTCCCTTTGCACCTCTAGTTCTTGATCCTTCTCCTCTCTGTTCTCGGAAGCCAGCCTGTATGAAATATACCCACAGGGTTGTCTTGGCTTCAGCTTTTAATTGGGCTTGGCCAATGGGGATCATTGGTCGTAGACTGGAGGGAGTGGAGATTGTGAGGGCAAGGCGTTAATTACCTCAACTCCCTGTATGCTCCTTGAGTTGCAAGGTCAACTTGAGTTGGCTGTGTCCCTCTACTTCCGATCACACCTCCTGTAAGGTGGTCCTGTTCATATAGCCTGTCTGTCTCCCACTCCTTGCAACTCTCCCTTCTCCTGCTACTTTATGTATGTGGGCTGGGTGGCTAATGGGACATGTTACTAGCCCCTAAATATTGTACTATGCCTTGTGGTTTTTCTTATAGCCTTTCTGTATCTTTGTAAATAGCCAAAATTTTACTGAATTTTCCTTAAATTACCCAATTTGAATATGTCATCTGTTTCCCATTAGAACTTCAAATGATAGAGAACAGTAGCAACTTCTTGAAAGATCAGAGTGACTCTCTGAATTACTGGTTTGTAAAAAATTCTGCCAATTCATAAAAATTCTGTGTGCCTCATCACATATTCAGGTCAAAGTGGGTGAATTCACAAGAATGGCATATAATGATGTGGCTTGTGTTGCTTGTGTTTTGTGGTTGAATGGATGTCATTTGGGTTGAATGAGGATAGTATTAGAAGTTCAATGAATGCCAGTGTCTTAGAAGAGTGAGAGAGGAGTAGAAGCTGGGCAAATTGCATCTGAGCTTCTTAACTTGCACGTGAGGAATCTGAATCGCCCGGAAGTTAGAGGAGTTGCCCAAGGTCAAATAATCAGTGTGTGGCAAAGCTGGGTCTTGTGCCATGTCTTGCAACTCTAAGGCTAGTGATTGTTTTAGTGCTCCAAATTGTGGAAAAGAGTTAAATTTACTTTTCATATGCAAAATACATGGCTTTGACTTTAATTGGTCAGCTTGCAACGAACCAGAAATGTACTCCAGTGTGGTATTGCGGGTTTGATTGGTTTTTAAATAGGAAATTAAGTGCAAGTAAGGAATTTCAGTTTACAGTAACCCATCTGTCACAGCAGCTCAGCCAAACAAAACAATGTTATAAAGATGTTAACATTGTTTTAGAATTTGTTTATTCATAAGGGAATTTTTTGCTGTATAGTATTTTTAATTTCAGAAAATATGGTCTGTAGTATTGCTGAGTGATGAATTATGAAGATACTCAGAAAAAATAGTAAACCCTTTTAATAGTTTATCATTAAAGGAGTTTTGGGGCAGGGGGCCTGAGTGGCTCAGTGGATTAAGCCTCTGCCTTTGGCTCAGGTCATGATCTCAGGGTCCTGGGATTAAGCCCCGCATCGGGCTCCTTGCTCAGAGGGGAGCCTGCTTCTCCCTCTCTCTCTGCCTACTTGAGATCTCTCTTTCTGTCAAATAAACAAATAAAATCTTAAAAAAAAGAATTTTGGAGAAACTGGTCTCACTGTTTTATACTAGAGAAATATTTTATTTTCTATTATACATACTGTGTATGTACCCAGATAATTGGAATAGTTGTTATGTGGAAGGTGTCAGTATCTCTGCCCTTAAGATAGTAACAACCTAATGCAGGGGATATGAGATAGAGATTATATCCAAATTGGAAAATAAACGGTAAAATTTTCTGTCTAAGCCAACTGTTAGGAGGACCTACAAGATAACCCCTTCAGTTAAAGTGTAAGTCCCTGAAGTCCAGGGTAAAAACTTACATTTCTTTCATGGTAGGCAGGGAAAATGATATTTAGTAGGTATTTGACAATAAATAAATGAAATCACAAAGGTGTTCCTGTAGTATTTTAGGAGTAAGAAGGGAATTTGGTCCAATCTGCTTTTTTTATCCAGTTCATAGTTAGAAGGCTAGATGGTTCACATGTTGGGAATATTACTTTCCTATATACATTGTGTGTGTGAGAGGAAAAAATTTTTTTCCTATTTAGGTTTGCATATAGAAAAATTAGATTGTCAATTCACTATTGTCTCTTTAATAAATTAAAAAGTGAAACTGTTTATGTAAACAAATCAATAGCAAGTTGATTTAATTCTATTTTACTATGAAACATCATCAATTTTCTCATACAGAAAACCCTGAAAATTAATAAATATAAGCAGTTTATTGGCTTCAGTTTTTGTGTTTTGATACTGACCCATGATAACAGTAACTAACACCAGTCAAATGTGTTCAGTTTTCCTTACAGTTTTGAAATACAGTAAGATGGTCTTTGCTGTAATTCTGCTTTCCTTGATAATGCTGCATATTACTGCATTACGTGCATATTTTAGAATTTTGAACTATTGATTTGCGTCTGTGTAATGCAAGTAGGTGCCATTCCCCTTAAAACATACATAGGTCCTTGTTTTTGTAATGTCAAGATTGGCTCAATTATCTTTTGGAAGGTGGAGCTTTCAGAGAGATGGATTTGTTGACCATTATCTAATGGTCAACTCTATGCTCATCCAGACATGAAAATTCCATTTCGACACTGATATTTCCTCCAAAAAGAAAGTTATAGGAACTTACACAATGTCCTCTAGAGAGAGTGTTCAGTGCTCCCTTATCACTTATTCTATCAAATTAATTTTCTTCCTCATTTGACCCGAACGTGGAGGAATACAGATCTGACGGGTCGCAGGACCCACACTGGACCACAGCTTCGAGGGGTGGATCCTTAGTGCGCACGTGTCCTTCTCTTTTTCCTTCTTCCTCCCAATGAGGCGAGGCCCAGGGAAAACGCTCACTGTGAAAACACACAGCCAACCCTCTCATTTCTCTTTTTCTCTCTTTCCCTTCCGTGTCGCGCGGTAGACACCTGTTCCTCAGAGGAGGTCCAGCGAGCTTTCTTGCTATCTGTAGATTCTCTTCATTCCACAGAGCAGCAGATGTGGAGTTCCTGTCCTAACAGGAAGATGAACACGAGACCGTGAGAAGAACTACGTTGATTCCTTCACTGTTGTGTCTCTAGAACTAGCAATGTTTCCTGAGTAGCAGTGTGGTAGAACTAACACATTAATGAACAAACGCATAAAACCACGCCATACCTTGTCCAAGAACTTCCTCTTCCCCCACAATCAGGGAAACTTGAAAAACATTCTATACTCCACAAGTGTGCATACTAAAGGATGTAAAATACTTTTTTGGTGGACTTCTTCCTCCTTTCTCTTTGGCCTTGAAGGCTTGCAGATTTGACTTTCATATTAACCCGACTTCATCTGCTTTCAGATATTGAGGGCAGATAGGAAGGCTGTTAGCGTACCTAATATGATTTGTCCTTCTTTGGAGAAGGCCCTGGACCCTAAAATATCTTAAAATAACATTGGTTATAAATTATAAGATCTGTTATGATAGAAACTTTAACATTGTTTAAATTGCTTAAATCTCCATCAGAAAGGATGAATCCCCAACTTTTGTAGCAACGCTAATGGGACTGGAAGAGATTATGCTGAGTGAAATAAGTCAAGCAGAGAGAGTCAATTATCATATGGTTTCACTTACTTGTGGAGCATAACAAATAGCATGGAGGACAAGGGGGAGATGGAGAGGAGGAGGGAGTTGAGGGAAATTGGAAGGGGAGGTGAACCATGAGAGACTATGGACTCTGAAAAACAACATGAGGGTTTTGAAGGGGTGGGGGATTGGAGGTTGGGGGAACCAGGTGGTGGGTATAGGGAGGGCACAGATTGCATGGAACACTGGGTGTGGTGCAAAAACAACGAATACTGGTATGCTGAAAAGAAATAAAAAATAAAAAATAAAAAAATAAAAAAATAGTGTTATGTGGCATTTTTAATTTAAGTAGTTGAAACTCTTCTTTTTTAAGTTACCAGTATCATTCAATTGAAGAGAACAGAGTGTAAAACGTAATGTGGTCTAATTTACTTTTTTGGCAATTGTTTTGTTGGCCCATTTAGATTTTTTTGATTTTTTTAAAAATAAATCTTCAATCACAATAATTGGAACATTTGGATAAAAAAATACAGAGATTTTCTTCACAAGACGAATTGTTTCTGTTATATTCTACCATGTTAATAATTTTGAAAGGTAGTTAAAAAATGAAAATGGAAAATTTATTATTAAAAAACACCACATTAACTTGAAATATTAAACTATCTGTGGACTTTTGCTACAATTTTTAAGACAACATACTTGGCTTTTGTGCTTGAGTCAGTGTCTTTTTCCTGGTTGTTGTGACTGTCCGTGGTACTGAAAGTGAGCCGTCTTGTTTTAGACATAGTCGCAAACGATGGTGATGTGAGAAATTTCTAGACTCATCCCTCCATTTTCAATGAGAAATTATACAGCGTTGAACTCATTTACTTAATTTGCTACAGCTTGTAGTGACTGATCAGGACAAGTAACCATGTGTTTTTTCCACTTTGCCTGGGAAACCAGGCTTCAAATCTTAGAGAACCCCAGTAGAGTCAAATGCGTAAAACTCTGGGGTTCAGCCTGAAAAAGCAGTCTCTGTATTGTGAGTCTTCATAAACCCTTTGGATGCAGGGACGTATGTAAGTATTTTTTTCCTTGTTGGGTACGCTGATGAGATTTCACCAACTTGTAACAACCCTACTGGTGAGGGCTATGCATCCTGTTTGGAAAAACAAAATAAAACAAAACAAAACAACAAATCATTCTGAATTATTCCTTGGCTTTGAGTCTTTTGAAGGCCTTCTTAAAAATCTGACTGATTTTGGAGTACTTCCCAAATGTGAACAACTACCTCATTATCTTAGCATAATGAGATAATATTAATTTAACTATTTAAATTCAGTGTCCTTGAATGGTCTTTAAAAAAAATTGGGAAGGTCAGCAATGTTTGGTGGATAAATCTTGAGACAACTAGGTAAAAAAATCCAAGATAAAGTATGAGCCACCCTTAAAAATAATTCCTAGAAGAATTTTATTTGGCAAGGCTTTATTTCCCTTCCCAGTAGTTTAAGATGTTACTTTGTTCTTGTAAGTTATATTGCTAATTTTATTTTTCCCATAATTTTTGTCTTGGTTTGACTGTCTTTAGGAAACATTTGAAATCTGTTTTGGTACTTCCTTTGAAAAAATTAATACGATTATTTTTAGAATATAGGGAAATTAAAAGAAATGTAGACCTTTGTGTTCCAAATGTATCAACTGGGAAAAGAGCAAACACCCCCAAAATATGCCCCAAAATAAAAAAAACCCACCCTTTAAGCTATGCCTCTGTATTCATTGTATCATTTATAAGTGCATATTATGGGCGCCTGGGTGGCTCAGTGGGTTAAGCCGCTGCCTTCAGCTCAGGTCATGATCTCAGGGTCCTGGGATCGAGTCCCGCATCGGGCTCTCTGCTCGGCAGGGAGCCTGCTTCCCTCTCTCTCTCTGCCTGCCTCTCTGTCTACTTGTGATCTCGGTCTGTCAAATAAATAAATAAAATCTTAAAAAAAAAAAAGTGCATATTATTTACTCCTAACTGTATTAGGAAAAAATTAATTCATGACATTCTCCTGGCTTGTCCTTTTTATCTTGTACTATAGATTGCTTAAAAATAAACACTCATTTTTATAAACCATTATCGTGCTATAATTGACATAGAGTAATTTGCTATTCATGTTGCTGTAAGTATATAACTTGATAGGTTTTGACATACGCATATACACACGACATGATCATAATCAGGATAATGAACATACCCATCACTCCCAAATTCTTTCTTGTATTCTTTTATAATCTTCCCACCTGTCCCCAGCAACCACTCATTTGTCTTTTCTCTTTAAGGGTTAGTTTGCATTTTCTGGAACTTTATATCAGTGGAACCACAGTTTGTACTCATTTTTCGAAGTTTTATCTTATTCTTTTTTATGGAGCATAGTCCTCTTTTTTTTTTTTAATGTTCTTTGATCTCTGAGTTGGTTTCTATGCATTGGATGAAACAGCCAACTCTCCGTCTTGAAGGAATGGCCTCATGTAGGAGATGGAACCTTGTTATCAACTCTGTAGCTCTTGGTTGTCTCTTAAACCTTGGCGATGGTCCAGGCAGCCTGCTTTGTTCTTAGTGGCTCTCAGTAGTTAAACATGTGCCAAGACTTGTTATTGTCCTGAGGGGGAGGATCTCCATCAGCCCCAGAGTTGGGTTGATTGGAAGCCAGACCCATAGGCAGCAGGTTTAAGGTATGCAAATACACCTTTCTCAGGGGAAAACACCCAGAGATGGGTGTTTCTGTGTATTCCTTCTGTGTTGAGAGTTTTACTCTTTTTTATCTTGCTTGTCTGTCATTGTTTGGTGATCAGTCCATGTTTTGTGTGTATCAGTAATTCATTCTGTATTTTTTTGAGAGTGTTTTATTATATGGATATGTCAGAACCAGTTTATTCATTCACCTGTTGGTGGGCATTTAGATTGTTTTAGTTTTTGGCTCTTAAAGTTGCTATGAATATTCATGGACAAATAGATGTGTACTTTCATTTCTCTTGCATAATGCTTAGAAGTGGAGCGGCTGGGTCATTGGTAGGTGTGTACTTACTGTTTAAGAAATCACCAAACTGTTTTCCAAAGTGGTTGGCTGGTTTTGCATTTCCATTAGCAGTGGATGAATGCTTCAGTTCCTCTATATTCTCACTAGCACATGGTATGGTCTTGTAATTCAGCCATTCTACAGGTGTAGAGGTATCTCATGTGGCTTTAATTTTTATTTTCCTAATGACTAGTCATGCTGAACATCCTGTCATGGGATTATTTGTCATTCATATGTTGTCTTTGGTGAATGCCTGTTGAAATCATTTGCCCATTTTGATTACTTTTCTTATTATTGAGGTTTGGGAGTTCTTTATTTATTTTGGATACAATTATTTTATCAGATAAATGATTTGCCAGTATTTTCTTCCACTCTGTGGCTTATCTTTTCATTCTCTTAGCATTTTTTTTTTTCACAAGAAGAACTTTCTTTTTAATGAAATTCAATTTACCATTTTCCCTTTTATTGATCATGTATTTGGTGTATCTAAGAAATATTTAGTCCAAGGTCACAAAGACTTTTCTCCTATATTTTCTTGTAGAAATTTCTATTTTCCATTTTATAATTAGGTCATTGATCCATTTTGAATTAATTTTTGCACATAGTGTGAGGTGTAGATCAAACTAAGAAGTTTCTTTTTTTTGCATACAGATATGCAGTTATTCCCACCATTTGTTGAAAGATAATTCTTCCTCCACCAACTGCTTTTTAAAATTATTTTTAAAGATTTGTTTATTCCCTTTTTTGAGAGAGAGAGAGAGCATGAGTGGGGGTGACAGAGAGGGAGAGAGAATCCCAGGCAGACACCCCCTGAGTGCAGAGCCTAACATCGGGCCTGATCTCACGACCCTGATCATGACCTGAGCCAAAACCAGGAATAGGGCCCTTAATTGGCTGTGCCACATATGCGCCCCCCAAATTGCTCTTTTATCTTTGTTAAAAATCAGTTGTCTATGAAAATACTCTATAATTTCTACTCCATTTTGAACCTATATCTGCTCTAAAAAATAAACTCTTTAAAAAAAGCAAAAAAAAGGTTGTTTATATAATGTGAATCTATTTTGAGGCTCTCTGTTTCATTGATTTATTTGTCTATCTTTGCATTAATACCATACTACTACTATAGTAGCTTTATAACAAGTCTTGAAATCAGATCCTATAGATTTGGTACTCTTTTTCAAAGCTGTTTTGGCTAGTCTAGGTTTCTTACATTTCCATATGAATTTTAGAATCAATTTATCAATTTCTACAAAAAAAATGAGGGGACACAGTAATTTTGTTATCTTCTGACCAATAAGCACCATATATTTTTCCAATTCATTTAGGTCTTTTAAATTTTTTCTCAGCAATGTTTTATCGTTTTCATATATCTTTGGTCAGATTTATCCCTGAGTATTTAATATTTTTAATGTTAATGTAAATGGCATTGTTTTTTGAATTTTAATTTCTTCTTCCTCTTTTTTTAAAAGATTTTATTTATTATTTGACATACAGAGAAATCACAAATAGAGAGAGAGGGAGAAGCAGCCTCCCTGCTGAGCAGAGAGCCCGACGTGGGGCTCGATCCCAGGACCCTGAGATCATGACCTGAGCCAAAGGCAGAGGCTTAACCCACTGAGCCACCAGGCGCACCCCCTCCCCCCACTTTTTTTAAGTAGGCTCCATGCCCAGTGTGGAGCCCAACATGGGGCTTGACCTCCTGACCCTGGGATCAGGCCTGAGCTGAAATCAAGTCAGACGCTCAACAAGATGAGCCACCAGACACCCCTTGAATTTTAATTTCTGTGTTCATTGGGAATATATAAAAATACAGTTGGTTTTTGTATGTTGATCTTTGATCCTACAACATTGCAAACCTCACTTCTTAGTTCTAGTTGCTTTTATGTAGATTCTGTTTTATTTTCTATGTAAGCAATCATATTGACATATTTTTCTTCTGTTTCTTTAAAGATGTTACTTCATTGTCTCCTCCTGTACCTTGTTGCCCGCGGGAACCTGCTGTCATCCTTATAGTTGTTCTTGTGTAGGTAATGTGTCTGTCGTTTCCCTGGCTGCTTTAACATTTTTTCTTTTTTATCACTGCTTAGAATAATTTGACTATGGTATATATTGGTGTCATTTTCTTATGTTTCTTGTGCTTGAGATTAATGGGCTTTTTGGTCCTGTGGGTTAATATTTTCGTCAAATATTTATCCAAACATTTTTTATTCCCTGCCTCCTCTCTGCAGGGCTCCAGTGCATGCACAGACCTCTTCACATTGTTCTACAGTCCTATTGCTCTACAAATGCTTTGCCATTTGTTTTTAAAATTCTTTTTTCTCTTTATGTTTCATTTTGTAAAGTTCCTATTAGTATGTCTTCAATTTAGTAATATTTCCTTCTGTAGACCTAATCTGCCCGTAATCCTTTCTAGTGTATTTTTTCTTTTAGACATTGCAGTTTTCATTTCTAAAAGTTTGGTTTGGATCTTTCTCCTGTCTTCCCTGACTCTACTAAGTTTTTGGAAGATATGAAATATGGTTATAACGACTGTAATGTCCTTCTAATGTTTGTGTCAGTTCTGGACCACTTTTAATCGGTTATTTTTTTCCCCATTAAGATTTGTATTTTCCTGCTTTCTTGCATGATAGTCTTTGATTGGATGCCAGACATTGCCTTTTTGAGTGCAGGGCGTTTTGTATTTCATAACCATTTTTGTGCTTTATTATTTTAAAAAATTGGTTAGGGTTACCTAGAAGTGTATTTCGTCGGGGGCTGATTATTCCTCACTTCTGAGGCGACACTTCCGAGTGTCCTGCTCGGTGACCGCGTTACGATGCTTCCTCGCCTGTCGTGTGGGAGCAGGCGCTACTCCCGCCCTGGGCGGGCTCCAGTCCTCTCGGGCTGTTCTTTCCCCGGCTTTGGCTCATCGTCTCACTTTCGTGTTCACATCAGTTCCTTGATGGATTTTTTTTTACAGAGATCCTCTGTAGATCTCTGGAGTTCTGTTTCTGTGGAACTTTTCCCTTTTTGGTACTCTGTTGTACAAGTTCCAGTCGCCTTGGTCTCCCAGACCCTCAGCCCTGTCCTTTCATCTCAGGGAGTCAGCTGGGTCCCCCCGGATCTCTCCGGGCTGCGGCCTGAACCTTCTCTCAAGGCACTAGACTGGTGCAGATGTGAGCTTCCCCTTATTTCTTGTCCCCCAAGGAGCATCGTTCTTTGTTGCCTGCTGTCCAGTGTGTTGACTGGACATTGTTTCATGTATTTTGTTGGTCAGCTGATGTTCGTTTTTCGGCGTTTCAGAGAGGAAGGTAAATCTGGTCTCCGTTACTTCAAATGCTCTTGGAGAAGTTATGCTAAACCATGTGCTGCACGCCATAAGTACAGCTGCAGGAACTAAGTAAAAGTAGAAGTAATTTCCAGACCGATAGGAGAAAAGCACACGGAAAAAGGGAATGAGCTGGTGCGCAGCTTAGGTACGATTTGGGTAGATCCAGTGGGAGTGTGGTAACCCTGCGGTCAGAGAGCGCCCTTCTTCTGTCCCAGGAGAGCTACGGAGATGGGAGTGAGCAGAGCCTCTGCTGTTGGCTGTTGGAAGGCATCGTTCTACATACTTACCTCAAGGAATTCTTTTTGCTTTTATGCATCTTTTAGATGGAAACTATCAAGAGATACAGTGAAAAACAAATACCTTCTCATTTGAGAATGTGTTGTTAACATGATACCAGGTTTTAATTTTCAACATCATCTCATTTTACTGTATGAGGTTTTTTTTTTTTTTTTTTTAGATTTTTATTTATTTGACAGACAGAGATCACAAGTAGGCAGAGAGGCAGGCAGGGAGAGAGGAGGAAGCAGGCTCCCTGCAGAGCAGAGAGCCCGATGTGGGGCTCGATCCCAGGACCCTGGGATCATGACCTGAGTCAAGGCAGAGGATTTAACCCACTGAGCCACCCAGGTGCCCCACTGTATGAGTTTTTATTGTGAATAATACACAAATGGTACATAAATAGGCTTCAAATCAAGCACATCTGGATTTGAATTCTGCTCTGTCACTAACTGTATCTTCTCTTTCAGTTTCTTCATCTTTAAAATGGGAATAATGAAAGAAAAAAAATAGAATGGGGATAATGACGATTGTTATCAGGATTAAGTGAGGTCATGCATATAAAGAACGTGGAACAAAGCCCAGCAAACACGGAACCCTCCGTAAATGGCTGGTGCCATTATACGTCATCTCTGAAGGCGGGTGGCGGTCACGTGAAGATAGTCTGTGGCATTTACCCTTCTGGCACAAAACTGTGTTTGTTTTTTTTTTTTTTCTGGTCAACTCTTTGAGCTGAAAAAACTGTATTCAAACGTAACATTCCTTTTTCATTTCTTAAATTTCATTTTATTTAGTATTTTCAGTCTTTGCCTACATGAGAATAGACATCTGGGTAAATTTTGAAAAAGTGTTAAATTTGGATAACTGGGCTTATTTTTTTTTAAAAAGACTTTATGTATTTATTTGAGATACACAGAGTGAGAGAGAGGAAGAGAGGGCAAGCACAAGCAGAGGGTAGAAGCAGAGGGAGAGGGACAAGCAGGCTCCCTGCTGAGCGAGGAGCCCAGTTGATCCCAGGACTCTGGGATCACGACCCGAGCCAAAGACACACGCCTGACTGACGGAGCCCCCAGGTGCCTCTGACTAGCCGTGCTGGATTGCCCAGATGACCTTGACTGAATTAACTCTTATTTATGTGTGTTTCTCTTCCCCACTTTCTATCTGGATTCTTTGTTCCTTCGTCTCCGTTATCCCTGTCACACTCAAGCTGGTGTCTTTTCCCAATAGCTTATCCTTTGTGGCTGTCAGTCTGGGAGGGCTTTGGCTGGTTGATCACAGCGTTTGTGGGAACCCAGCCCCTCAGCTCCTTCAGACCTTGCTGAGAACCTCTCACACACACGTGGGAATGTTCCTGAGTTCTAAGTCCCAGCCGCTGTCCTCATACTGCCCCCGTGCTCTCCAGTAAACACTCGTTGAGGACTTTTGGGTTCGCCTCTTCTCTGATTCATCAGCTATACCCTTTGCCTTTTTCTCTTTCCTCCTACACGGCATAACGAACGGGTCTTGTGGCTGCTGGTGGTTTACCCCCATCTACTCAGATTTTAAGGCTCCTAGGGAAATCGTATCATTTAATTGCCACCATTTGATATAAATATTGCTCATGAGTTTTTGGTTTTGGTATCCTAGTTGCTCTGTCTTTATGGAGGGCATTTGGGGAGATTTAAAAACGACATCGTGGCTGCCATGATATTACCAGAATTCCTCCCTGATCAGTCTGTTTTTCACATTTATCTCTTCATTTGAGATATAGCCAACAGTTTTCTGGAAGCCTTGACCCAAAGGTTAATGAAATGGAAACCAGATTGTGATAAAAAAAAAAAAAAAACTAGCTTAGCTGGAGGTGGCTTGCTGGTGGGATTCTTTTAATGCAGGCATTTAATTTTTCTGGATGTGTCTATGGCTTAGGATACATTACTTCCTTATTATTTAATTTGCAAATGTGATGACAGTGTATATATATTATTTTTATGCATTTCAGATATGCCATGTGTCAATTTCTGTTCTTCTACTTATAAACATGAGAATTGCTCAAAAATTTCTGATATAGCATCATTAATTCAAATTCAGGTATTGGTTTTATTCAATATCATCAGAATTATAAATGCATTTTACTTTTGCCATGTTGAACACTTTTTAAAAAAGTCTTCTTGGTGAGCTGAGGTTGCTTTCTTTTCTTTCCCTGATTTCTTATTTTTCTTTGTCTTAAAAATCATTTATGTTAGAGTTGGAGGAGGTGAAAAGATTTTTTTTTTTAGGGTTTTCATTGGCTTCACACATGGAGAGTGTCAATTAAACCAATCCAATTTCTTTTGGAACTTTGCCCTTTTTTTTTTGAGGAAATTAATCACTATAGAAATAAACATGTCATCTGGTCATTTGCAACCTTATGGATTTTTGTTCAAGTTTAAAATTGATTAGAAGTAGTGCTGGTAGTGGTCTGGGGTGAGAGAGAGAGGAAGGAAGCAGAATTAATTATCCCCCCAAATCTATCACACTCCAAGGGCATTTTCTGCAGAATCATTACTGTGAGTGTATTGCTAGACCGTGAAAGGTGAGTGTATTAGCAATTTTACTTGATTCACAGGAGAAGAAAATAGGAATCTGAGAAATTTTTTAAAGTCCTGGCAAGTCTAATTAATCCCCAAACCTCCTCCTTGGATTCTATGTTCTGCTGTAGAGAAGGCTGGGCTTTTAACAGCAGTAATCACTAATGACTTAATATTTGCCTCAGTAACCACTTTCACTTAATTTTCAGAGCGATTCAGAAAGGCCTCATTTGGAAACGGTAGAAGGTGGTGATCACATACGTTTTGCGTGCAAGCACACTTCCGTATAGTTGGATGATTTGCATCAAGAAGAGGTTTTCTCCTCGTCTGACCTCACCTCTTTGTCCCCAGTACAGCCCACCTGCTCCTCCCGAGTCACGCCGGGTGCCGTACAGGTTAGGGCAGTTTAATCGCCAGTTCCCCACGCTTGCCAGGCTATTGTCTGCCGGCTGAATTGTCAACATTGTCAACATCAGCTGCGTTAGAAAGAATTAATCTTTCCATTCTTCTCTTGCTCGAAACTCAAATCCTGCAGGAAGTCTTCTCCTATTAAATGCTGTTTATTCCCTCTAATGGCGTCATTGGGCAACATCCCCCCAGCACGCATATATTTCATTTGAGTGATGATACTTCTCATTGGACATAATAGAGCTTCCAACCCAAACTGAGCTCTTATTAAATGATTGTTAACTAACTAACCTATCACCTTTCCTTATAGGAGAACCAGTAAGTAAGCCTCATATGTCAAAATTCTGTATTTATTCAGGTTTTGAGTATTTGAGGGTAATACAGGTGATTTATGGACACAAAAGAGGATGAGTTTAGATGAACTGGGTGTTACACTAGAATTTGGTTATTTGCATACCACCTCTTAAGTATAGCACATAGTAATAACTCTTCAAATGTATTTTGAATGCCAAACTAGCTACTATTTAGCTAATTTAGCTGCTAGCTATTTTTATAAAAATCGCTACTATGTATTACTGTGTGCCAAGCACTCTGCTAAGGAAAGGATTATTTTGTCCAGTCTTCCCAACACTGGGAGGTTTGTACTGCTATTACACTTATTTTATGGGTGGTGACCTTGGTGCTTAAAGAAGCTAGATATCTTGCCCCAAATCACCCAGGTAATAAGTGGCAGAGATGTGGTTTGTTTCTTTCTTTCTTTCTTTTTTTTTTTTAGAATTTCTTATTTATTTGACAGAGAGAGAGACACAGCGAGAGAGGGAACACAAGCAGGGGGAGAGGGGGAAGCAGGCCTCTTGCTGAGCAGGGAGCCCGATGCTGGGCTTGGTCGCAGGACGCTGGGATCATGACCTGAGCCTAAGGCAGCTGCTTAACGACTGAGCTACCCAGGCGCCCCGAGATGTGGTTTTATTACAGGCAGTTTGCACCTAGAACTTTTTTTTAAAAATTTTTTATTTTTTATAAACATGTATTTTTAGCCCCAGGGGTACAGGTCTGTGAATCGCCAGGTTTACACACTTCACAGCACTCACCATAGCACATACCCTCCCCAATCCATAACCCCACCCCCGCTCTCCCAACTCCCTCCCCCACCCTGCTCTCCCAACTCCCCTCCCCCCAGCAACCCTCAGTTTGTTTTGAGAGATTAAGAGTGACTTATGGTTTGTATCCCTCCCAATCCCATCTTGTTTCATTTATTCTTCTCCTACCCCTTTAACCCCCCATGTTGCATCTCCTCTCCCTCATATCAGGGAGATCATATGATAGTTGTCTTTCTCCGATTGACTTATTTCACTAAGCATAATACCCACTAGTTCCATTCATGTTGTCACAAATGGCAAGATTTCATTTCTTTTGATGGCTGCATAGTATTCCACTGTGTATATATACCACATCTCCTTTATCCATTCATCTGTTGCAAAATACCATCCATTTTTTTCAAAGAAATGGAACAAATAATCTTAAAATTTATATGGAACCAGAAAAGACCTTGAATAGCCAAAGGAATATTGAAAAGGAAAGCCAAAGTTTGTGGCATCACAATTCTAGAACTTTTAACTGTTCCATTCAACTCTTAATGCCAAGGCTAAGAACACCATGACATATCATCTTTTTCCTTTGTCCATTTCATCATACCTGGGCAGATTTAAATGGTCCAGAGCAGTGTTTTACAAAACCTTTTCCCAGACAATCTGCGTCGGATTCACTGCATCCCATAACCAATTCATCGATTAGGCATGGCCTCTGGGATGCAGATTACGGCTATAGTTCTTTCTCCCATTATCCTGGTTTCATTCAGAGGTCTACTCCGTACCAATCCTTGCTTTAGTACTGCTTCTCATTTCCTTGTTCAGATGAAGCATTCAGTGTCATGGAACTGGTTTGAAACGTTTCTTCTGTAAATTCTGCACATGGAAGGGGAGGGGAAGTGGGTGTCTTATCTATCATATTGGTGCCTGTGTAGGATATCTTCATTTTGTCCCTCTAGACCTGCTCCCCATTTCCATTCATCCTCTTGCGTGGCCCCGGAGAGTGATACATATGGCTTCACGAGAGTGATACAAACTCATTGAGTTTGGTCAATGAGGAGCTTGGGAAGAAGCCAGGAAGAAGGGAGGAACATGAGGTCGGGTTAGTAATTCCTTGGCTCCCTGTCTGCTGGAATTTTGGGGGGCTGCCTGCGTCCCTCAACAAAGGACCTCGTTTTTGTCAAGCAGTTCTTTCTGCTGGACTCTTCCTTCTGGTTCTTCTTCCTTCCTTTGTCCTTCGGGGACTGACGATGTTGACTGGTGCCTTACTGCCACGACACTCAAGGCTCCGCATTTCCCCTTGTCATTTCCCTGCACTCTGGCCTCACGTTGTGTAAATACTCCCTTTGTTACGCAGCCTCAGCGTGCGTCTGTTTCCTGCTGGAATCCTACTTGACATGACACCCTCGCTGACACTGATGCAGAGATACTGTCACTTTAACATCCTGTTATGGGCATTAAAAATACAGGTCCCTTGGACCCGTATGAGACTGACTGAGTCCCAGTCTCTGGTGGTGGCAGCCTCTGGGAGTCTGTGTTTTGAACAAGCATCTCTGGTGAGTCTAATGCTCACTAGAGATTCAGACTTAACACACGTCTGACCTCAGTTCAGGATGTAGAAACCAAGTTTTGAGTGAGTCCCGGCTATGCAGATTTAACCATTTTGCCGGTGTGCAAGCTTCCTGAGTTCACGCCGACAAAGTTCTTTGAGATTCAGTAGTTGAGAAATACTGTTTGTTCATACTGTCCGTGGAGCATTTGTAGTTTTTGTTTGTTTTTTTGTATTCTTTCTAAAAACTGGCTTAATTCTTTTAAGTGAATTGATCGGTATTTTTGACTGCTGCACATAGCTCCTATGCATGGTTATTCTTTATACTTTTCTTGAGATTATGGACATGGATTACTAGCATCTGTACAAGTCAGTTTGCTGTCCTAATACCGTTTGTTGTTAGTAAGTCAACAACAGTGTTTGAAATAACCATCACTGCTAATGCTTTCTAGGACTTTTTTTCTTTTTAAGGGAGAGTTTTGAAATTACTCTGAACAATGGCCCACCAGAAATGTCGATGTCCTAATCCCTGGAACCTGTGAATGTGTTAGGTTACTTGGCATAGAGGAATTAGAATTGTTGATGAAATAAAGTTGCTAATCACAGGACCTAGAGATGCTGGGATTATCCTGGAATATCCAGCTGGTCACAAGGGTCCTTCACAGTAGGAGAGGGACGCAGAAATCAGGGCAATGTGACCAGAGAAGGACTAGACTTTTTGGCTTTGAAGATCGAAAGGAACTAGGAGCCAAGGACTGAAGACTTTTCCTCCAGAAGCTGGAAAAGACAAGGAAATGGATTCTCCCCTAAAGCTTCTGGGAAGGGGCACAGCCCTTCTGACACCTGGATTGTAGCTTTAGGGAGACCCATGTTGGGTTTCTGACCTACAGCAATGTAGGTAATACATTTATATTGTTTAAAGCCACTTAATTAGTGGTGTTTTATCACAACAATAGAAAACTGATACATAGGGTTAAGGGAAATGAGGGGAGGGAAGTTGCAAATAGTAAATCAATACTTAAACTAGGGTCATTTACCCTGCAAACCCTTGAAGTATGGAAAGGCTGTAATTGCCATGTCTGAATGTTTGAAAATTTAATTCATTCCTTTGGAGCTTTAGTGGGTGACATCATGACTTTTTGATATTTTAATTATGAGCTTGGCACTAGAGCAAATTGCACACTGAGAGTGAGAACTGGGAACCTGTGGTGCGTTATTGGACCTATTCTAAGCCAGGGCTTGACTGTCTAGAATGTAACTCTCCAGGAATGTCAGGTCCGCCCCCAGGGACCAGAGCGCCACAGAGACCCTATTCCTTTGTGTCTCCGGGACCGTGTTAGCACATCACTGAGCCGGTAAAGGAGGCTGGGCAAGGAGCCGGAGCACTTGAGTCTGGTTAACTTTCTCATCTTTTCCGTTTTCTGTTGTATTTTTTATTTTACTTAATATCTCCCGATTCTCATATTGAAATTTTTACATTTTCTGTCATTTTTAATTCCCAAGAACTAATTTTTGATTTCTGAACGATGACCAAACTTTGGTCAGACTCTGCTGAAGTCTTTCTGAGGCTGTTGTCGCCGGCAGGAACCCCGCCAAGCCAGCGTCCTGAGAGTCCGCCGGCCCCCAGCGCTCGATGCTCCGTGCGGTTCCTCAGCCTCCTGCCTTCCACACCTAACACATGTCCTCGTGGTACCCGTCTCGGATTTCCGCCTGCCGACTCCGTCAGTCCAGCCCGTCGGCCACGAGTCCGGAGCTGTCCTTCATACTCAGACTTGAGCTCAGCTTCTCCCCTTCCTGGGATAGTCCTGAACCCCTGTCAACGTCGTCGTGAACAAAGTCTTCCCTGCAGCACAGTTTCTCTCCGACAATCAGTCTTTCATATACACTCTTTCTTGTATTTCTTTTAGTTCAGTGTCTACTTTTTTTTTTAAGATTTTATTTATTCATTTGACAGAGATCACAAGTAGGCAGAGAGGCAGGCAGAGAGAGGAAGGGAAGCAGGTTCCCTGCTGAGCAGAGAGCCCGATGCGGGGCTCGATCCCAGGACCCTGGGATCATGACCTGAGCTGAAGGCAGAGGCTTTAACCCACTGAGCCACCCAGGCGCCCCTCAGTGTCTACTTTTATCAGTCAGAGAACATTAGTGACGGGTTTTTTTAAAGACCTTTTCTCTGGGCACCTGGGTGGCTCAGTCGTTAAGCGTCTGCCTTCGGCTCAGGTCATGATCCTGGGTTCGAGCCCCACATCGGGCTCCCTGCTTGGTGGGGAGCCTGCTTCTCCCTTTCCTGCTCCCCCTGCTTGTGTTCCTCCCCGGCGTCTCTCTCTGTCAAACAAATAAGTAAAATCTTAAAAAAAAAACCCTTTGCTCGGTATTTTTTCTATAAATTTTGAGTTTTTTTTTTTTTAATTTTTTCTGTTTTTCACATTGAAGAGTGAGGCACTAAAATTCCGATGAGAAGTCCTCTGCATGATTGGTGATGTGAAGGGCTTTAGTGTAGGGTGACGGGCCATTTCATTGCCCTGCCCCGTCCTGCAGCCCCCCGTGGACACCGTGGCTCCTTTCTCTGGGGGTGGCGTTTGTCCAGAGAGAAATTTCCCAAACTCTTGCCTGCTGGGAGAGAGAGAAGTATAAATCCAGCTGTGTGAGTTCTGGAAGCGAAGGTGAATGAGAAGCTGAGAATCTCATCTTTCAATATACGGTTTTTCTGTACCTCACCTGTTTTTGTGTCAGATCCCTTATTCTCGGTGTCCCTGGTGACCCCTAGTTCACAACCTCCCAGATGGAGAGTGTCCTCAGGGTGGGGAGGTGATGGAGAGAATCCTGCAGTCCCAGGCAGACTCCTGGCCAGTCTTCCTGTTTTAACCCTGCCCAATTTCCCACTTTTTTGGAGGTACTTAGAACCTCTAATTACCGAGTCTTTTCAACATTCTGAGGAAGTAATTGGTTGGTTCCTTGGTTTCTTTCACTACCAGGTTAAGGTTAAAAATTCCTCACATCTGCTAACTCAGTACCATTCGTCTATCTGGTTTCTATTCTCCAATATTTTGTTTCTGTCTTTTCTTAAAAAAAATTTTTTTTGATGTTCCTAAAGGTGGAGTATGAGAAGGTGTTCAGTGCATCATGTTTAACTGGAAGTAAATGCATGCATTTGAGAAAGGTTTTCAAGATATTAGCTAATTATCTCCTGGTTTCCTCTCAGTCAGCAAGAAATTCAATTCATGTTAACATCCCAGTCCCTCCCAACAAACTCAGAATTAATAAATGGTGATGAAACTATTGATTTAGTATGTAAATAGGTGCACTATGTTTGCTTGACACTTTTTAAAGGGTATGAAGCAGCACTGTATTAAATAAATCCAATTTAAGGAAAATAATTCAGAATGGAGAATAAATTACGTAAGTGGAAACTACCTCGCCTGCCATATTGCATTAGAGCTGAGGGTGATCTCAGTAATCACTTAACAATAGGGGTCCGTATTGATTTTCACTGCTAATTATGTCAGGGATGTGCCCCCAAGTTAGAATTTTAGATTTAACTCTGTGTAATCTGAAAGTACTCCCTGAACTCTGAGTTGTAATTTAAACAGAAAAAAAAAATTACAAAACACAGCAGAACAACGGATCTGACTAGCTTATCCCACCACACGCAATGATGAAGAACTTTTCCATCATCTTTAATCATGGCAGGATCTGGTCTTGTCCTTTGGACCAGTCCTAGTGGAATAAAGCTCCCAACCAACTCAAAATTAATTAATAACCCCAAACTATTCCACGGAACTAAGCCATTAAGATTGGCTACTTCCCCTGTCTGTCCAGGGCATTTGAGTGAAAAATAAAACCTGACCAGGACTGAAGGAGAAGAAAGAATAATCAGGAGTAAGTAGGGAGGGACGTAACGAATTCCTGTTCGGCACACTCCGGCCTCCTCTTTCTCTGGACTAATGCCCTAAATCTCTGCTCTCCTCTAGGGACAACGGGAACGGACACTGATGCCAGGAATGACTCTTGGGTCAACCTCGGTCACATGCTTCATTTACATAAATTAAATTTGGTCACGGCTGAGATTTTGAGAAATGTTTTAGGTTATTATTGATCAACTCAGCTACCCAAAGGACTCTGTTTATGGGTCCTGAAGTGTCGAATGAATAGTACATTTTCTTGGATGTTTGGATCCAACACCGGGTTTTAAATACCTCGTTAGCAGATAGATACGAATTTCTGGCTGTCTGGGAGATGTAGAGGATTAGCTGAATTGACTCCCACTTCGCTTCATTCCAGACTCATGTTACAATATTCCAGAACCTTCCCAAATTTGAAAAAATGCTTCTTATTGAAATCACAGTTCAATGGCTTAATGCCAGGTGGTAAGGAAAACAGTTTCCAAGGAATCTTCTGGCACACTTACGTTTTGATGACTCAGATAACCTTTCAAAATATCCTTTGGGTAAACCTCTTTTACCTGTCAAATAAGATTTGTGTTCAGATACTCTTTTAACAAAGCCAAAACATTTTCCATACAAGGGAAGACGGGTTTTCATGCTATGTCTTTAGCTTGAATACCATGGAAGAGACTTAAATTTTTTTTCTCAAACTATCTTTGCTAAATATTTGGCTAGACTATTGTATTGTTAATATTTCAGTCTGTAAGTATGTGTTAATTAAATGTCTTAACAAGCCCCAGGCTACAGAAAACATGTTTTCTTCTTTAATTTTATGGAAGCACCTACCCCAATGCCTGTCTCATGGTAGATGCCTAATGAACGTCTTTGGACTTCAGTACTTGTTAAATTTGTGGACCACCCACTTAAAATAAAAGCTCTTCAGAAATAAAATATTAAATGAGACTTAAGCCTTTTAGGCAATTGAAGATGAAAAAATGTTTAAATCATAATGTAAATAAAGTAAATAAGTAAATTAACTATGACCTACCCATAGGCAGAGTTGATATTTAATTAGTATCAGACAAAAATATAAACTGCTCTGAGCACGTCCTCCTCTGGGTGCCCCCAGCACCCTGGACCTCCCTACAATACAGCAATTGAAGAATCAAAGTCTGGAAGACTGGGGTTGTGGGGATCGGTGTGGGGGTGTGGGGGTGTCTTCAGGGTTTACAGTCGATTCTGATCAGTCCATGTCTGGGATACAGTTATTAAGTTCTTGGCTACAGGCTTCTCTACTCACCAGGTGCTTTTTGTTTAGGGAATGCAAATAAATTTCAGTATTAGCTGGATGCAGATTTTTATCAGTAAGCAAGGAAGTTCTTTTTGGGGGGAATGTGTGAGGACACAGCATTTCTCATTCTCTCTTTGAGGGAAATTTCTTTGTCTTGCAAAATGCTGCATGGTACAAAGTTGTACCTATTTCTTTGGTGTAGGACTTTTCAGAGCCTTTACTATGTGGTTTTCCATGTTAAATCTCGCGGGAAGGGGTATCTCTCTTTCCCAAACTTATTTTACTAAGGAACCCTTTTTCCCCCTGTGGAACACTGATTGGTTTCCACTGACACAATGTGTACTAAAGTCCTCAGTACCTAGAATAGCCGCCTTCTCCTCATATATGCTAAAAAAGCAGCACTGTTCCCTCTTTGAATGATCAGTTTTCTGGCAAGGCAGAAGAGAGGTTAGATTTGACTGCTGGTTTGGTCAGGCCAGGCTAGGTCGAATCCTGTTGTAGGAACGCCGGACCCCGAGTCTCAGTGGCTGAACAGAGCCGTCGCTCGTGCGCGAGTGCTGGGGTTTGAGACACTGTCCTTCTTCCAGCGGTGGCTCCAAACCAGGAACGCTGCTTTTTCTTGATGTCAGGGAGCAGAGGGAACGTTTGGCGAGCTCTACTGTCTGTACCAAGACCGTATTGCGAAAGTCAGGATTACGTAGTTTCGTATGTGAATTGTCCATTTTTATTTTGATAAATGAGTAAGAAGCTACATGTTGTCGCCTTTCTCCACAAGCTGATTTTACCACTGCAGAGTTGCCACTGCAAGAGTCACTAGGCTTTCTTAGCTACCCTCAGAGTGTACACCATTTCCACCATTACGTGTTCAGGCGTTTAGCCCAAGTTTTTAAATATTCAACCTGTGCTGTACACATACTGCATTGAGGGTTTGGTTTTCAGCAACTGGGATCGAGTCCCACATCAGGCTCTGTGCTCAGCAGGAAGCCTGCTTCTCTCTCTGCCTCTGTCTGCTTGTGTGCGCGCTCTCTCTGACAAATAAATATATAAAATCTTAAAAAAAAAGATTTTATATATTTATTTGACAGAGAGATCACAAGTAGGCAGAGAGTCAGGCAGAGAGAAAGGGGGATGGGGGGAAGCAGGCTCCCCGCAGAGCAGAGAGCCCGATGTGGGGCTCAATCCCAGGACCCTGAGATCATGACCTGAGCCGAAGGCAGAGGCTTAACCTGCTGAGCCACCCAGGCGCCCCTCGAAATATATATATATTTTTCATCTAGGCATATGAGTAGTGTTAGAATTTTATTTGGAAAGAAATAGTAAGTAAAAGAAGTGTTCTCCGAGGAAGCTCTTTTTGGATAGGGTTGAAGGCAGCGTTCTTCATTTTTATCTGACATTCGATTCCAGGTGAAAATCAAGGGAACTGCGCTGTATTTTAACGGCAGAACTGTGCATATATATGTCTGAGGAACTTTTCAAAACAGAAAGTGGTCACCGGCGCCTTGGGGCCGTGCGTTACAGGTGCACACTTCTGCAAGCACATTCCCCGCATCTGCGTTCAGGGGACCGAGATATAACAAAGCCATTCTTTTCCTCGCTTTGCATATCAGAAACGCTGTCTTTCCCTCCTCTCCCTAGTGCCTGCTGCTGCCTCTACCTGGGATTGTGCAGATTCTGGCTTAAACCTCTTTATTCTTGTCTGCAAGTGCACAGAATGCTGGGCTTCCTTTCTGCCACGGATTTCAGCTTTCACCGTGACGTTTGGAAACCGCGTCTTCCATAGTACGTGTGCCGCACAATGAAAACGGCCACCCCGCCCCCACGGTGTGAAAATGTAAATAAAATAGGAGTCCTGTAAGTATGTGGAGGCCAAATCTTAAAACAAAGGTGTGTTTGGGGACATCCTAATTATTTTAATTTAAAATCGTTTTATGATTTTCCAAGCTGGATATAAAGGACAATCTTGTCGATGAGGGGTGCTTGGGATAATCAAGGGAAGGCTCTTGGAAAGGGTTTAATTTGTCCTGTCAGCTATTCAAGGCTATAAAACATTTCCACAAATCAAAGCCATCCATCGAGAAATAGCAAAGAGGACAAGCCAGCCGTGGACACCAGAAGCTTGTGTCCTTCCTGCCCTTTCATTCGAGGCCAGTTTCATGTTAAATAAAGCTTCCTTGTCATCAATGAGCATTTATTTCCGTCTTGTCCGGTGTACAGGGCTTTTTCATGCGTGAGGCATAAGGGGTCTCGACTTCTTGTCTAAAATAACTGAGAATCTATTTCTGTTTACAAAGAGGAACGCAGTGTCAAGGGTGTGCAGAAAGACTCTTGAGAAACCGGTCAGGCCTGGGCTTAGGGCTGCAGTCACGGAGGGAGGAGAGGCAGGGCCGCAGGAAGGGGCCCATGGGGCCGGGGACCTTGAAAAGAGCAGAGGTATTTCAGTAACGAGCAATGACCTTGAGGATAAGGTCACTGAAACCTCCCATCCCAGTTTTGCTTCTCCAGGCAAAGAAACCTTGACCTTATTCCTTTATCCGCGTCTTCCTCATTCCCGCCGAGGGACGTTGCTCATTCCCCGCCACCGGGCAGTGCGCGTCCGCCTCCTGCCTTTACCAAGACACGTTTTACGGAGCTTCTCACCCCCGTGCTATTTATTCCGTGAGAGTGAGGGCGGGCTTTCCTGCTCCAAATGCCCAGGGAGGCCCTTCCTCATTTTGTATTCCTGAGTCACACGGGCCCTGCACTTGGGTGCTGACCTGGGGCGGTGGCACCTCACGTCTGGGCAATGCGTCTTTCAAGTGAGGAGCCTCTTCTGGTCAATACTGAATCAATTTGCTCTGGAGCCTAATTGAACGCCTCCCTCAGACAAATGGGTCACGGGGGAAAGGGGAAAGCCTTGATATGCAGATCGGGATCGAAACCCCAGAGAAAGCGGTTTTAAAAATATATATCCCTCCTGAGAAGTAGCCTCTGTAGTGAAGGCAGTGCTCGTTATTTGCTGGGCAAAATGAACATTAATCAATCTGTTTGCATCCTTCTTTTTACCTGTACTACTTTTTCCTGGAACTTGATCCCTGCAGAGAAAGAGAGAGAGAGAAAGACTCAAAGTCCAGAATGAGACGAGCATGAGAAATTTCTTGCTTTAAAATTTTCGTTATGTAGCTTTCTTTTCTCAAAATGACAAATGCTTTCCATTTACCAACTTACAGTGATGTTTAAATCACTTGATACCCTTAATAGTCATAAAATACAGCTCTTTTCCCAGGATGAGCTTGTTTTTTTCTCCGTGTTCCCTTGGGGGCTTACGGGAAGAAATGGGCAGGAAACTGCAGTGAGAACTCAGCGTCTATCAGCTTCTTTCTAATAATTTCTCCTAGTCCTTATTGCCGCCCCATGAGAAGTCATGATCCTGATCTACAGAGGAGGAAACTCAGAGAGTTTGGGTAACTTGCCCCAGGTAGTTTAGTTGTTTATCTGTGTGAACCAGACTCTGGTGTCTCCAGGGCCAATGCTTCTTTTCCTATGTGGTTAGATTTTGATATCACTTTTTAAAGTGGCATCTTGGGGACAGTTCGTTTTAGTCATCTTTCTACCAGAATGATGCAAGAATGTACACATACTCTGTGTATTAGTTTCCCATTGCTGCTGTAACAAATTGCCATGAACTTAGTGGCTTTAACCAAAACAGATTTATTATATTTCAGTTCTGGAGATCAAAAGTCCAAAAATGTATCTCACTGGGCTAAAATCAAGGAGCCAGCAGGCTTGCGTTCCTTTCTGGACTCTGAAAGAGAGAACGTGATCTCCTGCCTCTTCTAGGTCTAGAAGCTGCCCTTATGCCTTGGCACATGGCTCCTTCCTTCATCTTCACAGCCAGCAGTGGTCATGTTGGATCATTCTGACTTCTGCTTTTGTCACTGCTGTGATTGTATCGGGCCCTACTGAATAATCCAGGATAATCTTCCCATCTCCGGGTCAACTGATTAGCAATCTTAATTCCATCAGCAACTTTAATTCCCCTTTGCTGTGTAACCTGACGGTAGTCCCCAGATTCAGGACAGTGGACCATGGACTTCTTTGGGGGACCATTGTTCTGACAACCGTATGAAGTCTTTTCACATACTAACTCGCTTGTGAGAGACCCAGGATCTGAAGTGGGATTGCTCGATTTAAGTCTTAACCCCTTGCTTTCTCACTGTATGATTTGGGGCAAGTCAATTATGTTCTGTATGCCTGGGCATCCCCATCTATAAAACAAGAACAGTAATTTGTTTTGGAGACTGAGATATTGTATACAGAGTGCTCAATACGTGCCAGCATACTGCATAGAGTAGACGTCCAATAAATGTTGGCTATGACTATTTACAGCACATCACATGCACGCATGGTGCTTTGTGTGGCACAAAGGTTTCACAGGTGTTTTGTTAGATTTCAAACCATGCTGTGGCATGTATTGTTAATATATTTCCAGGTTATAGTGAATTTTATTTTATTGTTTTTTAAAGATTTATTTGTTTATTTTAGAGAGACAGACAGACGGACGAGGGGGAGGAGCAGCGGGAGAGGGAGAGAGAGGATCTCAGGCAGACTCAGTGCTGAGCGAGAAGCCAGATTCGGGGCTCGATCTCACGACCCTGAGATCATGTCCTGAGCACAAAGCCACACAGGTGCAGCTACTGTGAAATATTTTAAGTCGATGCTATAGGGGCACCTGGGTGGCTCAGTGGTTAGGCATCTGCCTTCAGCTCACGTCATGATCCCAGGGTCCTGGGATTGAGCCTCCAGGGTCCCTGCTCAGCGGGAAGCCTGCTTCTCCCTTTCTCACTCCCCCTGCTTGTGCTCCCTCTCTTGCTGTCTCTCTGTCAAATAAATAAATAAAGTCTTTAAGAAAATAAAAAAAAATAAGTCAAAGCTGTGATTGTTTAAAAAAATGTGGCTTAAAGGCAACTTAAGGGGGAAGTCCACCATATTAATACCTTGTCATAATTATTTAATTTTTAAGTATGTGCAACTTGTTACCTTTGCACATTCTACAGTTATTTGCCGGCTTCTAGAGAGCAGGGGCAGGGTTTGCTCCTTCTGTAGACACTGGACACCCTTCGGATGTTTGGAGTTCAAGGAAATGCCTGAAGGGATCCCTGGAGGCCAGCACAGTGAGACTGAGGGCACGGGCTGGGACGTGACGTTTGCCTCCTCCCACTTCTTCTGCTCCATTGAACGTCTCCTCCTGGGTCCCCTAACCGTGGCGTGTTCCGATCTTTTCAGCTCAGCGAGGACGTGGCACCTTAGTAAGAGCTGACTTGACCAATTCAGTGAATTTGGCTTTAGCCGTGTGCGAGGAACAGAAAACTAGTCTCAAATGCGCTGAGTCGCTGAGGTGTTTATTAGGTCATGTAACTGAGAAGTTGCAGTTAGGTCGGGCTTCAGGTCAGGCTGGAGCCAGTGGTTCACTGATACCATCATTTTGTCTCCAACTTTCTCTTCTCTGTTTTTGTTAGGACTGCTTTAGCCTAAGACTGGCCTCCATTTGTGGTTGTAAGAGCTGCCAGCAGCTTCTAGGGACTCCTTGCTTCCTTGCTCATGTCCTGCGGGAGGAGACAGTACCACTCTCCATGGCAGTCCCTCAGAAGCCTTCGAGAAGCAGTTCTCCATCTCATTGGCTGGGATGGGATCTCAGCCTCTGGTGTCATCCCTGAACGGACCTTAGCGGCCATGAGAGATGGCGTACGCCAGTGCACAGTGAGGAGAGGAGGCTTCTGAGTAGCCAAACACAGCGCATGTGAAAACAGCTCAGTGTATCTGGGGGCATGAAGGAAGAAAGTCTTCTAGGGAACGAGATCTGGCTGAGTTGGGGGTCCCAGTCCCTTATACCTTCACGAGCAGCTCTCTTTAGTGATAGTTCTTGCACACCACCGCATTAATCCACGGGCATTTCCTAAAGGTGTTGTTGCGGAGATCTGCTTTTAAAGTGCTAAATACCTCGTTTATTTATTTACAAGGGTTTTTCAAACATGCTCATGACAGCTGCTCTTCTAAGCCCTGGGGATTCAGAAGTGAACAAAACACTTAATTCCAATCTTCCCCTAAAGTTTTGAATCTTACCACCCAATAGAGCCTCTGAACTGCCAGGACCCTTGGTTAGTTTCATGGGTTAATTCCCATCAGATTCTCATATGTTTATTATTGTGTCAAGAAAGTTAAGTCTTCGTATTTGTACTTAAGTAGAAAGAAACCACTTACGTATCTCAGAGGGAGCAGTTTTGGAAAGGACTCAAGTAATCTGGATGAAAGGTGTGTAATCAGTAACGGAGATTGGCATAATTTAAACTTCTTGAGTTAAAGTCATAAACACAGGGTGGTTGGGAGGTGGGACAAAGTGGTTGGGAGTGGACTGTAGAAGGAGCTGGTAGCCTGAGTGCGTCGCATGGGGGCCTGGTGTGAACTGAATTGAAAATGGTTTGAAGCCACGCAGTTGCATCACAGTTCGTGACCTCTTTTGGGAGGCCCTAGAGGGGAACCTGGGATCGAATCTGTCAATTAAAATCCTAGTTTTTCTGCAAGAAGTAGGTCCTCTGGGTCATCCTGAGAGCTTCTACTGATGATGAACTTCACATTTTAACTGCTTTCTCTCTAAATAACTACGTCCCGAGGGTGAAAGGTGCGGCTCCCATGGTGCTTACAGAACTTACTTAAGCCGGGAATCGACTTCCTGTGGGTCAGTACAGGAAACCCCTTGGGGCAGGAGTCTAGGCTGGGGCCAGGACTGGAGGTGAACCAAGTAGCTTGAACTGTATCCGCTCCTGTGGTTGCCATTTTCTCTCCCTTTTGTAACGTTTCAGTGCTAGACGAACAAAGGAAGCCTAATTATATGGAAACACATTTGGTGTTATAATCAAATAAATTTCAAAGAAAAGTAAGATGACTGACATTAATGGTATTTTTAGTAGTTGTTATACATATGACAATTCGTCCTGATGCTATTTTCTGCCACTTATTCTAGTTAGTATTACTTTGACATAGCTGGACTGCTCTTGCATTTCCCCTTTGCTTTGTTGGTTTCCAGGATCCATAAGGAGCGGTAAGGCTTGTGGGATCCTTGAAGGGGACCTCTGAGACGCTGTCCTCCACCTCGCCTGAGGGCTAAGAGAAGGTGAGAAGTCAGACAACAGAGTGAAACAGATGAGAGTTCAAAGTACTGCCTTTGTTACTCGTACGTGCTCCGTTGGAGCAGGTATTTAATCATACTTTCCCACTCAGTTATGGGCTCTGCTGGACCAAGGCTGACTGTGAGTGGGGAGGGGACTTGAGATGGGGGATCTGAGGGGATGACCTGGGCTTTGAGAAGAAAGAGAGGAGTTGAACTGAACACGTCCAGCTTAACCCTCCAGACTCACCCATCGGACAGGTCACTGCCACTGAGAGGTCACGGGTGTTAACACCAGCTGAGCTCCTGTCATCAGGAGCGAGTGTTTCTTTTGACTGCGTAAACAGCTTTTCTAGATGTTCTATGCAGTTTACTTCCCTATTTGTATACTGACTCAGTTCTCCCTCAGCAGAGATAAGGTCTTGGATTCACATCAACCATGGTTCTTCTTTTCTTCTCTCATCCCCTCTTCCGCCTCATCCTTATCCTCATAGACTAAGTCTGGCCTCCGGCTCTGGCTTCTCGAGGTCCCCTCCACAGTATTTACATTATGTAACTATAGTAAGTCTCATCTTTAGTCCTACTCGGTAGGTTTGTAACTTGTCATATACCAGTCATTTCATTTTCATTATCCTGTCGGAGCCACAACAAGCCTGGGGAAGAAGGCATTCTTATTTCTAGAGGCAGAAACTTCCAGAGAGGGTAATTCATCTAGGGCTAAGGAGAGACTGAGCAGTGAAAAGAGGGTTCAGACATGCATCTCTGCACTCTGAAGCCGAGAGAGACCGGGAGCCCCACGTCGTAGCTGTAGTGATGAGTAGGTTTGAATTGGGGATGAAATGAATCCCCCTGCCCTTCCAGATGAAACGGGTAAGTTCACAGAAGTCTCTGGTAGAGGCCGGGAGGGGACGAGCACAGCTGGACACCGAACTCTCTGAAAAGGTGGAGGGACAGTAAGAGAAAACTAACTTACATTTCTTTTTAAATGACAATAAATTTTTTTTAGATTGTATTTATTTTGGAAAGAGAGAGAGAGAATGAGAGAGAGAGAGAGGGCATGAGGAAGGGGAGGGTCAGAGGGAGAAGCAGACTCCCTGCTGAGCATGGAGCCCGATGTGGGTCTTGATCCCAGGACTCCAGGATCATGACCTGAGCCGAAGGCAGTGGCTTCACCTGCTGGGCCATGCTGGTGCCCCCTAACTTACATTTTTATTATTTTTTATTAATTTTTTTATAAACATATAATGTATTATTAGCCCCAGGGGTACAGGTCTGTGAATCGCCAGGCTTACACACTTCACAGCACTCACCATAGCACATGCCCTCCCCAGTGTCCATAACCCACCACCCTCTCCCTACCCCCCTCCCCTCAGCAACCCTTAGTTTGTTTTGTGAGATTAAGAGTCTCTTATGGTTTGTCCTTAACTTACATTTTTAAAAAAAGAATTTAAGTCCTCTCTACACCCGATGCGGAGCTTGAACTCACAACCCTGAGATTAAGAGTTGCGCACACCGCCGACTGAGCCAGCCAGCCGCCCCACTTACATTTTTAATATAGGCATCTGTCCTCCTGGTCTGATTTTACATGGACGGACGTTAAAGCTGGGCAGGCTTTAGAGTTAATTTTTCTAGCTTTCCTGCAAACATGGATTTGAGAAAGGCTTTGCTTTCCTTTGGGTGGGAGCCCTGGGGTAGAGAGAAGGTCAGTATAGTTGAGCAGTTTACTGACCTACTGTCCTCAGACAGGCACCTGTTCTCAGTTGTTGGCCCCCAGAGGGGTCCTTTCTCCTAAGACTTCTCTTCTCTTTCCTCCTCTCTTCTTTAGTCCAGGAAGCTGGCAGGAGGGGAGTGTGTGACAACCTGCTCTGCTAAGAACTCTTATGGCTCCATGGCCAACAAGAGCTTCTCTGTTGTTGATGGAGGAGAAAGAAAAGAAAGCGTGTATTCAATTTTTTTTCTTGGGGGGCGGGTGGTTGTGCCCATACGTACCTGTTTCTGAGGACCCCTGGTTTCTTGACCATCTTTGTCTCTAGAGCAGGATGTTTTCCTTCATTTTCTTTTTGGCGGATAATGCCATAAACCTTGTCTTACTTTCTTCTGTGGAAGTGGTGTGTGCTCCTACCCCAAACCTCTAATCTAAACATGAGGACGACTAGTCAGACGCCATCTACCTATAGCCATGCGCTAGGAACAGTCATCAGATCTGCTGCCCCATGTGCACAACAACTTGCTTTTGGCTTCAAGAGAAGCTTGCAAACGTTAAAGCTCAGGGACGGTGTGCTGGTGCGTTTATAATGACTAGTTTTCTTTTTTCTCACTTATCTGGATACCTAATAAGAGTAATGAGTATCTCACCCAGAATGATGGGCAAAACCGTAGGCCTGTGGTGTGTGAATGACTAATGAGTAAATATTTGGCTGAGGCTTGGGGGATCTAACTGGGATTTATTGGCCTATTATGTGGTATGGGACCGAGTTATGCTGCAAAATCCTTAGTTCTAAGAAGGGTGGCAAAAAGAGATTTTAGAACATTATTCATAATGTTTCCTAAATATTTAGGGTTTCTCATAGCAGGCTGTCTTATTGCCAAATTCTGGTACATTGGTAATTCTTATTGGCCTTTTAGATTTACCCATTCCTCCTACTAATACTAAAAAACAAAATAAATGAAAAAAAAGGCAATAAAAATCCATTCTTTTCATTTCCACGCTGCCAAAGGAGACTATACAGTAAGTATTTTAGGAGATTTAACTTGATTTTAAATTCTATCAATAAATGTGAAAAAGGAAAAAAAAAACATGTTTGATTGATTTCTCTCACTTTGCATCCATCTCCTTTGCAAACAAACTGGAAACAATGACACAGTTCTATTGCATTGATTTCTTTCTTGGTTGGGATAGTGAAGGAGTCCATCAGTCATTTCTTTAAATTGTGTCTTTGAGATATTTGTGTTGTTCCTGGAGTAGTTAAGAATTTTGTCCTTGAACTGATTGCCAAGCAGGGACTCATTTACAGACTTCAGTAGAAATATGTAACCCACATATCCTTGAGTTTGGCAAGACCACTGAAAAAGTGCTCACAGGTTGTATACAATCTGTTTTCCTATAGGGCTCCTTAGTGCCATGTCATAGATTGAAATGGGCAAGGTGATTCTGGCCGAGAACATAGAGATTGTTAAACTAGCCAGTGATGGAGAAATTAGGTTTATGTTTAGCTTGAAGAGGTCACCAAAAGTAGTTTGTCTCAGTTTTCTTCATGTAATTGCAAAGAGTTATTTGTGGTCAGCAAAAGTTGGGGGAAAATCCTTTACGTGGCAAAAGATACCCTCATCACCTTTCCTATTGATAGTAGCTCATAGGTTTTGAAAACTAGCAATAGGCTACCCATTGTGCTAAATGCAGTGGGATACTGGGAAATGTTAAACAGTCACTCGCAAAAACAAACAAACAAACAAACAAATAAACAAACCAAAAACCCAAAGCCAAACCAAAGCAAACCAAACACACAAACAATTTTCATTTTTGGCATCTGCCAATTTTCTGTGATGTAAATATTCTTCCTGTGGCCAGTTGCAAGCCATGGACGTGATGTTGCTGAAAGGGGAATTGGGAAGAAATGCTGCCTTTCGGCTCTCAGGAGCTAGTAGGAGTGAAATTCAGCCCATCACGGGGCAGTATTTTATTCGTACTGAACTCTCACAACGACTCTGTGGTTTAGGTGTTGTACGAGTCTCATTTCACAGTTGAGAGCACCAGAGCACCCAGAGGTGAGTTAACTCACCCGTGTTGCCCGGCTGGTGACTGGGATAGCCGGGCTGTGCTCAGGACAGTCTGGCTGCAGAGCCCGTGCCCTTCCCCACAGCCCCGTGTTACCGACAGCCCATGTAGCGGTTCCATCTCCAGAGCAGAAACTTGGTGCGGAGTATTGTTTGGGAATATGAGGTTGTTGAGCGTAAGATTATCAAGTGGAAGACACTGCATTGATCAATAGATCTGTGTCTGTGAAGTTCATCTCTGTAAGTGACTGAGGGTAGTGGCTATGAGAGACCATCAGTTGGTGGCTAAACTAATGCCCACCTGGGAAATATCTTTAAGACAAGTGAAAACTATCCCACCCCAGGTGTTTGGGTAGAATGATGGAGGATGGGGAGACCCTGTGGACGGATGGTGACAACAGGGTAGGGCTCTGTCAGCAGGGACTGATGATGTCTGCCCCACTGGCTGGGCACAGGGTATGTACAGATTAGGTCACAATCACAGTGCTGATGGTGGCATTAGACTGGCTCGCATGCGCGTAGGAGAGCGTCTCCGTCTTCCTATTTTGAATACATTTAATTTCATCAGTAGTAACCCATTTTTAGCATCTGTTATGCCAATTAAAAGCCACTGATTTCACAATGAAATCCATTTTCAACATTAAGCGAATTGTGAAAACCTCTAGTGTTGGTCAGAAGCAAGGATAGCTGAAGGCTTGTTGTCGTTGCCTCAGACTAAGGAGACGGAGGTTGACAAGCCCTGGAGTGTGAGTGTCTATGCAGGGCCGCTGGACTGACTTACCATGTGGTTTAAGCCGACAGTAGAGGGTAGCCTGCTGGCACCAGACGGGAGTTGTGCGGGACGTAGCCTTTGCCCCGGGATACTTAAGTATTCTGAATGCTCTTTGTGATCCCAGGACGTCATGACTCCTTCCCTCTCAAGAGTGTCTCCACGATTACAGAGACAAAACCACAGCTTTCTTTTCTCAGTGGTGGAAGATCACAGACAAGGGCAGAATGTGCTGTTGTAAATAGACATGAAGGCAGACCATCGGGTTTGATAGAAACGCACTGCCAATCACGGTGATGGGTGAAACCATAGAACTTCCTAAAGGGGTAGATATCCATTTTTTCTGGCATGTGAACTTTTCTTCCCTAAAAAATGAACTGAAAAAAAAGTGCTAGAAAAATGCAGAAAATAAACCCCCAGAAGCCTTTGTGTAGTTCCTTGTTTTTCATTTCTTTGAAATTCAGTAAATACTGCTTATGATTTAAAGACCAAATGAAATGCACAGTAATAGGAAACTCTGCCTACCACTGAGTCTGTTGTTTTTTCCTAGTGATTTTGTGTGTCAATTCAGACAAATTGATGGCTTGTCCCATTAAGATGAAAAAGAAAAATAAAGAGAACAGACAATTACCCTTCCTAACCAACCTGCAAAATAAAATATTTATAGAAACTAGAGTTCTTAATTAGCCAGGGGCCATGGATAAATGAGTTTATGAAAGGCCATTTGAAAATTAGGATTGCAAACACATCTGAATTTTTACATTGTTCAGGGTAGATCCTAATGGGGATCTCAAATAATTTGATGATAAAAATCATTTCCTTAGGAGGTATTAGATGTGAGGTGATGATTTTGTTGATACCTGTGCCCTAGAGAAGAGGGCTCAAAATTTGATGTGCAACGTTCAAAAGACAGATTTGAACGGGTGGATTGTTATCTTTCATGGTAGGCTGCTTATGCCTAGAATAATTCTACACTTTCTGGCTGTTACATCTTTGAGTATATTTCTCCTGTCTGCATTGTCTTGTCTTTGCTCTCTCCCTGACTTCCCCAGTGTGAACTCTGGGGGCGTGTGTATGCTAAATCTGGGATTTCTCCGACAGCAGGGAAGGAAAGTCAGGGAGGACACTTGGATTCAGATCTGGATCCATTCTGGGTCTCGGTGGTTGGTTTGGAAGGACAGATCCACCTGTAAGTGCTGGGAAGCAGGTAAAAGTTAAGGCAGGTACCCGGTGAGGAGAGCAATTAAAAGGTAATGGCCTATGAAACATGGATAGGAAGGATGCGGCCCTCTTACCCGTCAGGCCTCCCCTTCCATGCCAGGATAGCCATCGTTAACTGATTGTGACATCCTTTTCTCTAGAAACTGGATGTGGCCTTGGACTTCTTTTCAACAGTGTTCTAGGCAACCAGTACATGTAAATGAATGAAATTTGTGCTCTAATTGGGTGACTCATTGGGGGATATCAAGTCACAGATCAGGCACTGTCTGGAAGAGCCACCAAACAGGCCACAGACAATGTTGGAGCAGACTCTTAGCTGCTGACTGGCCTGGACGCCAGTCCTTGGAAGAGTGACAAGCAAGGCACAAAGCACTCAGCTGTGAAGGACCCAGGCTGCGGGCAGGTCACCAAGATGGAGAACAGGACAGAATCCTAGAACTAGACGAGGAAGTGGGGACCTGTTATCAGGACTGGGTAACAAGGTCAACACTGAGTTCACTGCCAGGAGAGTGTCCTGTTGCTCCCTGGAACAATGGGGCAGAAAGGGGAGATGGAAAAACAACCCTATTGGGCTCCTGGTGTGTGCCAGGGACTAAGTGATGCTTCACAGACCCAATCTGACTTCAAAGGCAGCTTCTATAGTCCTTTCTACCCAAGAGGAGATTTATTCCTGGGCTGCCTCCAGGCCTAGCTACAGAAGCCTAGGATCAGGCCATCACCTGCCACCTACTCTCATAACTTATCTTTTTTCAAAGTCCCCAATGAGAAATAAAGCTCTAGAGGGAAGACAAGGGACCTACTGCTGCTTTGTATTCTCCCGAGTCCTGCTTGCCTTAGGTACTCAGTAAATATTTGTTAATCGATTGCTATGTCCTGGTACACACAACATCTGCTTTAGAAGAAACGTACTTCTGGGGATGGTGTCTCAAAGCAGACCTCTGTGAGACCAGGTGCTGACTGTCCTCGCACTGTGGTCTTGTGTGGTCACCGAATGAATAGGTAACAGCAGTGACGGATGAAGTCTGGGAGAGAATCGTCAGAATTCACTCCGTGGGAGGCTCTCCATGTCGAGCCTCTATGGCAGGAAGAGTCTGGGCTGAGAACTGAAAACCAGAAAGGAAGCACCGTCCTGAATTCTGACAACCTCCCTAGGCTGGGACTTTGCAAGTGCCAGGATATGTCCTCCACACCCCATGTTCCCCTCAGGATACCTTTAGTGCCGAGATTCCTGTGTCTCTGAGTCCGCCCAAGGGAGTTTATGTCCAACATACCGCTGTGTCTGGAAGATTTAAATTAAACCAGTATCAGTCCTCTGTTTTGCAAAATGAAGATTATGACACTGCAGGGTGTCTGACTCCTGATATCAACTGAGGTCTTGATCTCAGGGTCATGAGTTCAAGGCCCACACTGGGCTCCATGCAGGGAGCTTAAAAAAAATACGATACACTTTCTGTTAGGGCTGTCAGGTTAAGCTCGGGATGGCAAAATAATTTGGGAAGAAACTTGTGTCCAAGTAAAAAGTAACTAATTCTAAAGACTGGTCCAGTCGGCCTTTTAAAATACGGGCCAGCCCCCCGCAGATATCTGTGGTGGACGCTGAGATGTGCAGGTGGAACAACATGGGCTTTGGGGCTAGGTTACATTTTTATTTTGTCACTTACTTATTTGGTAAGGTAATAAGTGTCTCTGAATCCTGGTTTCCTCATCTCTAAAATGAGGATAACAGTGGCTGTGCGCACAGTGTTTATAAGGAGTTAAGAGAAGGCGCACAACTCCGTGGCAGGAGTAGATGCCCAGCAGAGTGTGGGTGTCATTACCAAACTTTTGATTGGTTTTCAGGAAGTAGGAGATGCACCCATTCTTAGCTGTTTTTATTCTTTTCTGACTTCTCCTTTGTCAAACCAACAAAATGTAAAGTCATTGTGATGTTTCACTTTATTTTTTGGTATCATTCTTCATTGGAGATGGAAATATTTGTCATTTATTATCTCGTCACTTGGGTAACAGAGCGTAACGTGTAAATGCAAAACCATGAAGTACGTGCTCACAGAGCGTTTGACACAGACCATTAGGAAATGCACGACGGAGAGATGGGGCACGGTGAGCCTTTGATGCACACATGCTATTGAAAGAAGCAAATACGGATTCCGAAATGCAGATACTGAGGATGTCTCCCTGCTGCAACCCCATCTCCCTCACGTTCCTCTTCCAGAATTATAGTTTCGGGTATTTTGTAGCTTTCAGTCATCGTTCCATCTAAGTGACGCACGTTTTTTGGCGTGGTCCCTTACATCGGTTGGGTGTCGGAGGCAGATCAGTGAGACGTACCGGGGCAGTTCTAACCCATTAATATCTTGGTCCACACATGCAAGAGAGAGCGTGCGCACTGGGGTGGGACGGCGGGGGGAAGGGGCAGAGGGAGAGCGAATCCCAAGCAGGCTCCACGCCCAGCATGGAGCCCAGAGCAGGCTTGATCTCACGACCCTGAGATCATGACCTGAGCTGAAATCAGGAGGCAGATGCTTAACTGATTGCGTCACCCAGGCACCCCCGCGTTTTTAATTTAAAGAAAAACATAAAAGCAGAATAAAAGGGAGCTTGCTACGTTGTATGTATGTGTGTGTGGCCCTAGTCACTATAGAACTGTTTAATATTCTGTGAAAATATTTTTACAAGCTCAGTTCCAGTTACCATAATCATGACAATAATTTTTCACACCCCAGCACCTATTAAATTAGCAACCAAGTTCTTTTCTTGAGCCATTATTCAAATGGATTCCGTCTGCATTCAAATTAATCTCAAGATCATAGAAATTAACAACAGGAAAGGCGCATTAAATCACCTAGTCCATTTGTTTGCTAGAGGAGAGGAGAACTGATCTTTACATCATAATCTCTGGTGCTTTGTCTAGTCTGTTTTAAATGCCTTGAGTAAGTGTTATTCTGAGTCTGGGTGGTCAGCTCGTCAAATTCCGGGGGAAATTCTTTTTCACATCTACTGGAATATATATAGATGTTCTGATGCTTTGCAATTTGCCAGGCTCAGAGCTGCCAGGAATCAGGCAATGAATTTTCTAGAAGAGTATAAGTGTGTGGGTGTGAGTGTGTGTGTGTGTGTGTGTGTGTGTGTGTGCGCGCGCATGGAAGAGGGTTGGGTAGATCATGTGAGAGGGAGAGAAAGACAAAAAGAGGGCAGCCTGAGAAGGATGATACATTTGATAATATTTGAGATCTGACCGTTGTTTGCCTTTACTTAGTAAAGCCCTGTGTGGCTTGGGGAATTGAAGGAAGAAATAGGCATGGTCACTCGGCCGGGGAGGCAATGAAAAATGTGGTGGGTCTGATGCCAGTTTGAGTGGTAATTAATGAAATACTGTGAGGTCAGTCATCTAAAAGCCAATGGAAAAATTCTTTAACTTAAGGTTATACTTTATTAATCTTACACATGTATAGTTTAACTTACAGGCTGTAGAGTAGAAGGTCTGAGTTTGGGCATTCTAATGTGAGCTGTTTTCTTTCTTTACAAACCCAGTGGCAGCATTCCGATTGATGACAGGTGGATGACAGACAGAAAGATGACAGGTCGGAAGGTAGAACAGGCATCGATGTGCACCATCCAACTCTAGAAACAGAGCATTATGAGTGCAGCAAATCCTTGGTCGCTGTTTTGTTGAACTCAGGTGAGATGGGAGGCCTGGAACAAACCTTTGTAAGTGTTAGAGCACAATGGAACTCAACCAGATTTTATGGTCTTACTGCAGTGTACTCATTATTCACACCAACACTTACTAGAAGCCAGAGAAGGAGTCGGGACACTAGAACGGACATGAAAAGCCTGAGACTCTTTCTCATGGAATATTTAAGCATCATAAAGGACTTTGGATTCATTCGCCCTCTGTTGTGCTGCCCGAATTGCCACTGGGACATCTGGAATCAGCGTTTGTTCAAGTCCTTCTGTGGTGACAACGGTCGTCAGCATGCACGGCTTCAGTTCCAGTGGCTGGAAGGTCCTTATTCCTGTAGACCTGGACCCTGCATCCTCACCATGGCTGCCCCTGGGTCCCACACTTAATCTCTTATGACAGCTCCTCACACTTTTTTAAAAAAATAAATTATTTATTTGAGAGAGAGAGAGCATGAGAGGGGAGAAGGTCAGAGGGAGAAGCAGACTCCTCGTGCAGCTGAGAGCCCGATGTGGGACTGATCACGGGACTTTAGGATCATGACCTGAGCTGAAGGCAGTTGCTTAACCAACTGAGCCACCGGGACACCTTCCTCATGTGTTTTAACACCTTGTTATTCCCCTTCCTTCAACTCTCTAGTGTTCCCAGGCCAGTTTCTTAAGCTAATTCACTCTTTCCCAGGCCCTGTAACTCACCCTGGCTGGTTCACCCATGACTGTCTTAAGTGGTGGCTCCAGGCAAACCCATCCTGCACAATCTTCCTGAAATAGATGCCTTCAGTGCCTGAGACATCACGCGGGCTTAACATACACCAGCTACACAGCCTAGTCGCCCTGTGGCACGTCGATCTGGTACTGTAAACCTCAGCCTACACCAGCACGTTTTCCTCAGTATCTCCCATCTCACTCTTTTCTTGAATCTCAGTCCTCATTAGAAGAAACGGTGCAAACACCACCTTTGCTTCCAAGCCCTTCAATCTCTGAGGAACCGATCCATCTTTTTTGATAAGCCAAATACACAGCAAGAATCACTTCACACCTTCCTCTCTTCCATCTTCTCATCAAAGACAGGAAACCTGCTTGTATTTAACAGCTGGAGGATTCTCTCAGTGCCAGCTGAAGTGTACTGACTCTGCACTATGCCCCACTTGCAGCGCCCTACTGTGACCTTCAGAAGACGTGGCCTCCATGTCACAGCTGCGGCGAGGTGTCTCTACTCAGGCTACTGGTTTAAGGGAGGTCCTCGTGCAAAGTAGGAAAGGTGACTCCCCACCCCTCATGGGCTCACAGACAAGCCCTCCCTGTCCCTGTCCTCTTGGCTGCCCTATTCCCTCCTCCATGGCCACCTTTGTGGGCTCGCACTCAGACAAGCCAGCAAGTCAGGTGGCTGATGATAGATAAAACTCTTGGAAACTCTTGCTGGTTAAGGGATGATGTTAGGAAAAGAAACAAATCAAATGCTAAGAATTACTTTCAGGGGAATGAGCCAAACGAATTTGTTCAATTTGGTCATGCCTGCCAACCAAACCCAGTTTGCTCAGACATGTACTATTTTACAGGGAAACATATTTCCAGAGTCCTTAAAGGATGAGGCAGGCTTACAATTTGAAAGTGGACTGGCTGTGGTTCCTACGGCTGTGGGGTCCACCAGTCCGGAACCACTGGCCCTGCCCCGTGTGTGGTGCTGCTCAGACAGAAGGCGGAGGAGCCAACCCAGCAGGCTGCCTGCTGCTTGATGGTCCCAGCTCTCAAGGCCAGATATTTGTTCGGAGATGAAAAGCTGAGCTCCTAAGGAAGTGGAGAGTGCTGGAAGAAAGAATTAGCACATCCCTCCTAGGGAGGCCAAATGTTAGATCAATCATCCCAGCCACTGCGGGGGAATGAGATGCTAATTTATGCACATCACCATCCGGAGACTGGGAAGCAAGTTAATGCTCCTGCCGGCTGAGCTGCCGCTCTGGTCATCTTTGGGCTCCGTCGTCGAGGGCAAACCCCACCACTGCAGTGGCCACCTATGGGATCAGCAGACCAGGCCCTATTTCCTAACTTTCTTTTCCCTCCCCTCACTCCCCACTGTTTCTTTCTTCCTTCTTCCCGTACAAGTCTGAGATGCTCTGGTGATAGGATAATAAGGAGAACTTTGTGTCCATTCAGAACAATCCGTGACTGACTGGAAATGCTTTCCTACACCCTGCAAGGAAACAGGGAGTGTGCAAAAAAGAAATAGGTTTATTTCATGTGGTTTTGAAGAGGCCATTTGGAACCATGAAAAATAACACCCAGCTTTGCAAAACTGGAAAGTTGACCTTGCAGTTTGTTTATGACTTTTTTTTCCTCGTCAAGAAAAGCCTACCGTCTGTCTTTTCTGGGGAGGGGGTTGGAGAAGAGGTAATGGAACCATCAGCAAGAAAAAACCAGAATTTACCCCCTAGCAATATGAATAATTGGAAGTTCTTAAATGGAAATTGGCATGGTTACAGATGACATAACATTTGTTGATGCAAAATGGGATGTCCCCAGAGGCACAGATGGCTTAAATTGTTCCTATCCCAGAGCTTTTATGAGCCCAGGAATAAACTATATTTTGTAGTATCTTTGTGGCGGTGCCCCAGATAGCAACAAAGAGATGTTTAATAAAGTTCTCTTTCTAGACAGAGCCGGAAGGCTCACAGAGCAGTGCTTTGTACTGAATTGCAAGTGTGATAGGCCATTTGCTTTTTGTTTGTGTTCTGTCTCATATGGGACACCCTGTAGGATTTAGCCCTGTGCTTCACCTTGATGAAGTTCTCACTTCATTTTCTGATTTATTTCCTCATCTCTTTGAGTGTTTCTGACTCAGAGGTGCTGGGAGGAAAGACTGTATGGTTGGACTTTTGAAGAGGAGAATGGAAGGTGTTCTTGGTCCAGTGTGTGGCAGGGTCCGACTGAGCAGATCAAGTGAGGGGATTCCTTCTGGTGGAGCCTCTCATGCTGATGGCTCCTGCCAACCTCGCAGAGCTTGGAAAAATGTCATGGCTGCAGGTCATGGAGGAGAGGTTTGCGTCGTTCTTTCTGAGGCTGCTTGGGTCTTGATGTCCGTTTGCCATGGTTCCCTGATTATTCACAGAATCACAGATGAAAAAGCCCGATCTCAAAGGGCTATCTTTGCACTGTGTCCAAGTTCATATTCGTGAACTTCTAAGCCTTCTATAGTCCATGTTTCAGGAGAAATCATCTTTGAGTGGGCCGTATCCGTTTTTCACGTGCAATTCTTTTCTCAGTAAATTGTCTTACACAGTGCTCTGGCACCGCCATGAAAACGCTCCTGGATTCTGAGAAGTACAACCTCCCTCCGTGGCTCCACCCTGGGCACAGGCTTCAGCAAGGATTGTCCGTCTCAGAGGTCTAGACACCACGCCTTTCACTTTGACCCACTCTCTCTGTGTTGCTGCAGCTGTCACCATATTGGCTCTTTTATGTCACCAACATGGCTACACTCGGGGCTTTCTGCCACTCTGGTCTCCACTGCTTGATCTGTCCCGGCTACCTTGCATGACTTATCCCTTCACTCAGCACTCTGTTGGAAATAGGCAAAGATCTCTGTCCTTATTGAGCTCCTATTCTAGTTGGGAGAGAGAGAGTTAAAAAAAATAAGTAAGAAAGAAAAGCAAGCAACGTGAATATATATATGTGAATGAATGAATGAATGAATGAATGAATATACAGATGGAGGTGCTAGTTCTGGGTTCGATCTCGGGATCCCATGCTGCCCCCTCTTCCCTTCTGAAGAGCTCTGCCAGGAAACGTCACCTTTTTTTCTGGGTAGCCACCGAACTAGGCTTCCTTATCTTTCTGGGAGTTCTATTCCTGACTCCCATAGAAATTGAGCAAAGGAGGAAACTGCTGAAGATGGGGCGCTGGTTCAGTTACGGCACAGAAGCAGACCCAGTATGGTCATCTGAAAATCCGGGCCTTTTTGACTTCATCCAAATGCCTGCACTCGACTTGGGCTGGCTGACCTAATTACCAGTAGCACGGAAATGTTGCGCTCATTACTACTCACTTCCAAAAGAAATGGACGTACATAAAAACTCTATGTGGTACTTTGCCATTTAAATAAAATGTTTATAAACATAACCTTATTTTAGCCTCACAGGGTCTTGGGTGGCAGACACTGCAGACAGCTTCTTCCCCATGACAATATCATACCCATAAATTCTAGTCCTGCTGTGTTTCCCTGAGCAAGTTATTTAAATCCTCAAAGCCTGTTTCTTCACCTCTAAAATGGGGGTACTACTCCTTCTCTTGCACAGTTCTGGTGCAGTTTTAAGGAAACAATGTAGATAAGACACCTTGGTAATGCCTGATGCACCGTAAGAATTCCGCGTGACAGCTGTTGTTGTGATACTGCTATTTGCAGTTAAGGAACAGGTTCACGGAGCCAACTGCGTAACAAAACTTGGTCAACGTGAGTCACAGACATGGCGTCCTCTTAATAAAAATATGCTGTTTTTGAGAAATCTCTTCATGATTTAAAAAGTAAAGTAAAAATAAACAAACAAAAAAGGTAAAGGCTGAGCAACTTTTTCGGGGCCCCCGGCTGGCTCCTCACGCATGAGCAAGGCTGGCGGCTGGAAGTCAGGGTCCTCCAGCGGCAGGAAAAGCCTTAGGTGGCGGGAAAGGAGGAGGTGGCCCTCAGAGGGGGCATGTTTCTCTTTTTGGTAGGAAATGTGATGAGAAGTCCAATGGATATATAGCCTCGTTAGTTTGCATATCTTCCATATCTTTCTCCTCTCGATCACATTTTCCACTTTACTTTTTAAATAAATACATACGTAAATAAGTAAAAATGGTCCCACCACTTATTTGCTCTACTTAGGGCTGTGGCCTAATCTCCTGACGGCTGTTTCCCTACCGTAGTGATAGACCCACATGAGGGATAACGTCAGGGGGCGCCTAGTTGGGTCAGTCGGTAGAGCATGGGACTCTTGATCTCAGGGTCATGAGTTCAAGCCCCATTTGGGTGTAAAACTTAAAAAAAGAAAAGGAATCATGTAAGGAATAAATGAGTGTATGCCAAGCATTTAGTATAGATCCTGACTCATCCCTTATAAAGCCTCAAAAAGTGTTAGCTGTCATCATCATCATTTTAGAAAGGGATGGTAAAACCTTGTGGCTAGTATATTTCAATATATTCCAAGTTAGAAACATGTAAGCAGATCACCTGGGTTAGGGATTTATTTCATTCTAATTTAAAGATAGAAACAAAACATTTATTGAGCCTCTCTGTACATCCGGCCCTTTGCTGGGAGTTCATCTACTCCTTGCTGACCTGATCCTGGTGGGAAACCCATGAACTGCTAGGAGAGAAACTAATATTGTTCCCATTTGTTGTGATGTGGAAACTGAGGCTTGGAGAGAAGAAGGGATTCTCAAAGTCATTCAGCTCCTAAAAGGCAAATGAGACTAAAATCCAGGTTTTCCAACTTAAAGCCTAATGCTTTCTCCACAGTCATGCTCCCCTGACCTGCTTTTGCCCCTCTCTGCTGATGACCCTGCTTTCCCTCAGTTCTGGCTTGGTGTCATGGCCACCCAAGTTCCTGTGTTTGGGGTTTTCAGGGTCAGCTTTCACTTTCCTGCTTTACAATGACCTTTAATGCTTGAGAAGTTTTTTTTTCCCCTTACATTTAAAATATCCTTTCTTGCAGTTTCCCAGATCCACACATTCAGCGTTGTACATTCTGTATCTCATTAAAGAACTGGATGCTGTCTGTATTGAGTCATCCTCAGGGCTTATGCTGAGTAACTTGAACCAGGTCAGATCAAGAGAAAGATAAGTCCAGAGCTGGCCAGAGCGTCATAGTGCTTACGTGTGTTTCAATCAATGAATGAAAACTGGCCAACTTGGTCCGTTGATTGTAGCACGAGTCGATAGGGTAATGTTTCCTTACAAGATGATAACTCAGTTTTGTTTGCTTTGTGGCCTGGTTTCGGTTCCCTTCTTGCCCTCTCCCCTTTGCTGGGGCACGGCTTCATCTGCTTGGGCCACCGTTGCCGTGGCATTTCTGGGGACCCACTTGAGTGAATACTGCAGAGCCCCACACGGGTCCCGCGGCGGCCGAGGCTTGCGTGCTCCAGGCTGCAGGGTTCCCCTGGCTACAGAAATGCAGCGGCCTAAAGGGGGCTCCGCATCACTTGTGTCCTGAGAGGGATGGGTTACCCCCTCCCTTCCCTGTCATAGGCTGAAGTCAGACAACCACTTAGTAGACATTTCCCATCTGTTCCCGTGGAGAGAAAATGCGGAGGGCCAGCTACGTGAGTCAGTCATTCATATATCCACTGATGCCTCAGAAAGTTATCGCGGCCTCTTGTGTGTCTCTCTAGAATGCGGCTCCCAGGATCTAGCCTGGCGCCTTACATGATGATGGTTTCCTGTCGAATGAATGACTCGGGGAGTGGAGGACAAACATGGTGCTGTGGGAGCCTGGAAGAGGCAGACTTCACTCCTCAGGGGTGAGTCTGGGAAGAAGGGGTTTGCAAGAAGATGAAGGGCAAGGAAACTTGGTCGTGAAGTAAAGAAACGTGATTTCGCGGGCCTGTGTCCAGCAGAGCCGTGTTCTCCAGGGTGCTCGTCACGAGAGAGGACAGATGGTGGCAGGGATGGACCCAGCCAAGCACGGAGAGACTTTTCAGGATAAGACGTATGGGCAGCAAGCGATAGAACCGGGCGTGGGGAAACAGGGAGCTTGGTCTATTTTTTATTTGTTTATTCAACAGACACGAGCACTGACTCTGTGCTGGCACTTGCTGGCACTCGTTATTCTGTGCGCTTCACAAATTCATCGGGGCGCCTGCGTGGCTCAGTCGGTGAAGCGCCTGCCTTCGGCTCGGGTCATGATCTCAGGGTCCTGGGATGGAGCCCTGAGCCCTGCGTTGGGCTCCCTGCTCAGCGGGGAGCCTGCTTCTCTCCTCCCTCCTCCCTCCACCCCTACTCATGCTCTTTCTCTCTCTCTCTCCAATAAAATCTTAAAAAAAATAAATCCATCTTCGTAGAACAACTATTATTCCCATTTTACACACGGGGCACTGAGGCACAAAGAAATTAAATAACTTACCCAAGGTCATATGGTAAGTGGTAGAGCCAGGATCCCAACCCAGACAGCCCAGGGACAGGGCCCATCTCGTTAATCCCACCATCGTATTAACTCCTGCGGATGAGCAAGAAAGCGGACCAGAGACCTGGTCTCTCAGGACAGTAAAGGCAGAGCCAGAGCGGGCCGACCAGAGGCTGTCTTGTACTAGGGGAAGGAGGCCTTTCTGTACTGAGACGGACAGATCCTTGGGTTGGTGGTAGTATAGGAACCTACCTTTCTGTTGCATTTAAAGAAGAAAAGGTTCTTCTTAACCTTTCTGACCTTTGCTATTGTGTGAAGAGGAGGAATTGGGGTGGGTGTTGGGGAGAGGGGGAGGGAGAGAGAGAGACAGGGAGAGAGAGAGAATGGGAATATAAATGGGGGGAAGTCTAGTTCGGTGTTCTGGGGACTCAGCCAGACTCTTTGTTCATCCCCAGAAGGTGATCACTGCCAAAGCCGGCGCTTGTGTGCCCAGATCTGCTTGTTACCAAGTCTGCACTGGTACTTTTGTTCTACGGTGCCTCAGACACAACCAGAACCTCCAAATAAATTATTTTTTTTTATTGTGTTGTGGTAAGGACACCCAATGCGAGATCTGCCGTCTTCATTAATCTGTGAGTGTCTGGCGCGGTCTTGGGCAGTGCAGGTCAGGGGCCGAGCAGCTCATCTCTAGAGCTTATGTGACTGAAACTTCACGCCCGCGGAGCATCAGCCCTGTTTCTCCCTCCTCCAGCCCCTGGCAGCCACGACCCAAACAATTTTAAGGTGTCTGAAATGGTAGTGAGCAGAGTCTGGTGCAGGGAGAATTTGAGGTTTCCTTCTCCAAATTACCTAGACAAAACTTTGATGCAAAGTTTTAGCAGACATAGATGTCATTATTACCCAAAAGAAAATGTTTGTGTATTTCTGATATTTCTAGAAAGATATTAAAATGATTTCTATGTTTAGGTTTAAGAAAAAAAACTGGTGGCAGATTTCTCATATTTCTCAAAACTGGTGGCGCTCTTCTGGTGTCCCAGGTTTGCTCTAAGGGGGTCGGGAGGAACTCCACAAAAGGCCACTGCGGACATGATTCATGATATGAGACAGCTGGGGGCACTGGTAATTCAGATCTGCTGGGCTGGACCGACAGGACGACCTGGTGAAAACACGGTGTAGCTATTGTTTCCAAAGGAACAATAACTGGTATTGAGCGCGCGGTCCCTAAGCCAAGTGTGTATTGGCTTTTGGACCCAGGCGCTCAGGCTCATTTTTCTCTCCTTAACGGCACTATCCTCTCCAGAGGGCAGAGCACGTTAGAAACCTGCTCCCGGGCGGCTTTGTCAGGAGAGGGAGTTAGAGTAGGAGGCTGTGGGGAACAAACAAAGACATCCTGGACAGCGGCGAGTCATCTTGCTCCTGCAACACGCCCTTGGGTTTGAGAGCTGCCGGGCTGGCGGGGGTTATTTATCTCAAGCCCACACTGGTCCATGGAAGTGTGCCCCTGGCAGGCTTCCTTCCTCTCCTCGCTTCCCGCCGGGCCGGGCTCCTCCGTTCATTCTTCCATATCAGCGTGCTGTCAGCCCGCCGGTCCTGGGGAATTGGAGGGGAGGGCAAGTGCCTAGAAATATCTTAGGAGAAATGATCTTCTTTGCAAGCAGAACTTGATCTAGTCTCTGTTTTGCCTGTCAGTGAGGCCTTGGGAAATCAGATGCCGGGGAGCTCCCCCCGGCAGGTGCGGGGGATGTGGGGCTGTGCCTCTGTCCAGCCGCGACCTTACTTACGCAGACCCTCTCTCGTCTTCTGTTGTCCTAAAGAAAGGCTTCCTTCCTTCCTCTCTGCAGCCTGGGCTCGGTCCAGGCGACGCGAACACGTTTCGTTGCAGAAGAGCCTCCGGCAGCAGCGCTCCTCCCTTTGTGTCTCAGAGAAGGCTGCTGCGTCCGTCAAGAATCTCACCTCCCCTTTACCCCGCACTCACTCCCGCTGGTGGTTCACACCTTCAGCTCAGGTGTGACCTTTTCTCAGCGTCGCTTGCCCAGGTTCCCATCTTAGACGGCGCACGGAGTGTTTCAGGGCACTCGGAGGTCTTCCCCGTCCCCCCAGAGAGAACGTAGTTATATCCTCGCTGGTTCAGTTTGCAAACCAGGCGAGCCTCGTGCCTGCGCCTGGAGTGGGGCTCGCAGGAAATGGACGTTGTTCTCAAAAGACTTTCAGCTGTGAAGAGTTTAACGCAGCCACTATTTCCTGGAGGGTGGGAGTGGAGGACCAACACGGGGTAAAATACCGAGGGACTAGCGACAGCAGGAAGGAGCCAGGCTCGGGAAGGAAGCTGGTGGGACCTGGAGAGAGATGGTGCTGTCCCGCGGGAGCTGGGGCCACAGAGAGACGCAGCCTCTACCGGCAGCCTGGCAAGGCAGGGAGGGGGTGGGAGAGAGTCTTTTGTCCTCCAAGACAGAAGAGGCAGAAGGAAGTGTGGATGTTGAGTCACAGAGGACACACTTGTGGGGCACAGCGCAAGGCAGAGAAGCTGTGGAGAGGGCGGGATCTGCGGGGCAGGGAGGCCGGGGAGGCTGCGGTGGGGCGCAAACAGAAAATAGCACATGAACATTCCCTTTGTTCTTTGAACCCTTTGGCAGTGTGGAAAGCTCACAGATCCATTTCAAAATAATGCTCCTGAATACAAAAAAAATAGGCAGAGGATGACAAAGGAAACCAATTATATTGAAATAAAGCCACCAAGATACTAAAAATCAATTGTAATACAATAATATATATGCTGATTAACATACGAGACTAAAAAAAATGTAGTGACAGATGGAACAGTTGCCAAACTTTCTAAATAATGATGAATGTAAATGATATTTTAAGACAGCTCTAACAGTTGACATGAATATGGAGATACCTGTGGTGTTTTTACGGAGGATATAGTCTTAGGTTCTTCCAACACTGCCGTTCTTTGTGCTCTGCATTTCTCGTTGAGGGAGATGCCAGATTTGAGTAGAGTTTAGTGATATGGATCAATACGTAATTTCCCCCATCTAAGCTTATAGACCTCTGCATTCTATCTGAGGGGTCCTCACGGGTCTGAAGATCCCGGGTGAAGAACACTTGCCTTAAATTATATTTAAGGACAAGGAATGTTAAGTTCTGGTGGAGTGTTAAGCCTGAGTCTGAGAGGACAGCAGGTAGCCAGGATCTAGCTTCTTAACGGGAACAAGATCTTCCCCATGCAGTGTCCCAGGGCCCTAAGACTCCGTGCTAAGAATGATGCATTTGCTCATTTCTCTGGTCAGCAGACACCTCTGTACGTAGGATGTCCTTGGCTACAACAGAATGTAAACTTCATGAGCACAGGAATTTTTAGTAACTTCTTATTAAAGTATTGTGTGTGTGTGTGTGTGTGTGTGTGTGTGTGTGTTTGAGAAGTGCGTGGTTTGACAAATTTTCATAAACTGAAGCAGAACCGGGACCATTACCAGCATCCCAGAAGCCTCCCTCAGGTCCCCTTCCTGACACTCCACGTGCCCTAAAGGTAGCTATTATCCTGCTTCCTAGCAACATAGTTTTGCCTGGTTTTGTTCTTTATATAAGCAGAGTCATGCACCACATACTCCTACCTGTCTGGCTTCTTTCTCTCAACGTTCCACTTGCGAGACTCACCAGGTCATCCCATGCATGTGTGCACTATCCGTCCTCGCTGCCCTAACGCATCCCATCGTGTGGGTCCACCGTACTCTACCCATTCTGGGACTGGGATGGTTTGCTGATTTGGTTTATATGGTTAATCCCTGTTGCAAACATTCTCATACATGCCTTTGGCAAACATGCTGAGCCATTTCTGCTGTGCGCGTAATCAGGGGTGGAATTGCAGGGTTACGGATCTGAGGAACCTTGCAAATATTGTCTCAGCAGATACCGTCGGTTTTCCAAAGCGATCGTCATGGCTTTTACTTCTACCAGTTCCCGTTGCTCCACACCCTCGCCAGCCTACAGCATCCTCTGTCTTCTTCCTTTAGTCATTCTTGTGGTTGCAGAGTGGTCGTGTGTTGTGGTTTTATTGGCATTTTCCTGGTGGCTGAGGAAGAAGAGTACCTTCTCATTCGGGTGTTGACCATTTGCATATCCTCTTATAGAAGTGTCTCTGCAGGTTTTTGTCCATTTTTCTAACAATGTCTGTCATTAGACATCTTGAGCAAATTAGTTAATCACGCTCAGTTTCCTCGTTTGCTAAGTTAGGATGCTAATAGAACCAACTTCTTGGTATTGGCATGAGGACTAAGAGGGAGAGGCATATGAGATGGTTAGTCTTGTGCCTACTGCCTGGCCTGTGGAAAGTGCTCAGTACTTTTGATGGTTATTAGTTAATCACGAATGCAGTGCACATCGTGGGGCTCTGTCTATGTTTCTTGCAAAACTGAATTTTAAACACATCACTCTAACGGCATTGTTACCTGTTAATACTGGCTATATCTGAGTGGGAAGCTCCTTGGCTTGGGGATAGGATGAAGGAAACTTATTTATTCTCTTTTGATCTTTGTACTATGTGAATGTTTCTTGTTAAAAACATAAAGGTAATATCTAAAAAGCATAGCTGAAATAGAAATGGAAATAATCTGGTGTTAGGTTGAATTATGAGTTATATTACTTGTGTTGCACAGGTACGCCCAGAATGTATATGAAGATGGGCAGGTGCAGGTGGTAAAAGGGGGAAAAAAATTTTTTTTTTAATTTTAAAGTTGATTTAAAAAATTTTATTTTTATATTTTATTTATTTTTTCTTAATTTTAATTTTATTTTTTATAAACATATAATATATTTTTATCCCCAGGGGTACAGGTCTGTGAATCGCCAGGTTTACACACTTCACAGCACTCACCATAGCACATACCCTCCCCAATGTCCATAAACCAACCACCCTCTCCCTCTCCCCCTCCCCCCGGCAACCCTCAGTTTGTTTTGTGAGATTAAGAGTCACTTATGGTTTGTCTCCCTCCCAATCCCCTCTTGTTTCATTTATTCTTCTACCCGCCAAGGCCCCACATTGCATCTCCACTTCCTCATATCAGGGAGATCATATGATAGTTGTCTTTCTCTGATTGACTTATTTCGCTAAGCATGATACCCTCTAGTTCCATCCATGTCATTGCAAATGGCAAGATTTCATTCTTTCTGATGGCTGCATAGTATCCCATTGTATATATATATACCACATCTTCTTTATCCATTCATCTGTTGATGGACATCTAGGTTCTTTCCATAGTTTGGCTATTGTAGACATTGCTGCTATAAACATTCGGTTGCACGTGCCCCTTCGGATCACTACGTTTGTATCTTTCAGGTAAATACCCAGTAGTGCAATTGCTGGGTCATAGGGTAGTTCTATTTTCAACTTTTTGAGGAACCTCCATGCTGTTTTCCAGAGTGGTTGCACCAGCTTGCATTCCCACCAACAGTGTAGGAGGGTTCCCCTTTCTCCGCATCCTCGCCAGCATCTGTCATTTCCTGACTTGTTAGTTTTAGCCATTCTGACTGCTGTGAGGTGGTAACTCATTGTGGTTTTGATTTGTATTTCCCTGATGCCGAGTGATGTGGAGCACTTTTTCATGTGACTGTTGGCCATCTGGATGTCTTCTTTGCAGAAATGTCTGTTCATGTCTTCTGCCCATTTCTTGATTGGATTATTTGTTCTTTGGGTGTTGAGTTTGCTGAGCTCTTTATAGATTTTGGACACTAGCCCTTTATCTGATACGTCTTTTGTAAATGTCTTTTCCCATTCTGTCAGTTCTCTTTTGGTTTTATTAACTCTTTCCTTTGCTGTGCAAAAGCTTTTGATCTTGATGAAGTCTCAATAGTTCATTTTTGCCCTTGCTTCCCTTGCCTTTGGCGATGTTCCTAGGAAGATGTTGCTGCGGCTGAGGTCAAAGAGGTTGCTGCCTGTGTTCTGCTCAAGGATTTTGATGGATTCCTATCTCACATTGAGGTTCTTCATCCATTTTGAGTCTATTTTTGTGTGTGGTGTAAGAAAATGGTCCAATTTTAGTTTTCTGCATGTGGCTGTCCAATTTTCCCAACACCATTTATTGAAGAGGCTGTCTTTTTTCCATTGGACATTCTTTCCTGCTTTGTCGAAGATTAGTTGACCACAGAGTTGAGGGTCTATTTCTGGGCTCTCTATTCTGTTCCATTGATTTATGTGTCTGTTTTTGTGCCAATACCATACCGTCTTGATGATGACAGCTTTGTAATAGAGCTTGAAGTCCGGAATTGTGAGGCCACCAACTTTGGCTTTCTTTTTCAATATTCCTCTGGCTATTCGAGGTCTTTTCTGGTTTCATATAAATTTTAGGGTTATTTGTTCCATTTCTTTGAAAAAAATGGGTGGGATTTTGATAGGGATTGCATTAAATATGTAGATTGCTTTAGGTAGCATAGACAATTTCACAATATTTGTTCTTCCAATCCAGGAGCATGGAACATTTTTCCATTTCTTTGTGTCTTCCTCCATTTCTTTCATGAGTACTTTATAGTTTTCTGAGTATAGATTCCTTGCCTCTTTGGCTAGGTTTATTCCTAGGTATCTTATGGTTTTGGGTGCAATTGTAAATGGGATTGACTCCTTAATTTCTCTTTCTTCTGTCTTGTTGTTGGTGTAGAGAAATGCGACTGATTTCTGTGCACTCATTTTATATCCTGACACTTTACTGAATTCCTGTACAAGTTCTAGCAGTTTTGGAGTGGAGTCTTTTGTGTTTTCCACATATAGTATCATATCATCTGCAAAGAGTGATAGTTTTACTTCTTCTTTGCCGATTTGGATGCATTTAATTTCTTTTTGTTGTCTTATTGCTGAGGCTAGGACTTTTAGTACTATGTTGAATAGCAGTGGCGATAACGGACATCCCTGCCATGTTCCTGACCTTAGCAGAAAAGCTTTCAGTTTTTCTCCATTGAGAATGATATTTGTGGTGAGTTTTTCATAGATGGCCTTGATAATATTGAGGTATGTGCCCTCTATCCCTACACTTTGAAGAGTTTTGATCAAGAAAGGATGCTGTACTTTGTCAAATGCTTTTTCAGCATCTATTGAGAGAATCATATGGTTCTTGTTCTTTCTTTTATTAATGTGTTGTATCACATTGATTGATTTGCAGATGTTGAACCAACCTTGCAGCCCTGGAATAAATCCCACTTGGTCGTGGTGAATAATCCTTTTAATGTACTGTTGGATCCTATTGGCTAGTATTTTGGTGAGAATTTTCGCATCTGTGTTCATCAAGGATATTGGTCTGTAATTCTCTTTTTTGATGGGATCCTTGTCTGGTTTTGGGATCAAGGTGATGCTGGCTCATAAAATGAGTTTGGAAGTTTTCCTTCCATTTCTATTTTTTGGAACAGTTTCAGGAGAATAGGAATTAGTTCTTCTTTAAATGTTTGGTAGAATTCCCCTGTGAAGCCGTCTGGCCCTGGGCTTTTGTTTGTTTGGAGATTTTTGATGACTGTTTCAATCTCCCTACTGGTTATGGGTCTGTTCAGGTTTTCTATTTCTTCCTGGTTCAGTTGTGGTAGTTTAAATGTCTCTAGGAATGCATCCATTTCTTCCAGATTGTCAAATTTGTTGGCGTAGAGTTGCTCATAGTATGTTCTTATAATTGTTTTTATTTCTTTGGTGTTGGTTGTGATCTCTCCTCTTTCATTCATGATTTTATTTATTTGGGTTCTTTCTCATTTCTTTTTCATAAGTCTGGCCAGGGGTTTTTCAATCTTATTAATTCTTTCAAAGAACCAGCTCCTAGATTCGTTGATTTGTTCTAATGTTTTTTTGGTTTCTATTCTATTGATTTCTGCTCTGATCTTTATGATTTCTCTTCTCCTGCTGGGTTTAGGCTTTCTTTGTTGTTCTTTCTCCAGCTCCTTTAGGTGTAGGGTTAGGCTGTGTATTTGGGACCTTTCTTATTTCTTGAGAAAGGCTTGTACCGCTATATATTTTCCTCTCAGGACTGCCTTTGCTGTGTCCCACAGATTTTGAACCATTGTGTTTTCATTATCATTTGTTTCCATGAACTTTTTCAATTCTTCTTTAATTTTCTGGTTGACCCATTCATTCTTTAGAAGGATGCTGTTTAGTCTCCATGTATTTGGGTTCTTTCCAAATTTCCTCTTGTGATTGAGTTCTAGCTTCAGAGCATCGTGGTCTGAAAATATGCAGGGAATGATCCCAATATTTTGATACCAGTTGAGACCTGCTTTATGACCCAGGATGTGATCTCTTCTGGAGAATGTTCCATGTGCACTAGAGAAGAATGTGTGTTCTGTTGCTTTGGGATGAAATGTTCTGAATAGATCTGTGATGTCCATCTGGTCCAGTGTGTCATTTAAGGCCTTTATTTCCTTGTTGATCTTTTGCTTGGATGATCTGTCCATTTCAGTGAGGGGAGTGTTAAAGTCCCCTAAGGATGGTAAATTCTACCATCCTTATTGTATTATTGTCTATGTGTTTCTTTGATTTTGTTACTAATTGGTTTATATAGTTGGCTCCTCCCATGTTAGGGGCATAGATATTTAAAATTGTTAGAGCTTCTTGTTGGACAGACCCTTTGAGTATGATAGATATAGTGTCCTTCCTCATCTCTTATTATAGTCTTTGGCTTAAAATCTAATTGATCTGATATAAGGATCACCACCCCAGCTTTCTTCTGATGTCCATTAGCATGGTAAATTGTTTTCCACCCCCTCACTTTAAATCTGGAGGTGTCTTCAGGTCTAAAATGGGTTTCTTGTAGGCAGCATATTGATGTTTTTTTTTTTTTTTTTTTATCCATTCTGATACCCTGTGTCTTTTGATTGGGGCATTTAGCCCATTTACATTCAGGGTAATGATTGAGAGATATGAATTTAGTGCCATTGTATTACCTGTAAGGGGACTGTTACTCTATATTGTCTCTGTTCCTTTCTGATCTACTACTTTTAGGGTCTCTCTCTGCTTAGAGGACCCCTTTCAATATTTCCTGTAGAGCTGGTTTGGTGTTTGCAAATTCTTTCAGTTTGTGTTTGTCCTGGAAGCTTTTTACCTCTCCTTGTATTTTCAGTGATAGCCTAGCTGGATATAGTATGCTTGGCTGCATGTTTTTTCATTTAGTGCTCTGAATATATCATGCCGGTTGTTTCTGGCCTGCCAGGTCTCTATGGATAAGTCTGCTGCCAATCTAATGTTTTTACCATTGTATGTTACAGACTTCTTGTCCTGGGCTGCTTTCAGGATTTTCTCTTTGTTGCTAAGACTTGTAAATTTTACTATTAGGTGACGGGGTGTGGACCTATTCTTATTGATTTTGAGGGGGGTTCTCTGCACCTCCTGGATTTTGATTCTTTGCCATATTAGGGAAATTCTCTATAGTAATTCTTTCAAATATATCTTCTGCTCCCCTCTCTCTTTCTCTTTCTCCTGGAATCCCAATTATTCTAATGTTGTTTTGTCTTATGGTGTCACTTATCTCTCGAATTCTCCCCTCGTGGTCCAGTAGCTTTTTGTCCCTCTTTTGCTCAGCTTCTTTATTCTCTGTCATTTGGTCTTCTGTATCACTAATTCTTTCTTCTGCTTCATTTATCTTAGCAGTAAGAGCCTCCATTTTTGATTGCCCCTTGTTAATAGCTTTTTTGAATTCAACTTGGTTAGATTTTAGTTCTTTTATTTCTCCAGAAAGGGCTTTTATCTGTCTGGAGAGGGTTTCTCTAATATCTTCCATGCCTTTTTCGAGCCTGGCTAGAACCTTGAGAATCATCATTCTGAACTCTAGATCTGACATATTACCAATGTCCATATTGATTAGGTCCCTAGCCTTCGGTACTGCCTCTTGTTCTTTTTTTTGTGGTGAGTTTTTCTGCCTTGTCATTTTGCCCAGATAAGAATATATGAAGGAGCAAATAAAATACTAAAAAGGTGGCAAAGACCCCAGGAAAATATGCTTTAACCAAATGAGAAGGGACCCCAAATCATTGGGTGGGGTGAGAAAGGGGATAAAAAGAACTTCAGAAAAAAAAATTAAAAAAGAAAATAAATAAAGAAAAATATAAAAAAGAAAAAAAATATATAAGGCTTGTAACTAGAACAGGGTCACCCACTTAATTTTGGGAGTATTTTGGTCTCTTAGAAGAAACTACCTCCCAAATGTTAAAGAATGAAAAAAATATATAAGGTAAACACAATGAAGGGATGGAATATATGTATAAAGATGAAAAAAATTTTTTTTTTAAATTTCTAAAAAAGGAGTTGATAAAGTAAGTTGATTGGGAGAATAAAGAAAAAGAAAGTGGAGAGAATTTTGTGTCTTCTTCCATTTCTTTCATGAGTGTTCTGTAGTTCCTTGAGTATAGATCCTTTACCTCTTTGGTTAGGTTTATTCCCAGGTATCTTATGGTTCTTGGTGCTATAGTAAATGGAATCGATTCTCTAATTTTCCTTTCTGTATTTTCATTGTTAGTGTATAAGAAAGCCACTGATTTCTGTACATTGACTTTGAATCCTGCCACATTACTGAATTGCTGTATGAGTTCTAGTAGTTTGGGGGTGGAGTCTTTTGGGTTTTCCATATAAATAATCACGTCATCTGCAAAGAGAGAGAGTTTGACTCCTTCATTGCTAATTTGGATACCTTTTATTTCTCTTTGTTGTCTGATTGCTGTTGCTAGGACTTCTAATACTATGTTGAACAAGAGTGGTGAGTGGGCATCCTTGTCATGTTCCTGATCTCAATGGGAAGGCTGCAAGCTTTTTCCCATTGAGGATGATATTTGCTGTGGGTCTTTCATAGACAGATTTTATGAGGTTCAGGAATGTTCCTTCTATCCCTATACTTTTAAGCGTTTTAATCAGGAACAGATGCTGGGTTTTGTCAAATGCTTTTTCTGCATCAATTGAGAAGACCGTGTGGTTCTTCTCTCTTCTCTTATTGATTTGTTCTATCACATTGATTGATTTGCAAATGTTGAACCATCCTTATAACCCAGGGATGAATCCCATTTGGTCATGGTGGATAATCTTTTTAATGTGCTGTTGGATCCTGTTTGCTAGGATCTTGTTGAGAGTCTTAGCATCCATATTCATCAGTGATATTGGTCTGAAATTCTCCTTTTTGGTAGGGTCTTTGCCTGGTTTGGGGATCAGCGTAGACTATTCCATGCTCTTGGATCGGAAGAATAAACATTGTTAAAATGTCTATACTGCATAGAGCAATCTATACTTTTAATGCCATTCTGATCAAAATTCCACCAATATTTTTCAAAGATCTGGAGCAAATAATCCTAAAATTTGTATGGAATCAGAAGAGACCCTGAATTGCTAAGGAAATGTTGAAAAACAAAAATAAAACTGGCGGCATCACGTTACCTGGTTTCAAGCTTTACTACAAAGCTGTGATCACCAAAACAGCATGGTACTGGCATAAAAACAGACACATAGACCAGTTGAACAGAGTAGAGAGCCCAGATATGGACCCTCAACTCTATGGTCAAATAATCTTTGACAAAACAGGAAAAAATATACAGTGGAAAAAAGACAGTCTCTTCAATAAATGGTGCTGGGAAAACTGGACAGCTATATATAGAAGAATGAAACTCGACCATTCTCTTACACTGTGCACAAAGATAAACTCGAAATGGAGAAAAGTCCTCAACGTGAGACAGGAATCCATCAGAATCCTAGAGGAGAACATAGGCAGTAACCTCTTCGATATCAGCCACAGCAACTTCTTTCAAGATATGTCTCCAAAGGCAAAGGAAACAAAAGCAAAAATGAACTTTTGGGACTTCATCAAGATCAAAAGCTTCTGCACAGCAAAGGAAACAGTCAAGAAAACAAAGAGGCAACCCACGGGATGGGAGAAGATATTTGCAAATGACAGTACAGACAAAAGGTTGATATCCAGGATCTATAAAGAACTCCTCAAACTCAACACACACAAAACAGATAACCATGTCAAAAAATGGGCAGAAGACATGAACAGACACTTCTCCAATGAAGACATACAAATGACTATCAGACACATGAAAAAATGTTCATCATCACTAGCCATCAGGGAGATTCAAGTTAAAACCACATCGAGATACCACCTTACACCAGTTAGAATGGCCAAAATTAGCAAGACAGAAAACAACATGTGTTGGAGGGGATGTGGAGAAAGGGGATCTCTCTTACAATGTTGGTGGGAATGCAAGTTGGTGCAGCCACTTTGGAAAACAGTGTGGAGATTCTTTAAGAAATTAAAAATAGAGCTTCCCTATGACCCTGCAATTGCACTACTGGGTATTTACCCCAAAGATACAGTTGTAGTGAAAAGAAGGGCCATCTGTACCCCAATGTTTATAGCAGCAATGGCCACGGTCGCCAAACTGTGGAAAGAACCAAGATGCCCTTCAACGGACGAATGGATAAGGAAGATGTGGTCCATATACACTATGGAGTATGATGCCTCCATCAGAAAGGATGAATACCCAACTTTTGTAGCAACATGGACGGTACTGGAAGAGATTATGCTGAGTGAAATAAGTCAAGCAGAGAGAGTCAGTTATGATATGGTTTCACTTATTTGTGGAGCATAACAAATAACATGGAGGACATGGGGAGATGGAGAGGAGAAGGGAGTTGAGGGAAATTGGAAGGGGAGGTGAACCATGAGAGACTATGGACTTTGAAAAACAACCTGAGGGTTTTGAAGGGGCGGGAGGTGGGAGGTTGTATGAACCTGGTGGTGGTTATTAGGGAGGGCACGTATTGCATGGAGCACTGGGTGTGGTGCAAAAACAATGAATACTGTTATGCTGAAAAGAAATAAAAAAAAAAGAAAATAAAAAGAAACATTTGATCGAATCTTTAAAAAAAAAAAAAAAGAAAGAAAGTGGAGAGAATTTGCTTGGGCTGGAGACTAGTACAAGTCCGGAGGTAGATTTAGGGTATATTTTGATCTTTTAGAAGAAGTTGTACCCCAAATTTTTTAGAAGAAAATATCCTATGCGTATACAAAAAATAAAGTTAGATACAGTGAATGATAAAATATGACTATAATAATGAAGGTTCAAAAAAGATTATTATTATTATTTTTTGAAAGGTATTGTTAAGATAAACTAGTTTAAAAAACGTTAAAAGAGGAAAGGGTAAAGGTTAAAAAAATTAGCAGAAGAAAAAAAATTAATTAACTGCAAGACTAAAGGATCATGGGGAGAAAGCCATGAATTCCATGCTTTGCTTTCTCCTCTTCTGGCATTCCGCTGTTCTCCTTGGTAAGTGAACTTGGTCCCGGCTGGGTTTCTTGTTGATCTTCTGGGGGAGGGGCCTGTTGTAGTGATTCTCAAGTGTCTTTGCCCCAGGCGGAGTCGCACCGCCCTTACCAGGGGCCGGGCTGAGTAATCCGCTCGGGTTCGCTTTCGGGAGCTTTTGTTCCCTGAGCGCTTTCCGTAGAGTCCGGAGGACGGGAATGAAGATGGCGGCTGCCCAGTCTCCGGCCCGGAGGAGCGGAGAGCTCAGGATCCCGCTCCTCAGTGCGCCCTCGGAGAAAAGTGCTCAATCCCTCCCGTCTCCCTGGCCTCCGGCCGCGCTCCGAGCTCACCGAGCCTGCGACCGGTTCAAGGTAACCCCGAGCTGAGAGTCACTCCTCGGCTCCGGCTCTGTAGCCGCTTCCCCGTTCTAATACCTGCGAGCTCTGCGACACTCAGACACCCGATCCTTCTGTGACCCTGCGGGACCTGAGGCCACACTGGCCCCGCGTGGGCTTCACCCCGGTTAAGCCTCTGGAGCGATGTCCCTCAGCGGAACAGACTTTTAAAAGTCCCGATTTTGTGCTCCGTGGCTCCGCCGCTTGCCGGGAGCCGGCCCCTCCCCCCGCGGTCTATCTTCCCGTCGCTTTGGATTCACTTCTCCGCCGGTCCTACCTTTCAGAAAGCGGTTGATTTTCTGTTTCTAGAATTGCTGTTCTTCTTCTCTTCGGTCTTCTGTTGGGTTTGTAGGTGTTCACAGTGGATTGATAAGCTGTCTAGCGGATCTCCTGCTACCTGATGTCGTCTCAGCCGCTACTCCTCTGCCATCTTGGCTCCTCAATAAGGGGGAAAACTTTTAAAGAAACAGATTTGGTTAGGAAGGTGTGATGACAGTGTATTAGTGTGAAAGTTATGAGGAGGAAGGACAAGTAAATTATTCACATGGTATTAGTATTGGAGGGTTCTCAGAGTTTAATGAGATGGGATATAAATTTGTGTTGTGAAATTAAAAAATATCAGAAACCAGAAGTGAAATGAATAGAATGCTTTAGTCATGTCCAGTCCAGCCTCTCAAAGTCCCAGGAAGTTTGAAAGGGAATATTTCGCTCCAGGTTTCCTGAGGATGGGGGTAAACATCTATGAGTCTCTTGGGGCTTTATTATGTAAAAAAGGTATTTGTCCCTCTTGGTGAATTTTGTGTTGCGTTTATGCAAGGTAAGTCATATTTGATTGATCTAGGGGAAGTAACAGAATTCTGTGTATGTTTAAAAATTATTATTATTGATAGCAATACTGATAATGCCTTAATTGCATAATGTATTATTACATACCTGTTCTTATTTGCTCTGCACACTAACTCCTGAGGAAGATAGCTCCATTTTATGGAAGAATTAAGTCACAGAGGGGCTAATGGGAATGTGGGAGCCAGGGCTAAAAGCCAGTTTAGTAAAGGAAAAAACCCAAAGTACAATCCACATAGTGACTGTGAAAGGTGTAAGAGTTGAGATGAGGAGGATCATTGACGAGGTGTTTGAACAGAGAATAATGACTGGACAATCCTGAGAGTGATGAATGGAGATGCTTGAAGTGGAGAGTTCAGTGACTCCCCCCACCAGGGGAAAGGTTGTCATGTCCTGTCATGTGCTATTCCTCTAGACGTGTCAGTTCTGAGCTTTGATGGTGTCCCAGAACAATGGTTTGGAACTAACATTCAATTTAATGACTTCTCACATGGTTCTACTTTCTGTTTAGATGGTATTAGTCTAGGTATTTGGATTTACCTAGACTTACTGAATAGACCTGGGAGACAGCTTCAGTGTCACCTAGAATGACCTTCTTGTAGTTCTACAGATGAGAAAACTTAGACCCAGAAAGGCAAAGTGACTTGTCCAATATCACAAAGCTGGCTGATGGAGAGAATTGCATGAAATACACTGGAGGAGAGTAAGAGGGCACAGTTGACTTTCAACAAAGAAGGTTTTCTATAGACATTGATTGAGTTGAGTTTTAAGGGAGGTCAAAGCTCTCTTAGGTCTATGGAAAGAGAAGAATTGCTTTCTGCACCAGCAAGAATTTTTCCTATCTAGCTGCTGGGTAATGATGGCAGATAGTGGCCACAGGGTTCTTGTAGCTATGGACCTGTAAGATCTTTAGACATAGTACTCACTGATAACACCTTGCACTCCACACCTCAATTCTGAGCCAGTGCGGAAAATAGAAAGTCATTCTGAAAGGACGTGGCCTGTGTAGCAGGCAGAACACTAAGGTGGCCCCCAAGACTCCTGCCCCCTCCCTTTTATTTATTCCTTTTAGACATTCTTTACAATCTTCTCCCCTTTGAGCATGGACAGGTCTGTGAATGCGATGGAATTCGCTCCTATGACTGGGCGATGAAAGAATTTTGCAGGTTTAATCTCAGATCAGCTGGTTTTAAGTGAGTCAGAAGGGATGTTATCCTGGATAGCTTGTCTTAATCAATGGGAGTTATTCAGAGGACTCGCAGATTCAAAGGAATAGAGATTCTCCTCCTGGGTTTGAAGGAAGCCCCTGTATTGTGAGAGACCTACATGGTCAGGACCTGAGACAACTCCTCCCCTGAGCGCGACCTCTGGCTCTAGACGCAAGAACGTAGGGACTTCAGTCCTACAGTTACAAGGAGGTGCTTTTCTTACCACCTGAATGACCTTGGAAGAGGACCCCAGGCTCCTGATGGGACCACAAGCCCAGCTGACACCGTAAGACCTGGTGAGACTCTGAGCAGAGGACCCAGTTAGGCTGTGCCTAGACTTCTGACATAAACTGTGAGATGATAAATTTTTGTTGTTTAAAAAAAAAAAATCCCTGTCTAGGTGTGTACCACTTTCCTGGAATGTCTCCAAGTCCAGGAGCACAAATTCAGGCAAGAACATCTCTTTGGGTGTACTCTTGGGTGTCAGGGCTGATGCATTTTCGTAGTATAGCATATGAATTATGCAGGTCAATAGCAATTCACAGAATTGGCTTATAATAACTTTTGTGAATCGTCTTGCAGAGAAATAGTTTTCTAAGGGGTCAAATCAAGCTTTGTTAAGAAGCTTTACTTTAGAGAAGATAATATTCCTGGAAACCTACCGGAGATTCAAAGTAGGTCTTATCCACCTGGATATGGGATTTCTTTATATTAAGCAAAATCTTTGCTTGCCTGATGAAAAGTCTTTCTGATAGAAGAAGAAGCACACTGGTGTTTTTATTCTCTGTTGCTTTGTTTCCTAGACTGCCTCTTAATCCTTTCCTGACAAAACAGGAAAGACTGAGCACCATTCATTTCTATTTGGTGCAAGACTTCCGAGGAGAAGACTTACAGCTTTAGAAGGGACTGGCCTCTTTCTTACCATGAGAAAATGCCACTTTGTTGCATGGGGCTCTCTGAATCACCCGAAATTCTGGTGGTTCCCTGGCTACACGGCTTCTTTTCCACAGTTTTGGGCCCATCTGTAGTGAGGGAAAGACTAGGGTTGGCAAAGTTCTTGCTCAGGAAAAGCCCCTTGGTGGAATTTCTTTGCAATGCTTTTAGTCCACAAATTCTTTATTTCAGCTCTCGGTCATGGCTGAACACTTGTGAAGAAAGGATTGTTCTAATAATTTGCAGCTCTGACCTACAGGTCACTCTAGCCTCTGTGACTCTTCAGCCCAAGTCACAACAGCTGAGCGGGGAGCAAGGATGGCTCCGGTGGTTAAGCATCTGACTCTTGGTTTTGGCTCAGGTCAGCGTCTCCAGGTCATGCGATGGAGCCCATGGGAGGCTCCGGACTCAGAGCAGAGTCTGCTGGAGGCTCTCCCTCCCTCTCCCTGCGCCACTCTTCTGCTCCCATGTGCACTCTCTCTCTCGAAAACAAACAAACAAACAAACAAATAAAATCTTTAAAAATACGGCTGACAAACTCCCTACTTTGCGTAGAGCGCAGAAGGAGCTTTAAGGAATCATGTCTATTAGGAACGGGGCCCTGACTGTGGGGTGATATTTGTGCGGCACAGAGTGTCCAGGTTCCCCTGAGGGCAGCAGGCGACGGCGGCAAAGGCAGCAGTGAGAGCATCGACTCTGAGGAAACGTGCCGGATCACTTCGAGTGCTTTTGAGGTTCAGAAATAAATCTCGGACCGGGAGTCCCTATAAAGTGACTCAGGGATCAGGGAGAACACTGGGCCAGGATTCCGTTCGTTGCTGTTACCAACTGGCTGTGTGACCTCGGCCAGGTCATTCAGTTGTTCCTAGCCCCAGTGTCCTCAGGTGTTAAGAGGGGTCTTGCTGTTAGAGTTCTTGGTCTACAAGGTGCAGAAAAGGATACTTTAGAAGGTGCTGGGCCGCTCGCGGAACCTGCAGAGGCTACGGACCCGGCTGGGAAAGGGCAGGAAGCCGGGCAGCCTGACTGGAGTCTGTGGGGCGGGGCCGCCTGCCGCGGTAGAGAACGTGCTCGGCCTTGGTGGCTTCTTGGAGGCGCGGTTCTTTCCCACGTTGCTGCGGACGGCCCCGGGCTGGCATCGAGGCTTCACAGTCGTCGCGCACTGTCCCTAGCTTTTGGTTTCTCACTCGGTGCGGAACCTGGGATTCATAATATGAATATTTAGCTTCAAAGGAAAGAAGGGACGGGCATCCTAGGCTTTCTCTTCTGGCACAGTTTCCCTTCTGGATTACATGCTTTATTCAGCAGGGCTCTGGCTTGATCGAAATTAATTTACTTGCCACCAACTCAAAGCTTGAACTGTTTAATACAGTTTTAATTTTACCATTTAATAATATAAGTAAGGTGAAGAAGACACGAAGCTTGACATACATGACATTTACATCTAACACCGTAGGCAAGGAACGTATTTGCTGTGCTTTCTCAGGTCCGTCTGGATATGTTGTAGGGCAGTAATGAGCATCCCTACAAGGGCAAAATACATGTTTGAAATTACATTTTTATTTTTTATTGTATTGAAATAGATTCTCAAGTTCAAAGGTTTTTCAACTTAGGGTTTCACTGTGCTGGCCATATAATTAGCCGTAGTTACCATAGGAATTATGATTTAGGAAATATTTATATGGAAATACACTGCCACTGAATACATCAGAGCCTTTTTCTTGCTATTCTGAAAGTCAGATGGAACTCAATTTAGAGAAGCACCAGTTTTAAGGAACCAAATTTCATGCCATTCATTCATTTTAGTGCATTTTAATCACTTGGAAGTTTAACTATTTCAGACCTTTTTCCTTCCTTCCTTCCTTCCTTCCTTCCTTCCTTCCTTCCTTCCCTCCTTCTTTCTTTTTATTTTGCGAGAAAGAGAGAGAGCATGCGCACTCACATGATGCTGGTGTTGGGGGGCAGGAGCAGAGGGTGAGGGAGAAAAAATCTGAAGCAGGCTCCACGCTTAGCTCAGAGCCTGATGTGAGGCTCGATCCCATGACTCTGAGATCATGACCTGAGCCAAAATCAAGAGTCAAATGCTTAACTGACTGAGCCACCCGGGTGCCCCCAGATCTCTTTCTTAATCTGAAAAGGACTGAGAATATTTGTGTGCTGCTGCAGGGGTGTTTTTCATTCAGGTAATCGGATATTTTAAACAGCAGATATTAAGTAAACACGAAGTATTGACCTTGCCTGGATTTTTTTCACGAGAGGAGGAGGGGGAGGAGTCTCCACCCTGGCTCTACAGTCCAGTTTAGGAGACCATGGTTTCTCGGTTTCTCCGTTTCTCTGCATCGAGCCTTCTCAAGGGGCACTGCCCTGCCAACTGCCAGTGACCAGGGTGAGCTGTGGAAATGGGGTTCTCTTGTTCTCCCGTTAGATTCCGCGGGGAGAGTCTCCCAGAGACACATGCTGCTGTGTGATGGGCAGCCCGCAAAATCCCCATGGGAAGGACGTGTCAGGGGTGGCTAGCTGTGCCCCGGAGTTCATGCCCCTTCCTACTGTACATCCTTATCTCTGCTAAGTAGCTAGCCAGCTGGGATACGTTCCCCAGTCTTCTCGCATATACGTGTGGCCAAGGAGCTGTTTCTCACTAATGGAACATGAGTGGAAGTGATGTGTGTCACAGAAGCAGGGATGCTTCCTCCATGTTTCTTTCCTCCTCTGCGGGCTGGACGCAGATGGCTACACGCGGGCATGGCGGAGCCAAAGGAAGGAACTGCTGCGAGGAGGCCACTTGTCAGGGACATCTACCTTGTATTCACACCAGAGCAAGAAATACGTTTTTATTGTGCTTGAAGTTTTGCACATCTGTACGTCTATTTGTTACGTCAGCCAGCATTATCCTGTTATAGGAAGTAGATTCCTGTGGGTAATCTCTGACCTTATTATTCTCTGTTTATTGTGTCTTTGAAACCCTTTGTCAGTCGGAACTTGGAGTGGGAAGAGAACAGTCTATATTTCCTGTGCGTGTCATATCTACAGGACACAAATATATGATTAAAAAAATGGACACAGTCCAGATTTATAAATCACCTTCCTAAGTTCTTCTCCCTAAATTTTCACCCATGGAGAGGCAGTATGGCAGAGTGGTTAAGTGTGGAACCAGAACACCCAGGTATTAATACTGCCTCTGCTGCTGACTACTTTTGTGAACTTGGGCACACGGCTCAGCCTTTCTGTGTCTCTGTCTCTGCATCTGAAACGTAGAGTTAACGACACGACCTGCCTCAGAGGGTTATGAGAATTCAGTGACAGGAATCCCCCTTTATCCATGTGTTCCAAGACCCCCTCTAGATCCCCGAAACAGAAGGTAGTACTGAACCCTGTATATGTATTTTCCTACATAGACATATGATAAAGTTTACTATATAAATTTGGCATAGTAAGAGATTCACAATAATAACCAATAATAAAATAGAACAATTATAACCATATACTGTAATGAAAGTCGTATGAATGTGGTCTTTCTCCCTTTCTGTCTTTCAAAACCTTGGTGCGCTGTACTCACTGTTCTTGCCATGATGATGGGAGCTGATAAATCACTCTGTGATGCGAGGGAGGGAGGTGAATGACGTAGGCATTGGGACGTAGCTTTAGGCTACTACTGACCTCCTGATGATATGTCAGAAGGAGGGTCACCTGCTTCCAGACCGTGGTTGACAGCAGGTGACTGACACTGCGGATCAGGGCCGAGGGGGGGCAGTGGGGACGACTGCAGCACAGCTAAGTGCTCACAGGGTTTTCTGGTGGGTAGGGAGCACACAATACATGTCATTTCCTACAGGTTTTCAAGGACTGATTGTTGTAACTTAGCCTGCGCCTCCTGAGGACGTTTGCATTTGTGTGTAGCTCTTTCATGCTAACATCAGGAGAACCCAACAAAAGAATGAAACAGAAACAAGCCATCAGGGGAATCCAGAAGACTTTTCCAGGAACGGATGACGCCGTGGTGGAAGGGGCAGAGGCCGATGTAACATTAAATTAGGAGCTGCAAACACCGGCGAACCCGTGGAGATCTGAAAACACGAGGATGATGGTAGTTCACACTTTGTGGTGCTTCAGCGCATCAGGCGTTGTTGTAACGTCACATGTATTAGCTCATTTAATCAGCACAATGACCCTGTGACATAAGTGTGACCATTTTCCCTATTTTACACATGGGGAAGTCGAGGCACGGCAGGGTCAGATTACTCACCCCAGGTCACACAACTAGTAAGTGGCCGAGTTGTTGCTTCAAAGCTGGTAGTCTGGGCGCAGAAGCCACGTGTGGGAACGCCTGCTTGTCTTTAGCACCTAGTCAAGGGGCCCCTCTTTTGTGCGTCCTCCCTGGTGTGTTCACGGGGTCATTGCTGCTTCCCATGCCAGCTGCCCTGGTGCCTGGACTGTTTGGTTGCAGCTGGAACCATGCTGCGTTACAGTCACTGGTGCGTGTTTCTGTGAGGTGCTTGTGCACACAGACTACACCAGTGCTTCTCAGACATCAGTGTGCTGATGGATTGTCAACATGCAGATTCCAGACGGTAGGTGTGCCAGTTAGTTTTATGTGTCAGCTCGACTGGGCTATGGGGTACCTAGATGTGTGGTCAGACACCATTTCCGGTGTGTCTGTGAGGGTGTGATTAAGATTTAAATGGGTAGACTGCAGCAGAATGCACTCCCTAACCAGGTGGGCCTCACCCAATCAGTTGAAGGCCTAAATAGAACAAAAGGCTGACCCTTCCCTAAGCAAGAGAGAATTCTTCCTGTCTAACTGCCTTCAATCTTGGCTTCTTCCTGCCTTCAGGTTGAACTGAAGCATCAGCTCTTCTTGGATCTTAGGCCTGCCACCCTCGGACTCAGACTAAACCATTGACCCTCCATTTGCCAACACATGGTGTAGCTACTGGGGCTTGTCAGTGTCCCTAACTGTGTTAGCCAATTCCTTATGAATTTCTTCGTGTGTCTCTATATTTACATCCGTATCACCTCTATCTGTATCTATTTCCTACTGGATCTCTTTTTCTGAAGAACCCTAACTGAGATGGTAGGTCTGAGGTGGGACCTGAGATTCTGCATTTCTAAGAAGTTTCCAGATGATGCTGATGCTCCTAGATAATGGACCACAGTTTGAGAACCAAAGATAAGACTGTCACGCTCACCTTTCTGTCTTTGGTCTCTTAGACAGAGTGGGCACCAAGCAAATCTCTTTTGAATATTTTGAATGAAGTTTTCTTACCAGGTGAAAGATTCTCTAAAAGGAAATTCAAGGAAATGGTGATAAGAAGTGATTTTGAAAACTGTAACTTCAAGTTTAATGAAATCCAAACTTGACCTAAATTAAGAGAAAAGAGAACGGAAAATCAGAAAAATGACAAATTCTAAGAGCTAACATCTAGGAAATGGAAAGTAAGATTAATGGGACTGATTGGGACCAATGGAACCTATCAGTGGTTATGCATAGAAACGATGAAATTAGTTTTAGCACTTGTGGTTTTAATAGCATGGATTTGAAACTATGCAGCGCCTGTGTATCTTAATGTTACATAAAACTTAGTTCCACGCATTCATGCATCAAAAGTCATTATAATCATCTGTAAGGAGGATAATGTATCCATGAAGTTTGAGCCTGATAACCTTCAGTTAGTTTCATGGGTCATTATTTTCTGCTTCGGAGATGGTGTGACTCATTGGCTGTGTTTCCTCTTGGAACTTTGTTCCTGAAGTTTGGTTTCACTACAATCAACTCAACAATTCAGAGTTTAATTTTTGTGTGGTGAAGGTTGACAACATGTTTCATCATTGACTTTGCTTGTTTTCTCCTAGTAAGTAAGGCATATCTACCAGATTTGTAAACCTGTGACTCTTAAGATTAAAATTACCTCAAGAGGCACATATAAAAGGGCTAAAACAACAACAAAGGAAGATAGTAGGAGTAAGGCACACACACACACGCACACACAGACATATACACACAATTAAGATGCTGTTGATTATAAGATATATCACTGAGGTATATGCTGGTAAAATTGAAAAAAAAGGCTCTATAATAATTATGTATAATAATGTCACATTATCAGATTATTATTATTTTTAAAATTTTACTTATTTATTTGTCAGAGAGAGTAAAGCAGGGGAGCAGCAGGCAGAGGGAGAAGCAGGCTCCCTGCTGAGCAAGGAGCCCAATGTGGGGCTCGATCCCAGAACCCTGAGATCATGACCTGAGGTGATGGTAGACGCTTAACTGACTGAGCCACTCAGGCATTCCACATTATTTGATTACAATATGCATCCCAATTTCAGAGGTGTTAACATGTTAAAAATGTGCATTTTAGGACTTCTGAAACACATTGCATATTTATGTATACATGTGTATATTATGGGTATATAAACACATACATGTACTTATTTATACATGCCCATTTAGATGCTGAAGACCAAACTCTGTGTGGGAGTTTACAGATATACTCTACAGGATGTGCAGCAAATGTGTTTTCTCGGGTTCTCTAGAGCTAGAAAATGAGATCACTGGTGATATTTTTAAGCGCATTCATTCATTCCTTCATTCATTCAAAGTAGGCTCCACGTCCAACGTGGGGCTCAAACTCACAACCCTGAGATCAGGAGTCGCATGCTCTATGGTGTGAGCCAGCCAGGCATCCCTTAAGCTTATTTTAAATATTGGGAATGATTGGAATAGAGTCCCACTATATTGTTCCTAGGCTTAAGCTATTTCACGCTTTAAAAGTAATACTAATTTTGACTTGTGCAATGAAGAATCTCTAGTTAGTAAAGAGAATTTTAATTCAGATAAAAACTACTGGTCATTCATATGAAATACATGCTCTATGATGTGTCTTCATGCTCTCGTGCCTTTTTTTTTTTTTTGCCAGATATTTTAGTACAGATTTGCTGCTTTTTAAAATCTTTTTTGATCTGAGGTCTCCCTCTGACTGACCCTATTAATCAAACCAAATTGCCAAGGCTTTCACTGTTGTGACCTTGGTTAAAATTGCAGGGCAAGTTCAGAATTGCTTCATACATAGAGAACTCCCCAAAGTTCAATAATGATCTTTAGGGCATGTGGACTTTGTGACAAGTGGCATGGAGTTTATGTGAGAAACAATTAAAATCGCATCAATACTTACTAATGTCTTACGCCGAGGGATCAGAATTGTGAAAAAGCTATGAACCCCAGGAGCGTGATGGATATTGTAGGGCGACCACAGTTGTCATGGAAAGGCTAATGATCATTATTTTTTGTGGATGAAACTTTCCCAGTGCCAATAAAACCTTTCAAATGGGTGGACGTGTGTCCCTCAGGAAACATGTTTAGGCATTGCTGAAATCTGTTTTCTCTCTTCCCTGTCCCCGAGGTCCCTTTAAGAGATCGATTATTTAATGTTCAGCCTTGTTTTATTTTGTGTTGATTTCTGCTGATAGCTTACATTTGGAAGCTAGCTTATTCATTGTCAGAGTAGGAGATAGAAGAGGGTCATTAAGGAACTACCAAGTTAGCAAGACCATTGGCGGGGGGTTAATAACAATAAAATCTCATTTTCAGGACCAGGGGCATTCTCCAAAATGTTACTATGTAAAGTAAAGTGTATTTTTTTTTGTCTTGAAAAAAGAACTAATGCTATTTCAATAATGATAAAGATGTAACATGCTTGTAGTTAACAGTGACTGAGTGTTTCCTGTGACGGGGACGCTGGGAACCATCCTATGATGTACATGCTGTCACTAGACTGGTTCTACAGCTGCAGACATGGAGGCTGAGAGGTGTTTGATGACTTTTCTGAGTATCAGTCAAGGTCCTGGAAAGAGACACATTCAAACTGGGTACCTGGAGGAGAGTTTATTAAAAGGGTTTTTTACAAGAGTATTGTAGGATTTAGAGAAACCAGCATGGAGTTAGCAACATCAGAAGCCATTTCCACCCCTAGAACTGAGGGGATGGGGGAATGGAACCACTCCTGGATCCACAGCTGTATGGAGAGGATTGGCTGAAAGGATTGTAGATTTGGGGAGCGATGTGTTATCAGGCTCAAAGACTCCGCAGAAGGGGAGCTGAGGAATCCATACTCCGCCTCACTCTCCTTTTCTTGGATGTCCTTCTGGTGCCTTCCATTGGCGGAGTCCCACTGGAAAACCAGAAGGCAAAAAGGCCCATTGATACAGTCCCTAGAGTCCAGCCTTCTGGGGCACGGAGTAAGAAGGACTGGGGTCTAACTCCAGCGCCAGGGTCCTAACTGTTGCCTCATGCCCGGTGCCCTCTGCTTGCCTTCAGAATGATGCTGGGATTTAAAAAAATCCCATAGAAGTGTCTTAGCAGCCCCAAACATCATCTATTCATGCTTTATTATTCAGTTAAAATTTCATTAAACTTCTATTTCTGGTATTACAGAACATTTTGTCTTTCTTTTCCTGGATTGCATGAAGTTCAGATTCATCTTTGGTTCTCAATTGCTGTGTGTTTTGTTATCTCACTGTCCCTGTGTTCTTTTATTGTGGGAAGTGATTCTCCAATAATTATTACAGTTGAGAAGAAAGAGTTCTTGTCTTACAGTGATCGTTAAGCCAGGTAGATTTGGAAGCAGTGTCAAGAAAGTATCTGTTTCCAAAAAAGACAAAAAAATTGCCCTTTAGTGTATATGTCAAAAAGCCAAATTGTCTGGAGAAAATAATCCTCCTTGTGAACAGGCAGATAAATGAATTAATTGTTATGTTTTTATTTTGAAATGTAGTTATTTCCAGATAACTGACTCACAAGGATTAATTGTACAGTTGTATTTTCCAAAGTCTATTTGAATCATACATAGCAATGGTATAATAAATTTCTAACTTCTTAAGTATTTCACAGTTTTCTTTAAAAATCGTTGATGTGCCTTAAATAGAAACTAATAGATTCAGTTTCCCATTTTTATATTCACTTGCTACAAGATATATTTTGGAAATGTATTAGATTTTATCAGTTACAATGATTTTAATTTTAGTTTTTTTATTATTGAAAAAAGTATAATGAAGAATTCGTATGTTTAAATGGGTTAGTATTGTGATGATGTTGTGACCAGAGCAAGCTCTTCTTTGTAGGGAGTAGGGAGCCCCAGGTTAGCCAGGAGTCTACATCTGGTCGTGGGGTATGTGGTAGTCACTGAGCTTAACATGGCTACTCTTGGCTCTGGTGGACAGCCAGGTTAATGAACTCCCTGCTTAACAATAGTAACAACTAATCTTGGTACACAGCTTTAATACTTAGAGTGCTTTCAAACATGTACCTTATATGGTTAAATCTTCATTCTTATAAAGAAGTTATTTCTTTATCATCAAAATACAAACAAGGAAACTCAGTATTAGTTTCATAGTTGTGAATGGTAAGACAAGAATCCAGATAAGTTTTCTGACTTCTGAGTTTGGGTCTTTTTCTAATGGTTTGAGGCTGGCCTGTAAAGTATCACCAACCCGAGCAATTGGCAAGACAGAGCTGAACTTACTGGTTACCACGGCGAAAGAGAACACTGCCTTGACAGAGCCTTGGCCATGTCTTGGAGGGGAAAATCAAGGTTGGATTTCATCGGGAATTGGAAGTTTTGTTTAAAATGAAGGAACTTGGTTAGGATTGAGTAAGGGTAGCGATATAACAGTTTAGGATTGGTGAAAACAGCAATGTGATGGGGTCCAAGAATGTTGATACTTTTTTATTTTTAATTATTTATATAGAGGGAGTACGCACGTGCATGTGGTTGGGGGGCAGTGGGAGAGTGAGAGAGGATCCTAAGCAGGCTCTGGGCAGGGCTCGCTCTCCCGACCCTGAGATCACGACCTGAGCCAAAATCAAGAGTTGGATGCTTAACCGACGGAGCCACGTAGGCGCCCCAAGAATGGTGATGCTCCTTGAAGAGTTGATGATCTTTTGGGAAATTTTTGTGATTAACAATCAAGTTATTTGCTGACTAGGCAGGTGTCTCTTGGGACAGTAAAGTAATACTAGTGAAAATGATGGGATAGTCGTCATGTTTGTGTAGACGGCTGTGTGTGTGTGTGTGTATGTGTGTGTGTAGGTAATTTCAAAGCAGTGCTCTGCTGTCCAGGCTGTGTATGGAGGGATGTAACCCAGGTTCCCTGTGTTCCCCTTGAATTGGAATACAGTTATTTCCATAGATATCTTCAGCCTGAACTGAAGCACAGATCACTTAAGTCTGGGGTCTGGGGGTGTGATCATCTGATCTTCCCCTGTGTTTGAGGTGTCACAATTTTATATCAAGTATCTGGGTTTTTACCTCTGTAAATACCAAGTTTTCTGATTCTTTTTGCTCAGTGATCATTTGTTAGAACGTTTGATAGAACAGAATGCACAGCAGCACATCAGATTCTGGAGGTCACATATCTGAACACCTCGACACAAATACTAAGAGAAGACTTATGACTCGAGGTTGTAGTCTGCTTCTCAGCCAGAAGTCCACAAGGCCCAGATTGAACCCAGAGACTAGATCCCATACCAAATGTGGAGAGCCCACAGAACTGGGTGGGGTTATTAGCCACGTTAACTTTTTTCTTTGTTTGTTTCTGGGATTTCTAGTGCTATTAACGATTCAACGGAGGTCGGTGGGGATATAAATACGCAGTTCTTCCTCCAAAATAGAACAAGTCCCCCTCCAGAGGCCGACATTATATCTCAGGTCGCTCTATTTTTGAAGTGCTCTGTCTGATTTTTTCTGTATTCTTGGTATTATTGTCTGACTTGCCTGCAGGTCTGCGAACCATGGTACCTGGGATTCTTCTTACTCTCATAGCCTCTTGTAAAGCGTGATCTGAAGAGCTCTGAGAAAAGAAGAGAGCAGTCAAGAATTTCCCTGAGCAGTTAGGATTTGGTTCTTGTATTGGGGCCCAGTTTTTCTCCTTAGAGCACAAACTGATGGGTCAGAATGGGCCTTGGGTGCTGAGAGGATCAACCCTGAAAGCAGGCATTAGTTTATTGAAGGAAGACATTCCTGCTAAGTCATGAGTGGTAATCAGAAGACTCCTTCCACGAATACAATACCAGACATTAGGGCTACACAATGATCTACTTTTGGCTAAGATACTCCTCTAGGTCTATCTAATGCTATTGTAACATTTTCGTGCCACTCATCAGGTAGAGTTTTGCATCCCACAGTGAAATGTGTAGTATCAAGAGAATTATGTCTGAAGCAAATTAAAAAAAAAAAAAGGAAACAGGTCATTCTTGTAAAATCTGAGAAAGGGAGACAGCTTCCAAATACACACCAACTTAATAAACCATAACTACCTGTCCCAGTAGTGAATACTTATGCAGAAAATAAAACAATTTTTCCCCGAGAATTCACTTATACTTTCATTTAATTTAGGAGTTTTTGAAATATGTCAGGCATTGCACATGTTGCAAAATAATTGTCTAAGACCTTGGTTTTCCTTTTTATCATACTGGAAGTAATTAGTATATCTAGTGAACCCTGTACCTAATACAAAATTGCTCATGACCACTTCTGCTGCTGTTGTGACTCTGTCACATGTTCCTTTCCCTATCTCGTTTGTGTTCTTTTTTTTTTTTTTAAATTTTATTTATTTATTTGACAGAGAGAGACAGAGAGACAGAAGACAAGCAGGGGGAGTGGGAGAGGGAGAAGCAGGCTCCCGCTGAGCAGAGAGCCCGATGTGGGGCTCGATCCCAGGACCCCGGGATCATAACCTGAGCTGAAGGCAGAGGCTTAATGACTGAGCCAGCCAGGCGCCACACCTTTTGTGTTCTTCTGTCTACCAAGTACTTCAGAATCCTGGAGAACACTTGTGTGGGTCTGTGCCCCGAGGGGCTGTATGGATTTTCATGTCTGTGTTGAGAATTATTTGGGAAATGGAATTGACATCTGGGGAGGTGGAGGAGGTGGAGGAGGGCTTGTAAAGTGTCCTCCAAACCGAGGAAGCACGTTGAGACGGAAACACGAAGCAGGCTGCCTGTACTGTTTACACAGTTTTGCTCAGGGCTCTGACGGGGGAACTGCCTGGCCAGGACCCAGGGGCTACGCATCTCTGCTCTTCTCTGCACAGTTAGACCCTAGTCCGCAGCTTTTCTAGAGTGAGGAGCGTTGTGGTGAGGTCAAAGGGTCGTTACCTTAAAGTGGCACCATCCGTGTGCCATAGGGGAGCTCAGAACAAGACCCCCGCGTTCCAGTACGTGTGTGCACCAGCCTCCAAGGCTCTGAGGGGGTCATTGCGCAGGCAGGAATGCAGTGGAGTGCCAGAGATGGAGTCAGTGTCATCTGCACTCCCGCACCCAGCCCGACCTCCTCACGGCTCATATGGTCTGCGCACACCATTCTTCTGCAGTGACCGAGAGCCTGATAGCAGGAGGGGACGTGTGTCCTTATGAACAGCAACGTGAGGTTAACATACCTACAAGACAAAAGACTCAGAACTGTGGCTACTCAGTGACCTGGTTAAGAGGTCCTTTCTGCAGACCCAGCCGTCAGAGTGACTGTGAACTTCAGGGTAAGCGGTGGGTGGTGACGGGAAGGTGTTTCCTGATGCAGCAGAGAGGGCATCAGCAAGGTGAGGCCAGGAGTGATTAGACAAACATCGTGTAGGCAATAAATACGGCAGATCTTCATTTAGCAACAACATGGCAGTGGTTTGGTTCCCATGAGCCCGTTCTACCCCTGGATCGTCACCATTCCCGGTTCTTGAAGGACTGGGACAGCGACTGCTCTAGCTCCTTCTGGTGGAAAAGGGGCATCGGTCAGAAGTGAGGAGTGGGACTGTGGGTGTTCCCTAGTACCACGTTGAGCCCCATCCTTCCAGAGCCTTTATTTTATTTGTAAAGGTTTATTAATCCGAGAGAGACAGAGTGTGCATGGGGAGAGGGAGAGAGAAAATCTCCAGCAAACACCCCCCTGAGTGGGGCTCGATCTCACAACCCTGAGATCATGACCTGAGTTGAAATCAAGAGTTGGACGCTTGGCCCGCTGAGCCACGCAGGCGCCCCTACAGCCAGTGTTTCAGAGCTGTCCCGTACAGTCACCGGCTCGCTCCACATTTCACAGGGAGCCGAGTTAGGTCAGTTCGGGTCAACAGGGGTCTCCTTTCAGGACGTGGTCCTGCGGGACGGCATGCAGAGTCAGGCCTACGATGTGCAAACCCTCAGGCAGAAATTAGACACGCAAGGAAACCAGAAGAATTCAGAATCCAGCCTGGTCTTGTCGGTGAGCAGTAAACGCGCGAGGACAGGAAATGGGATCTAGAATCAAACACCCATAAAGGTGTGTCCGCGAAACAGCTTGTTTCCTCTCTGGAGCCTCATTTCTGTCAAAAGGAGCCAAGTTAAGACCATGTTGTTTGTAAAACAAGTCCAGGTTTTAACCGACGTGGCCTAACTAGCTACGTAAGCGCAGCAAGAACAGCGAGTGAGTGTGAGTGAATCCGCTTTGTTGGAACTTAGGGAGCGAAGCTCAGACGGAGCCTTTAGCAGCCTTTCAAGGTTAGGAGCGAAGCCTGACGCCTGCGGTGGGACGCGCCCGCCATACCCGAAGATTTGGGTTATCGCCTCCTTTCTCAAGGTCCCTAAAGTATCCTGGGGATCCCGAGCCTGCCCGGAAGGGATCTTCACTCACCTGGTACGGCTCCGGGGAACCCTGTCAGTGAGACACCAGGCCAGCTTTTTCCAAGGGGCTTCGCTGGGTCATGAAGTAAATCTTAGCTGCTTAAGGCTGGTCATGTCTGAGTCTATGCACATCTCTGAGGGCGATATTTCAGTCAAATCCGGGGTAATATAACCAGGGTTTTTAATGGTGTCAGGTTACAAGGAGAAGAGATTCTTACTGAACTTATGCAAATAACTGTAATTGATTTCCCTTTTGATGGATTCTTTGGTTTCTCTTAAGTCAGCCATTACAGCAGCTACTGTAGCAATGGGTTGATTAATCGCAGGTGCGAGGACAGTGACTTAAGTCCTGGGCATGCCCTGGGGGCTGACTGTAAGAAGCAGCTCTAATCCCTTGGCATCCTACAGTTGTAACACCCAAGTTGCTATATCTTTTCAGCACGTTGGCTTCCCTACAGTTTTGGATAGGATATCTAATAATTTCTTAGGCATTTTGGGGGCATCCTCACACTTACAAAGTGGTCTGAAATGTTCAAGAAACCTGGCCATTGGGGTTCCTGGGTGCCTCAGTTGGGTAAGCATCTGCCTTCAGCTCAGGTCATGATCCTGGGGTCCTGGGATCAAGCCCTGAGCCCCACATCATGTTCCCTGCTCAACAGAGAGTCTGCTTGTCCCTCTCCCTCTACCCCTCCCCCGGCTCATGCTCTCGCTCCCTCTCTCTTTCTCTCAAATGAAGAATAAAATCTTAAAAAAGAAAAGAAAAAGAAAAGAAAACCTGGCTGTCTCCCCACATAGAGGTAGTGGCCAGCTGGGGATTTCGTCTACAGACAATGGGCTTCATCCCATGGACAATGAGATTTCTCCCAAGGATGGTGGGCTTTCCCCTAACATGGCCCCTTTATGCATGCTTGTTTCATTTTGGTCTCCTGGCTGGCTCAGCAGTTGCTAGGAGGTGGAGGAGGGATTGGAAAGTATCCTCCAGACTGAGAAGGCTCTTGGAGACTAAAAATCAAAGCAAGCCACTCCATGCCGTTTACACAGAATTTCATTCAGGGCAGCTTCCGGATAGGAGGGATCCAGCAGGTGGTGATCCAGGGTCTGCACGGCTCTTCTGAACCTCATCCACAGCTTCTACACAGCAAGGGGCATTATGGTGAGGGCAAAGGGCAGTTACCTGAAGTGGCACCAGGTGTGTGTTAGGGGACGCTCAGAGCAAGCCTTCCTGCACTCTGGTTAGGGCATCAACTGACCTCCAAGGGTCCTGAGACACGTAGCCTGAGGCTGGGCATTGCAGGGACATGAACGAGATGCAGGACGTAAGATGGAGTCACTGTTGTCAGCACCCCTACAGCAGAGAAAGGAGATCAAATGAAGGGCATAGGAGTGTGTAAGATGTTTTCATAATGCGGCACTGATTCACAGAAAGGAGACTGAGGCTTTGGGACAGCATCTCTGTCGTTTAGGACAGAGCCCTCATGAAGCAGTCTGAGCCACATCAGAGTACCTTGTTATATTGTGATGTGGTCTTGGAGGAAAGTCTCTTAGCTGAGTTTTAGCTGGAGAACCATGTGTATTTAAGAGTTGGCTGAAGAGGGGCGCCTGGATGGCTCAGTGGGTTGAGCCTCTGCCTTCAGCTCAGGTCATGATCTCGGGGTCTTGGGATCGAGCCCTGCATCGGGCTCTCTGCTTGGTGGGGAGCCTGCTTCCCCCTCTTTCTCTGCCTGTCTCTCTGCCTACTTGTCAAATAAATAAATAAAATGTTAAAAAAAAAAGAGTTGGCTGAAGAAATATGGTGCGGACGTCCTGGCTGTCAGTTGCCACCACCACCACTACTACCACGCCCTTGACAGCTACCACTTCTTGTCTGCTTGCTCTATACCAGGAAATGGGCTAAATGATCATGGCATTTTCTCATTTAACCCTTATAACAACCCTAGGAAGTGGCAATTAATAGTACTCTCCTTTTACAGATGAAGAAATCAAGGCTGAGAACTTAGAAGCTGGGCTTGGAAGGCTTGGGTAGCATGGCTAAGGACGTACAAACAGAAATATGGTGGTGCTCAGGTTTGAAGACAGGTCTCTCTGACGCAGCAAGATATTTTAATAAATTTCCAATTTGAGCATCTAAGCAATCATGGGAGCAGCCTCTATGAGACTTGAAAGTGAATGTCAGTCATTTGGAATGGTCATCGAGATCCCTAAACTCCTAGCATGTCTGCAGTCGTGTCATAGGTGGCCTTCTGGGAAAAGGGAGGTTTTAAATACATAATTGGGAATTTCCATCCGGTGGTTATAATTCCTCTAGGAGTCCTTTAAAGAGATGATGTCTACATGGGGAAGAATGAAATACAGTTGTGACCCCAGAGCCAAGTCAAAGTATTTTTAACCCAGGAAAAGTAGAATCATCTTTTAGGCCTTCGGAATAGATCCATAAGCAGAGTTTGTAGGAAGTGGTGGACACTTAGCAGGCCAAAAAAGCTTCAGGGAGGTGGGAGTGGAGGTCTCTGATGCTGAGGCTTATGGGTAAAGAAACCCAAATTGAAGTTTTATAAGGGTAAGTAGCAGAGCAGGGGATATATTTCACGCCATCAGGAATTTATTCTACCTCAAATGTCTCTGAGCTCTTCTGAAATATATGGGAATGACTCTGACTTAGGGAAAGGCCCTCTAAGAAGAACATGAGGTTATTTTTACCAGATAGAGTCTACACTTCCTGTGTGTTTCTGTCATCTTGAGAGTTAGAAAGGGAAACCTTCTAGTAGTAGTGGGAACACTACACTGGCCATAGTATTTTATGTCATCTGTCATTTTAAGGAAACATAGGTTTCATTATTTTGTACTCATTTTATATTCTCTAACTAATTAAATGAGATAATTAGAAGATCAATATCGATATTCAAAAGAATCCTGTAATTTAAAGAAAGGATTCACGTATAATTTTTTTACATGGAGTTACTCCCTGTGCATTTAAGTACACATTTATATGGCATTAATTAATTCAAAATGATAAGGGAGAAAGGAACATAAATGTGAAGAATTAGGAGCCATTTCAGTTGGAGATGAGTCAGAAAAGAAGATACACATATCTTAAAGCAAAATATGAGGCAATAGGAAAGCCAGATTTGATTTACAAAAATTCTGTCCACAGACATATCTTCTTAAGCACATGTGGGCTGGTGTTGCTGACCACTCCTGTTCATCTTGGTGTTTGTATGTGGCTGGTTCCACAACCTGTTGCTGCAGGAATGGGAAGTCAGCTTTCCGTGGCACTACAACAAGGATCCCCTCCTTGGATAGGAAGGCTCCCCTAAGATAGTCACAGATCTATTACACGCTTTTATAATTTCAAGTCAACATTCAGTATTGACTATCTGTGGAGTAGAAAAAGAATGATGCCCTACTTATATATAACCCATATGTGTGAAATTTCTGCACAGGGTTCTCTATCGACAAGTTCAGTGTTGTATTTGGAACTTTGTATTTCTTATATTTTATTCATTTATAAGTAATACAGAGGCTATCCATGACCTTCTTTCTTTTTTTTTTTTTAAGATTTTATTTATTTATTTGACAGACAGATCGCAAGTAGACAGAGAGGCAGGCAGAGAGAGGAGAAAGCAGGCTCCCTGCTTAGTCTTTTTACTACCATCACACCTATTTAGATCATTATAATATATGACCATGGAATGAGAAATGGAATTGGCCCCTACATTTTTGAACCCCCATTGCTTATTAAGTGTCACAAATAAAAATGAAAGAAAGATAAAGGTGGAAATATTTTTCATTGTTTAAAAAATAGCATTGAAGTAGGTAGTCATTGATTGACCAAACGTTCTGTTCAGAAGACAGTCTGCCGGCTTGACTTGCCCCTCTAAGATGCCGCATAGACTTCATAGAAGTGTATACCCCAAATGGAACTCTACATTTCCTTCTCCGAACCTGTCCCCCACCTTGAGTTTCCCCATTTCCACAAGTGGTGTTCCTGCTGGAACTCTGTGAACTGTTCCTGACACACCCGCACACATTCCACAAGCAAGCCCTGTTGGCACGTGCATACAAGTAAGTCATACTGACTTCAGAATGTCTTGAATCCATCCACTTTAGCCACAGATATTGCCTTTTTCTTAGTACAAGACATTGCTCTGTTCACCTGAATTACTGCATTAGTTACCAACGGTCCTCTTCTCTCTGACGTGTCTCCTATCAAACGTTATCCACCCAGAGACAGGGATGATTTAAAAAAATACTTATCAAACCATTTTCTGCCTGCTGGTTATAATTCCTCCATCACTTCCCATTGTACTTGGAACAAAACCCAAAGTCCTTATAATGGGCCACGAAGTCTTGCATGGTATGACTTCTTTCTTCTTCAACCACTGGGTTTCTGTGTTTTAGCCGACACTGATCAGTTGCTGAACACACTGTGTATTCTTTGACTTAGGGCTCTGCTGCGTCTCTGCACGCCCAGTGCTCACACACTCTCTGCTTTCCATCCGGTAGGTCTTAGCGCAAATGTCACCGCTTCGTAAGGGCCTTGTCTCGTAGGTTTCTCCCGTTATTCTCTTTCTCAGTTTCTTGCTTGTTTCATTATAACACGTGATACAAATTTGTAATTTTTAAAATTTGTCTGTTTGCTTATGTATTTCTCTCTTCCCCTCCTGTAGGTAAACTCCATGAGAACAGAGACAGAGAGGACAAGTTTCTTGCTCAGTGTCTTGTACATCGAGGGTAATCAGTACATCCTCGAGTGAATCATCCTAGAAATCACTATCTCACAGAAATGTCGGAAATAATAGTTGATTCTCCAGGAGCCCCATAAAAGCTTACTTATTTCAACGATGTAATTCATCCGTGACTCCAGGATTAGCAGTTTGAGTTATGGGTTCTGTGGGTTCACAGAAGGGGCTACGTAATGGGCCTCAGGAAAAGGGGAGGGAATAATTTGCTCTTATTTTCTTACATACAGATGTAGCTGTAGGCAAATAATGAAACTGAGAAAGTTTGTCTTCAGCATCGTTATACTTCCTTTCCTGCGGCCTTTTAAAAAATTTTTTATTTTATTTTTTTCAGTGTTCCAAAATTCATTGTTTATGCACCTTTTAAAATTTTATTTCAGCTGTTGTAAGGGACAGAGATCCATTCAGGAAGAGCCAAGGAAAGGGAGATCAGATAGTGGGTAACCAGGTATAGGAACTAGATATCATGGAAATAGGAACTGGGAAGCCACAGACAGGTGGCATGTTGACAAAGTGAGGGAAGAACAAGAGGAGATTAGAGACAGAGGCCAAGGGAAGAGATTCAGGAGAAGGGGAGTGGTTAGCAGTGTCAGGAGCTGCAGATGGTGAGGTAAGATGAAGACGGAAATTTGGCATTTATGGATTAGGAACCCCGAGAAGAGATAATGGAAAGTGTGAGGTTGTGAGTCTGTGACTGCCCGTGGACACTACGTCTGAAGGGCAGAGCTTGCGGGGCAAGAGATGCCTACGTTGGACAGAGAAACAGGGAGGGTTTGGGGTATTAGTCGGAGAAGTCTGGACTTTGCCCCATCGGCAGTGGGGAGCCACTGAAGACAATTTGGCATTATGAGTGGGATAGGCAGTGGGGGCTGTAGGGTATAGAGTAGCAGGTATCACCCCCCAATTTCACCCAGAGCTGACCTTGCACAAAGGAGTCTCAGTTAAGTCAGTTTGAATACTTTGTTAGCAGCTCTCAGAAAAGGTTTATTGAAAGAGATTGTAACTCTTGGCTTCAATGAAGGTTCTGGATTATTTATGGATTTAATTTATCCCCGTGATCCACGTCCATAGTTGGCACAGGCTGTCAGGAGTGAGCTGCATTCTTTTCTCCTTGAAAAAGTGGGGAGAGTATTTAATCATAACTGAGTTGCACTAATACAGATTTTAATAAAACTGGGCTGAGCTAGGACTGGGAAGTTGCATAAGCAATTGGAGAATGAATGGTCCTCTGGGTGTACGCTGTGAACTGGAGTAACTCTTAGGACTGAAATATAGTATTTAATCCAGAGTGCTCACAGGGTTTTCATAACTGCAGTTTAATTTAAAGTCCATGCAAACACATGTAGTACATAAACAGGATTTTCTCGGAATTTTAAGCCTCCCTATGACTTGGATAAAACTTAATAGAAAATCTGTGATAAATTTGATAGCATGACTCATTTAAATTAGTTTACCTTCCATGGAAATCAAGGTAAAGAGTCTTGACTGAATCCCTCTCTCACTCTTACATACGCAACATTCCTTTGAGGATCAGTGAGAGGGCCTGAAGAGTTATTGCCATCTGGAGCTTAGAGATCATGTTGTCTAGCTTCTCCATTTTGCAACAAGGAAACCGAGGGTCCCAGAAGAGAAACGACTTGTCTGAGGTGCCTAACTGTTTCATGCCAGAGCTAGGAAAAGAACTGAGTTTTTACTGGCTATAGAGCAAAACCTACGTTACTACGAACGCTGGCAATAAAAAACCAGCACGAGTAAAATCCTACCAACTCTCCTAACACCGCTCTAGATGGCTTTAACCCTGCCAGAGTTTTCTTTCCCAGCATGCCGTTCCTACCATGGAAGAGTCTTCAGTGCATGTATGTGCGTGTGTGACTGTCCCACTCGGGGGTCCTTGAGTTCAGAGACGTCTTACCATGTTTACATCCCGAGTGCTCAATGCCTGTAGTGAATAGGTGCTCAGGAAATGCTTATGGATCGAGCAACAGCAACAAGAAGTTCAGATAGTCATTAGCCCCGAGTAGAAAATTTAGGTAAGGTTATCCTTACCAGCTAGAAACTGCCCTCCTCTCTCCACTTCCGTCTGTTCTCTGTAACTTCATGGAGAATTTGGTTGACTTGCTATAGCCCAGAGAGACGGTCTGCATTGACTGCTCCCGCTCTGTCCAGTCCGTGGCTTTGTCCCTGCGTGGCACGCCAATCCTCCTTGTTTATTTAGAAGTTACTGACCACCTATGTGTTGATATTGTACTGGGCTCTTTACCTATCTAAATAGGACCCCGTTCTTCAGGCTCCCAATGTCTTACTCACACTCGTATCTTCTTCTGACCCACGGTCTCAGCCCCTATACTGTTAGCATTTCCTATAGGCACTGCATATTTGCTATGTAATAACACATGCTCCTGTCTATGGTTTTATCGTTCTGGGCATGTTGCACACCCACCCAACTGAGGTATAGGACTTTTGAGGGTAGGAACTGTATCTTCAGCTCCTAACTGTGGGAAGCACCTTAATAGATGTTGGCCAATCATTGAGAGGACTAGGGGAAATATTTTCTAGTGAAACTCAATAATTTTTTCCAGTGTAGCTTTTATTTTGTATTTTAAGTATTTTGCTCAAATGTTTCTTTTACTACATAGATTCCAGCAAAGGATGGTCTAGTATCAGTCAATATTAAATTATTCTCTGAGTACCCAGCACTGTCTAGGAGCTGTATTTATTTTTATTTATTTTTTTATTGAGATATAATTGACAAACAACACTGTATTTGTTTCAGATGTACAATGTAGTGGTTTGATATTTGTATATATTGTGAAATAATCACTACAATGTCCAGTTAACATATATCACCATACATAATATCAATTTCTTTTCTTGTGATGAAAACTTTATAGGTTTGCTCTTTTAGCAACTTTCAAATATGTGATACAAATATGTGTTACTACCTTTCATAATCTATTCTCTTAGCAACTTTCAAGTACACAATACAGTATTATTTACTATAGTCATTATGCTGTATGTGACATCCCATGAATTATTTATTTTATAGTTGGAAGTTTGTATTTCTTAACCACCTTCTCTCATTCCCCCCTGTTGACTCTGGCAACCATTAATCTGTTCTCTGTATCTGTGGGCTTGAGGTTTTATTTATTTTTTGTTTGTTTCCTTTGGTTCAGATTCCACATTATAATAGTTACACCACACAGTATTTGTCTTTCTGTGTTTGACTTATTTCACTTAGCATAATACCCTCAAGGTCCATCTGTGTTGTTACAAATGGCAGGATTTCCTTCTTTTTTATGGCTGAATAATATTACTATATATATATATATCACATTTTCTTTATTCATTTAGACTCTATGATTTTGCTACTGGAATCAGCTGAGTCTGTTTATGATGATGCTACATGTGGAGGTAGGGCAGGCTGGCTGTGGTCAGGGATTCTGGAGTTGGAGAGTGACTTTTGGAAGCCTAATTGCCTGAGTTCATTAAAAGTAAATATCTCCCAGGTGGGAAGACTGGCTCATGTAAAGATTTCCTCAAATTGCAGTGATTTATAGACTTAATACACTGGCAATTAAAGTCTGATTGGGATAGAGAGGAGTTTATCTGAAAGAATAAATAGATTTTACGAAGGAGATTGTGTAAAAGTCCATTTAAGAGTTCATTTCCATCAGATTTTAAAGAACAAAAACCTATCGTAGTTAAAATAATTTAGTACTCATACACAGATTGAAAACTACAGTATTCTTTTGTTGGTTTTATGTATGTGTGTATGTCTCATGTAATGCATATGTAAAAAATGCCTATAAACAGTATCATTCTGCTGTCATTCTTCATGGAGCTAGTGGTGGAAAAAGCCTTAAATAGGAGTTTCCCCACCCCGTTCCCAGGGACAGCAGGAAAAGAAATTGGATTGTCCTGAAAGAAAGACATTGGGAAGTATTTCACCAAACCATGGCCCTTTCACGTAATTTTTTTTTAACTATACGATTCCAGAGATAACATAAAAACAGTGACAAAGGGCAGATTTTTTCCTCTATAAATATTGTTGAAATGACTAGTTAGCAATTTGGAAGAAAAAATCAGTCTAAACCATCTGATAAGATAAATATCAAAGGAAAAGCATGAAGCTCAAACCATAGTCCTGAACAAAGAAAACAAGTTCAGGATTTGTCATACTCTAGAGGGGACGTACTTTACAATGCTTGGGGGTTAGGCAGGACTTAATGGTGACTTCATAGCCCATAAAGGCCTACAATAATTGTAGGGTTTCTGTCCAGCGTGGTGGCCCTAACAGCATCTGGCACATAGTAGGTTCAGTAACTACTTGTAGAATGTGGGGATGCATGGATGTTTGAGTGAATGTGTAGACCCTTGGATCTGATAAGCTGTGACAGTTCTCTGTGCCCTTGTTCATGCTCTGGCTCTCCGAACCCTGGAGAGAAGAGATGAAAAGACCTCACAGGGTCATCAGATACCATTTCTGACACTTGCGGGCTGTGCTGTTCTTTGTGTTCAATGGGATAAAGGTGCAGATGAGGACGAGAGCCTGGAATCAGAGAGAAAAAATACAGCTCTTTCAAGGATGTCGTATGGGGAATGGGTTGTTGGGGAGAGAAGGTGAATTTGTAAATGCTCTTGAAGTATTTGCAATCCTCTTCTTTTTTTGTGGTGACAAATAAAATGATGGTCTCTCTTGCACCATGTCACTTTCTCCAGCTACAAAGTAGCTAATAGAGAGTTAAAAACTAAGAAAGGAGTTCCTTCTTCTGGAGTTTTGTTAATTTTATAACTGCTTGATTACGGGGATCAAGATAGAGGATTGCACTATAATAATAGCTTGTTTACTTGTCTGACTTCATTCCTGAAGGCTGGCCTTCATCTCTTTCACCCCTGTATCCTCCTCACTAAGCCTATGACTGTTCCAGAGTGGAAACTTGAAAACATGCGCCAAGTGAACGAATCAGTACCTACTGTGTGCTTCCAGAGAGCTCTCAGTGAAGACCTGTAAGACACAACCCTTGCGTTGGAATCTATCACGCAAAAATATCTGGTCTTTATTAGTGTTTTCCTTGTGGCTTTGCATTTTCAAAGAATGTTCGGTATTAGGCTTCTACACGTTAATTAGCTTTGGAGACACACGGATCCAGAATACATTGCCGTCACTTGTCTGGGCCTCATTCGTGCACTGAGTTCATCATTGTTTTATTTTGAGCACAGCTCCTTCTTCCCCCTGTGCCGTGGAGTTATTAATAGTAATCGGAGCTTCCCAGCGTCAGTCAGCGGCATGCCTGAAAGGGATGTTCAAAAGAGATAGGAAGGATTCATCTCCCAAGTAATTTGTATGCTGGGGAGTACCACTCCTTAGAAATCCTGTTCTTTGTAGCTGACATGGTTCATGAGAGGGTTGGTGTGGGCAGTGAGCTACGGCAAACAGGGTAGACAGGAAGAAACTGGAATGTACAGCCACCGCCCTTCTCCCCTACCCTGGGGCTGACAGGTGCTAAGGGGCTGGGTGCAGGCACCAGCTGGCCGTGGGAAGAAAGACGAGGCAGGTAGGCAGACCAGAGCACCCAGGTGGTCACGGAGCAGTCCTGGAAGAGGGTCTAAATGCAGAAAGCAGACAGCAAAGCATATGGGAGGTGATTAAATGTCATGGTTAAGAGGGGCAGCTTTGAAAGCAGCCCAGGTGTCCAACAATGGATCAATGGATAAGCAAAACATAGTGTATACACACAGCAGAATATTACTCAGCCTTTGTTTTTTAAAGATTATTTATTTATTTATACAGAAGAGAGAGAGAGAGAGACCGTGAGAGAGGGAACACAAGCAGGGGGAGAGGGAGAGGGAGAAGCAGGCCTCCCACTGAGCAGAGAGCCCAACGCGGGGCTTGATCCCGGGACCCTGGGATCATGACCTGAGCAGAAGGCAGATGCTTAATGACTGAGCCACCCAGGCGTCCCAAATATTGCTCAGCCTTAAAAAGGAAGGGATGTGCCTCAGCGTAGATGAACCCTGAGGAGATTATCGTAATGAAATGAGGCAGTCACAGAAGGACAAATACTGTACGACTCCACTTACATGAGGTTCTTAGATCAGTCGAATTCAGAGACAGAATAGAGTGATAGTTGCCAGGCGCTGGGGAAAGTGGGGAATGAGGAATTGTTTAATGGATACAGAGTTTCAGATTTGCAAGATGAAGAGTTCCGGAGATTTGGTTGAGTGACAATGTGACCGCAGTTAACATGACTGAACTGTGCACTTAAAAATGGGTGATATGGTCAATTTTATGTTTTGTGTATTTTGCCGCAGTTGAAAATTTAAAAAAATCAGAGATGATCTGAAAGAAAAAAGAAAGGCATTTTTGAAGACAGATTGCCTGAGTTCAAATCCTGGCCAAGACACTGATCAATGGGTGTCTTTGGCAAATCAGGTGACCTCTTTGGGGTTTGGTTTTCTTTCTAATATGGAAGTGATGGCTCTAGTACCTATACTGTAGGCTTCTTGTGAGGATTAAATGAGATACTATAAGTGAAGCCCACAGCACACAGAAGAGCACCACAGTGTGAGTTTTCGCCACGATTATGGGGAGAGTATGTAACACTTCGAGTATGCAGCAGGTGGCTTGCTTTGGGGTGTCTGTGCAGTGTGTACTGGGGCTGTAAAGAACAAGGTCTAGCTCCGGCCAGCATCAACAAGTATTTTTGGAGTACACGCAAGCAGCCAGGGGCAGTAACGTGGTCCTGCTCACAGTGTGGGGCTTGTGCTGTTAAGTTTAAGGTGAGAATCCAGTTACTTGAGTTGGGATACAGGATAGGGACTTGGTAGGAGGTGTATTGCAGATGCACAGTCAGTTGTTAGAATTGCGGCACCACAAGGTACTGGATTAACAACTAGAGTAACTCTATGGACGAAGACTTTCCCAATTGCCAGTGACAGAAATTCCAACTCAACCTCACTTGAACGTAAACTTGATCATTTTGCAGATGAAAAGCTAGTAGTATACCTCACTTCAGGCACGGTTGGACGCAGCTGTTCTAATGATGTTGGAAATCTGTCTCTTGGCAACCCTTGACTCTGCTTTCCACTGTACTGGTGTCACCCTTAGACAATTCTTCATGACGGTGGTGATACAGCCACCAATACCCCTTGGTTTATGTTCTATCAGCTTAACGCTCCTTCTTCCTCTTTCTTTCCCCTCCCCTCCCCCCTTCTTTTCCTCTCTCTTCCTGAACTCCTTCATCCAAAAAGCCAATAAGTGGAACTGTGCAAGCTAGGGGTCTTTGCCTGGGGCAGAGGTGGGAAGCTGTGGTGGCCCAGAGCAGAGTGGTCCAGCCCAGTGGGGTTGAGAAGGGAGTCCACATGGGAGTGATGAAGCCCATGGGGGGCAAGGAGGGTGTTCCAGCAGGACGGTGGTCTTTGCAGGACATCGGAGTCCAAGGAGGGCAACCAGAGTGTCAAGGGAGACGGGCTGCTCGGTGTATCGTGGCAAAGCCTGTGTGAGGTAGTGTTCATTCAGCACAGGTCGTTGGAGACCAGGCGAGCTGGAGAGAATGTCTGCATGGAGCCCCAGTGGGTGAGGAGGGTGCCCGCGGAGGACAATAGCTCAGAACGAGGCATCAGAGCCTGAGAAGGGTGGGAGGCTCGCCTAGTGGGCGGAGGGCTCGGGAAGAGGTGTCCGAGTCCAGACGTGGCGTCGAGGGCTTTCCGTGTTCGCAATGTGAGAGAACGGTGTTATGGCTAGGAAAGGGAGAATAGTGAAAGCAATCCTGTCGGACTGGCTGGAATTTGATTTTTTCTCTTTGTCTGTGGTAAGTGAGTTGTCATAGGTAGACAGATGGAGAAGCAAATGTGAATGTGCATGCGTGTGCGCATGCCCTGGTGGTGTGTGTATGTGTGTGTACATTTATATCACTACCTACCTGCCTGCCTTCCCATGTCTCCGGAGACTGTTCCTCACCGAGAGAAGGCAGAGATCCCTGGGGAAATGGGCGATTGAGGGGCTGGGGGAGGCGGCACGGGTGAGCCTGGAGCCTTATGTGCGTGAGAGCGAGGAGAGGTGAAGAAGGAGAGGCGTAGGTCAGACAGGTCAGAAAGACTCAGGATCCGTGTAAAGGGCTCCCGCTGGCCACGCGGGGGACAATGTGAGCTTCAAAATGAACAATGACAGTAACGTGTTACTGCCTCCTGAGTCAAATCAGGGGACCATGAGTTCCAAGTGACACAAACTGAGAGCCGGTGACTATGAAGAATGGAAATGCAGGTAGTGTCACTGCAAAATACTGACTAGTGACAGAGGGAGGGGTGGGAGGTGATGTCTCCCAGCCAAAGACAGATGTCCCGCGGTCTCTCCTGTCCTCCCACCTCTTCCGTCCGCTCCTCGCCAGGAGGCGGATCTCTGCAGACCCCCACGCCCTTGTGCGCTGGTTCCCGCTTGGGTTTGCCGTGATTGGTGGCAGCAGGTGAAGGGGTGCAGGCAGGCAGGGCTGGCCTCAGCGCGGCCATCTCTGACGTCGGCAGCCCCCACGGATCGTGCAAAACCCTCCACAACCCTGTGGTGGGCTAACCACTTCTGTTAGCCTGGAGTGAGTCCCCGTCCCTTACGGGCTTCCCTTAACTCTGTCTACACCTCTGTACACCCCTCTCCAGGCTGCTCCCTGTTTCCTCCCTGAGCCTGACTGACATGGGAGCATACAGGGGTACGGCGTACGGGGGTACGGCAGTATGAGCAGAAAGAAGGACAAACAGTAACGGCAGATGTCCACGGAGCCGATGCTGACTGGCCGCCGCTCCCAGATGGGAGCATCCGGTTATCTCCCCACGGGCCATACTGAGCCCACAGCTGTCCCATGACCGAAGGTATGGAAGGAGAATAAAATCAGAGCAGCAGCTTAGTGACTAGAGGGGCATTTTGTCCCAGAGTCTTATGCAGACGCAGATACTCCTCTAAAAAGGAAGGACTCCTTAAACTTATGTTGGAGAGTCAGACACTTTCCCTCACCTTCAGTCAAGGAGGTGGTGGCCCTACGTTGGGAAGGAGTCGCGGTTCAGAATGTTTTGGGCCTTTTGAATTAAACATCTCTGCGATTTCTTCCGAAGACGATCGAATACAAACAGCCCGGAGGTCCGGGGATCATCTTCCTCAAGACCGTGCGGTCTTCACGGCGCCAGTATCGCTGGACAAGTCGTGAGCGGCGGACATTCTGACCCCTGGGAACTTTCCATTTCAGCGGCTGCTTCTTGTGTTGCTCTGGAAATCAGCCACAGACGAGGACATAAAGTAGACTTTCCTCACGTCCTGTCAGCTCGGAGGCGTCCCTTGTTGCAGTCTCCGAACAGAGTGACACCCTGCTGTGAGCGGCTGGTGCTCCCCTGAGTTATTGGGTTGCTAAGCACCCCAGTCACAGAGTGACCCCGTTAAGTTACCCTGCAGCCCCGACTAAGGGAACTCAGACCAGAGTCAGTATTTAAGAGTGCTCCCTTTAGGGCGCCTGGGTGGCTCAGGGGGTTAAGCCTCTGCTTTCGGCTCAGGTCGTGGTCCCGGGGTTCTGGGATCGAGCCCCGCGTCGGGCTCTCTGCTCAGCGGGGAGCCTGCTTCCCCCTCTCTCTCTGCCTGCCTCTCTGCCTACTTGTGATCTCTCTCTGTCAAATAAATAAATTAAAAAAAAAAGAGTGCTCCCTTTAAACTGAATTCTTACTGTTGGTAGAGCAACCAGAACTGTTTCCTAATTCTGCTAGGACAGCAGAACAATCATATACTGGGGCCCCCTTTCCAATGTGGGCAGGGAAAATAGGTCCTATTTACTAGGAAGTGTCACTTAAATTCCCTTTTGGTTTCCATTAAAGTCCTGCACGCAACATCCTCAGTCATAGCTGCAAACTTAGGTACCAGAGCGCTCACTTTCATGAAGAGTCCCATCCACCCCTCGCTGTTTTCAACTTTGCAGTAACTTTCTAGAACACACTGTTTTAATTAACACTGACTTATACGAGTTAAGGTCAAAATTCCAGATAGGCTGGTATAATTTGATTGTAGAAGAAGATCTTAGATTTCTTTTATGACGTTTTTTCCTGCTGTTGCCTCTTTTTAGTGTGGAGATGTCTGTGGGGGTGGAGGGTTAGCCTTATTAGGTAGACTATTTTCATGAAAATGTCTTAAAGTTTATAATAAAATACCGTGCAGGTGGTCCCCAAATTAGGCACGCCTAATTTGTGAATGTGCTTCGCACTTGTAGTGTCTATTACGTAATAACCGTCCCCCAACCTGCCTCACCCCAAGCTCCTCTCCTCTTCTCCCCTTCTTGCCATCTGCTGGCTCCAAAGGACGATCTTGGGGTCCTTGGCTGCTAATGCCAGCTCAAGTATGACTTGGGTAGATTTCTGACCTACCACCTCTTTTCCATGGCATCCTTTCTTCCTCTTGAAGCAATGGCTCATGCTATACAGTTTCTATGTATCCTGTGATTTTCATTGCTCTGAACTCTGCTAATGCTTCCTCAGGCAATTTTCTGATATAAATGGGATCGTGTTTAAGACCATGAATCAGACAGACAAGTTCAGGTCTCGATTCTACCACTTACCAGCAGCACGACTTTGCTTTCTATGCCTCAGTCTTCTGATGTATAAAAACGAGATGAACAATATAATTATTCTTATTTCTTAGCCATGTTATGAGTGTCTTGTAAAACATAAGCTGGACAATATGGTGGGGACATATTGTAGGTGCTTAAAAATGTGATTTGTTCCTGCATGTGTTAATTATTTTTGTTTTAGTTTCTTCTTTATTTTTCTTTCTTGCTCCATTCTCTCTTTTCTAATTTTTACTCAGGTATTTGAAAAAAACAAAATTTCCCCCCTTTGGATGATCTCCCCCCATTTCTGTGTTTTTCAAGCTGGGGCACAGGCAACAAGAAGCAGTCGTCCGCAGCGAGGGCTGGCCTGGGCGAGCTCTGCTTTGTTCTTCTACTTCTCTTTACCACTTACTAGTTCTGAGTGAGCCCTATTTGTAGCTGCTGAAGATCGGGGGATGCCGGAGACTCACTGAAATCAAGAAAAGGGAAATCCTCCGCTTGGGTGGGGAGGATGAGAGCATCAGATGTATTAGCAGTGAGTGCCATATCCTAACGTTTCTAACAAGGCTTCTTCAGAATTCCAGGATTTCTACCTTAGTCCCCATCCTCTTCAAATTAAATCTGCTTTTGGATTCTTATAATTTTTCAAGATACTGTTAGTGGGAAAAGCAAAATGGTTTCTTAATTGATTTTATTATTTTTCTTATTTATGTAATTGTTACTATTGTGATGATCTATTATTTTGTATTGAAATTGTCTAGCATCTTAGTTATATTCCACATTAAATAGGCCTTTGTGTTGGAGTCCATAAAATGATTTCTATGGCAAATAAATTCTAAGTCCTAAGACCTAACTAATGAAAGAGACTTTTAGAAGGTTACAAGTTTGTAAAAGGAGGACCAAATGTATAGTATAATATGTGTAATGGAGGTGATCTTTTACTGGGCCCAACCACCATCCTGTCTAGAGAAGATGTTTACTAGGGGAGATGCAAGAACTCATTTAATGTCAAATGGAAGTGTTGTTTCTCTGGAATTGGATTGGCTTTTGCTTTAGTCAGGGTTCTCCAGAGAAACAGAACCAATAGGATATAAACACACACACACACACACACACACACACACACACACACACACACACTGATTTGTTAAAGAAATCGGCTCGTGCAGTTTTGGAATCCAAAACCTCTTATGATCTGCTGTCTGCAAGTAGGAGAACCAGGATATCTGGTGATAAAGTTCATTTCGAGTTTGACGGCCCAAGAGCTAGGGGACCACTGGTGGAAGGTCTGAGCAGCATGGCTCCAGTGTCTGAGGACAGGAGAAGACGGATGCCCTAGCTCACAGAAGGAGAGGGAACTTATCCTTCCTTCTCCTTTTTGTTTTATTTGGGCGCCCAGAGGATTGGAAGATGCCCCACCAGTGATGAGGGTGGGTCTCTTTTCTCAGTCAACTGAATGAAACGCTGATTTCGTCTACAAACACCCACACAGATACACCCAGAAATAATATTTTAGCAGCTCTCTGGGCATCTCCTAGGCCTGTCAAATTGACACATGAAATTGACCATCACAACTTTTAATCCCTTTTATAAGTGGGAGTCTCATCCTTTAGCTTAGGCTCATGCTCATGACTGAGTTGAGTACAAAGGCTATCATCATGGAGGTTTATTGCATTGAGTATGATATAGAAACCCAGTTTCTAAATTTCTAAAAATATAAACAAACACAGAATTTGTTTGGTCATGTTTTTAAATTGGAGAGGTTGAAGAACTGTTGCAGATTTACTTTTGGGCTTGTTTGAGCAATTTACCAACATTCAGCCTGTTTCCATTATCCTTGCCCACCCACTGGTTCCATCAAATTAAGAATTTTAACACCAGGCATTTAAAAGGGAAAGGAAAAAGATTCATGTGTTTGGATTCTTCAAAGAGAAAATGAGAGAGAATTCATGCCAATTCTTGAATTTTCTTACTTCTCATCCCAAGTTACTGCCGTCCTTGGCAGGCGAGTAGTCCTCAAATTGTGGTTTACGTACCGTGTATCTATTTGAACTCCCTGGGGTGCTCATTAACATGCACAGTCCTGGGGGCCACCCAGACTTTCTGAGTTGGAATTTCTGGAGTTTGGGGTTTGGCAAATTGCATGGTTAATGGTCCCCAGAATGGTCTTTATGAACCCTGAATTTGAGAACCACTGATGCAGACATTCTGCCTGAGGATGTATGTGGTTGACAAAGAATGTGGCCCCTTTTGAGTCAGGATTTGGTTTGTCTGGACCCCCATTTTTTAGATTCTTGAGTTCTTGGATGTGGCTTCGTCAGCGTCTGTAATGTTAGTTTGTGCAGGGCGCCATCCAACACACTGGGGAAGGGGTGGCTTAAAGAATAGGAACGTATTTTCTCACGGTTCTGGAGGCTGTGAGTTCGAGAGCAAGGTGTTAGCAGGGCTGGTTTCTGGTGAGGTCGCTCTCGTTGGCTCACAGGTGGTGGTCTTCCTTGTCTTTACACAGTTTGCTCTGTTTACAAGTGTTCTCTGTGTCTTAATCTCTCCTTACTCTAAGTACCTCAGTCATACAGGGTTGGGGCTCACCCACTGATGCCCATTTTATCTGCTTTACCACTTTAAAGGCCCTGTCTCCAGATACAGTCACGTTGCAAGACACTGAGAGTTAGGACTTCAACATGTGAGTTTGGGGGGCGGCAATTCAGCCCATAACAGTCTAGATGGGTCTCAGAAACTTCCACAGTAAGTGCAGCACGAGCACTGCAGACTTACGATCCGGTTCCCTCCACAGTGATCTCTTTGTTTCTCTCCTCTACGGCGGCCAGAGGAAGGTAAGAACAACGACAACTTGCTTTTCCTAGGCTCTGTTCCGCAGACGCTCCATTTCTCCGACTGTACGAGAGTCTGACTACTGTTGAGTCAACGGCTTTACTGACTAAGAATGGTAGTTTCTGAAGGAAACATGGAGCCAGCAGTCTCTTTATAACTAATTCTCAGATGCCCTTTCTTGTGATTTTTTTTTTTAACTGGACGACATCTGCACTGATCGTGCAGTAGCAGTGGTGGCTGAGGCCAGTGGCGCCTCAGCACGAAGTAAGGCAGCGGCACTGAGCGGCACTGGTAGTCACCGTATGATTTCCCCATTTTGCATTTGCACGGAAGGAGAGAAAATGCCAGTCCCACTTCAAATTGCCCTTGTGGACGTGGTAAAGATGATTAGGGCTGCTCAATTTCAACCTTTGAGCATCCCCTTCTTTTAGGAATACAGGTGACAAAATGGGATGCATGCATGAAAGCGCTTCTGGTGCACATGGACTCGGTGGCGGCTGTTTTGAAGAAAAGCACTCATAGGATTGAACTGTGAGCCAAACTAGCCTTTCCCCCCCCCATGAAACACCATTTTAACTTCAAAGAACCAGTGATACATGAACTGTGTTTGTTCAGACCCCGTAGCTGGCAGACGTGTTCACAAAGAGGAGTGAAGTGAGCCTGTCACTTCGTGAAAAGCGACTGACAATATTTGTTGCCCATGACAGAATTCAAGCTTTCAAGTGAAAATTGGAATTTTGGAAAGCTTGTATCTTTTACTGTGAGCTTGATAACTTACCAGCATTTGAAGATTTTGCTAGTGAGGTTGGTGATGAACAAATGTGATTTTTTTTTTTTTGTAGCTGTAATGAAATGTGTCAATATTTGGGAAACCTGCATGATTCATGGAGCCACTATTTTCCAAATGACCAATGCATGATGCTGCAGAATCAGGTGTGGGGGGAAGATCCACTCAAAGTGCGAGATGAGCCAACACGTTTTTATGTAGCAGTTTATCATAAGATTTCAGATTCTCATTGCAGCCAAATTTTAAGAAGCTCTAATTGTCAAGTTTTGCCATATTGTTGGAGAAAAAATTAACAATTATCTGAAAGGATTATTACAAATGCTCTTTCCTTTTTCAAGCCTCATCTGAGTGATGTTGATTTTTCTTTATTTACTTCAACAGAAAATATATGGAAGTAGATTAAATGCAGAAGCAAATGGGAAGATCTAGCTATCTTCTACTTAAACATTAGAGATTGAAAAAATATAAAAACATGCTATTTTCTGATTCTGTGTTCAGGAATATACATAAAATACACAAATATATTTTAATTAACATGGAATGGGTTTATCATTGCTATTTTATTTTATTTTAAGATTCTATTTATTTGTCAGAGAGAGAGAGTAAGTGCATCGGCAGGGGGAGCAGCAGGCAGAGGGAGAGGGAGAAGCAGGCTCCTCGCTGAGCAGGGAGCCCGATGCGGGGCTCCATCCCAAGACCCCGGGGTCATGACCTGAGCCGACAGCAGACACTTAGCCAACAGAGCCACCCGGATGTCCCTCTCCTTGCTATTTTAAAATGAATTGATAAATATGTATTTTAAAAAGTTTCTCAGTTCCAACCTCTAATGCAGTGATACCCGCACACATAAGCCACTGAACAAAGGCCCTTTGGGAGCCGCAGTCATTTTTAATAGTGTGAAGTGTCCTGAGGTCCAATAGTTTGAGGACGACCGAATTAGACGTCTTTCTAGCTACGTTGTGGTAATTGGTTTAGAGTTAACTTTGATTCATGGTACACTTGGAGCCAAATATATTCACTTTCTGAATGCTAAACATGGTTTGACTTTTGCTTTTTTCTCGTTGGGAGAAAAATCAGATTGGTATTCTATACCAAACGATGTTCATGCGTAGAGTAATGCCTGTCCTACCTCTCCTAATTCCAAGTAAGGTTAGATAATCCTGAACAAACTGGAAAACAAAAAGCCTTTTATAAAAACTACTGTTTTTGAGAGCTTTGTTTTAGTCTAATAACGATGTACTGAAATGAGCAGAGACTAGATCCTGCCCTGTAGAAATGCCCTGGGAAATCTTGCCATAAATGAGCTTTTTCCTCATTCTGCTTCTATTTCGTCTTTTCCCACTTTACAGAGGATTTGTTTCCTTCTCCTTCTCGTCTTTCCTTCAGACCTTTTCTTTTATTCATTTTTCCCCCTTTCCCTCTGTCTCATTCTCACTGGAGGTCATTTCTCCCGCACCGCAGTGTGATTTCTGCGGTGTCCTCTAAGACAGCTGCTGAGTCAGCACGTGTGAGCAGGGCCTTGACAAGGTATGGGTGCGTCTTTACACTCTCAGCTCTGGGACTTCCGCAGACTTCTGCTCCACACGTAGAATTCAGCACCGGGGTCTATACTGTGCAGGCGGTGAAGGAAAGACGGGGAAAGGATTTTAACTTAAGACTTCCACCTGCTAGAAGAAATGACTTCAGAATAAGTCCTCTGGTTATACCGTGTTCTTCATAGATTTCTTTCTCATTTTCCCTCTAGTCCAGAAGTCACTCCCGAGTTGGCCTGGAGTCAAGCACAAAGCAAAAGGTATGTTTTCTTCCCTTCTGCATTGTTCCTTTAAAATACCATGGTTTTGCTGGATGCTTTTATTTTTTTCCAAAGAGAATGACTTGTTTTCGGAAGGTAAGGATAGTCCCAGAAGCAAAGTATCTTGAGATTTTCATTTACTTTGCTTCTACAATAGCAAAACCGAAAGGGGAGAAGAAATGGAACGAGAGAGATTCTGGAAACCCAGTGACATTCAAAATGAAATGGAACGAGAGAGATTCTGGAAACCCAGTGACAGAAGCTGAGAATTTCCCAGGGCTTACGAGCAATTCTGAAAGCAAGGTCAGAAGATAATGTACCAGATTCAGTTCTCTTATTTTTTGAGCCCTTCACGGTGAAGGAATTTGTTTCTATCTCAGTTCCTGTGTTCAGTAAACTTTATTCTCCCTGGATCCGCTATGGAGAGCGACCCTCACCTGTGACCTGTGGTGAATTGGCTAAAAACGGGGGCTCTGAGTTAGAAAGAATTGGTTTCAGTTCCTGGTTCCATTACTTTACTAGCTAAGTGACCTTGGACGTGCTTGTACCAAGAAGATGCTTGTACCTACTGGAGTAGTATATTTTAAGGATAAAACAGGATGAGATAACATCTGTGACAACACTTATATCCTAATGCCTAATGCAAAACAGACACTTCATTTTTAAAATCCTATATTATTTCATTGGTCCTTTAGGTACACAAAACAATGCAAAATTTGAAATGCCAAAATCTTAATCCCCAGATAGACACAGACACAGACACACACACACAGACACACAGACACACACACACACACACACACACACACACACTCTTACATATATTTAAATTATGTTAATTACTGGTGATATATAGGGCAATGATATAAATAGATTTATTAGAATTTGGAGAAGCTGTTAAAAAATTATTATTCTAATGTCGATGTTTGAACCTGTTGGAGTGCTTGCCTAACATTTTAGGATAAGGGAGTATTAACTCGGAATACCTTTCTTGATGTCAGTTGTTAGAGAAAAAAACACTTCAAGAATGCAAAGCATCTAAGAGGTGCTTACGGAGATTAAAAGAGCTAACATCTGTGAAAACTCTGAACCCAGTGCCTGAATGCGCCGGAGCTGTGTTGACTAGCGAAACAGCGTGTTGCTCGGGAAGAGGATGGGAAACACGGCTTCCAGCCCAGCCTCAACACTCGGCAGCTCATAACAGCCAACACCCATCGAGCAAACACTGCACTCCGGGCACAGTCGTGAGCACTCCTGACTTCTCCCTGCAGCCCTCCGACGTAAGTGTGCTGGTGCCCCAGGGTCAGTCAGCAGAATGAAATTACACCAATAACTCGCACAGAGACAATCTGACATGAAGAACTGTTAACTGGTTGTAAGGTTAACTAGGTAATGGAGAGCCCGAAGCACGCGGGTGGGCAGAGCAGTCACCGGGAAGCCGGTCTCACCCTGGGGCTGAGGCATCAAGGGAAACAGACGGGATTACGAAAACGTCTTAGATACTTCAGGGAAGGGCCCCACGGCGTTGAAATTCAGGCCTCTGAGGACAGGGTGCCGGCCGGCTCTGTAAGAGCGGCCAGTGTCCCAGAGCAGGCGACAGAAAGATGGGCTGGGAGATGAGAGATAATAATTTAGCAATGGGTACCATTCTTAGCTCCCTTTTGTAGATGAGGAAACTGAGGCACAGGTGTGTCTATTTGTGACCCCCTCAAATTCAAGTCCTAACCCTTCCAGGTGATGGTACTGGGAGGAGGAACCTTGGGGAGGTGCCAGGTCATGAGGGCTCTGCCCTCATGAAGAGGACTAATGCTTTCGCAGAAGGGACCCCACAGAGCTTCCTTAGTCCTTCCACCACGGAAGGACCATGACACGTGGCAACCCCCCCCAAACCGCGTTGGTACCCTGACCTCGGGCTTCCGGTGTCTAGAACGGTGAGAAGTATATTCTGTTTTTCATGAGCTACGCGGTCTGTGGTGTTTTGTTACACCACCTGGATGTACTAAGACACCCATCGAGGATGAGGCAGGGTCACAAAGGAAGCCCACTTGGCTCCAGACTTTACGCTCTTAACCTCTTGAGTAAGTGACCAGGCACAGGGGCTGGATGGGAGAAGCTGGGAGGCAGCAGTTCTGGAAAGCTCCAGGGGTCCTGGTGGAAGGTCCCAAGATATTTGTGTGCGGGGATGACAGTTCAGGGCTGCAGGCTGGGTGCTCTGGTGCTCTCTGGGGCCTTTTGCTCTTGCATGGTCCATAGATTGGGGGATGGGACCCGGAACGTGCAGGGCCTTGGAGCTCTAGAAATTGCTGACATAGGACCAGGAACCTCTCCTCTATAGAGCAGACTGTTTTCATGCTTTATCTCTGCTCTGTGTTTACTCTGTTTGCTTAAAAGTGCCAAACATTGAGGTCTTCCTAAAGAACTAAAGGAAGGGCTTTATGTAGGAGTTTTGCTCAGAACTTTAAGGGGGAGCTGACCTGGAGGCTAGCATGGTTCCTTTGGCAAACGAATATTCTGTTGCCCGGTGTAGCACCCAGTGAGCGAGCTGAAGCAAATAGAAGGCTCTTCTGTCCCCTCTCCATTAACCTTACCTTCTCCTCCCTCAAGTATCTTCTCAAGATTAATAACACTATTAATAGTAAAAATAGCAAACAATCAGTGTTCTGCTTGCTCTGCAAAGATTCAGCAGTTGCACTGTTTTCATCTGATTTTAATCAGAAAGAAAATTGAACTGCCAAAGCCTACAGTTAGCGGAGTGTTTTAAGTAGTCTGTCTCTTGCCCAAACGTTTCTCTGGTGTTCGGAGATCTCGCGCTAACTATGCATATCCTTTCTTCTATTAAAACCTTCTTTTCAGATCTGATAAATAAATTCACAGTAAGTTACACGTGGATTATAGGGCTTAAAGTCTAATCTCTCCTAAGAGTGTTTGCATTTTAATAGGTGACAGAGCTAATGAAATGTAGTGAGGGGTGGAGTTTCTGGCACTAGAAGGCAGGGAACAAATTTGGGTTGGTCAAAAGATCTTATCCTTGCTCTTAAAATGACATTATTTACCTGTAAGGTCAATTCTGGAGGAAATATGAACTGATTAGAGGACGTAGAGTCGTGAACGAATCTAGGGGGAGTCAGTGCTCGAATCTGGAGCACGGAGGTTGGCATGTTGGTGCCGAGCCCATGATCATCTCCTTCCTTCCACTCATTCCCCACCAGCCTCCTTATTTATGAGTGTAATACCCCCTTTTTCCATGCAACTAAAATCCCCTCCTCCAAACAAAAACGGTGTTTCGTTAATATTTGCCCCCTTTCTCTGCCCCCTTCTTTGTGGCTCCTAGTATCTGAGAGCTTCCAAAATGTCGATGAGTGTATTGGAAAAACAGCCATACCCCTAACTGTGTTATGGACAATAATGGAGCCCAATGTTGGTCTCAGGTCCCCGGAGAAGTAGCCTGTAGTTTTTCCTGCTAAAGACCAAAGAAGGCTCTTGCACATGTCCTGTGGTATTATTTTCATTTTCTGACTCTGTCTCTAGTCTCCATCAGCAGTGTCCTTTGGCCTGTCTGCACCCCCCACTCAAGTCTCACCCCCATGCACAGCGTCTCCTGCTCTCACACAGAGACTGCACAGAGCGGCACCTCTGTTACACTGATGAACCCGGTCTGATGCTTTGTTCTCACCCGACCTCCGTAGTGTACATTAGGCTTCCTTCTTGGTGTTGCACATTTGTGGGTTTCAAACAGCATATGACGTGTATCCGCCATTATAGTATCATACACAACAGTTTCACTGTCCTAACTGTCCTCTGTGCCTCCCCTGCTCTAGTCTCCACTCCCAGCCTCTGGCAACCACTGAGCTAAAAGTCTCCACTGTGTTGCCCTGTCCAGAATGGCCCATGTTGGCATCAGACAATATGTAGTCCTTTCCGACTGGCTTCTTTCACTTTATAATACGCATTTAATGTGCTTCCATGTCTTTTCGTGTCTTGATAGCTTATTTGATTTTAGCGCCGAGCAGCAGCAGTCCCTTGTCCGGAGGTACCGCTGTTGGCTCATCCGTTCACCTGCTGAAGGACCCTTGGCACTTCCAAGGCTTGGCAGTTGCAAAGAAAGCTGCTACGAGTGTTCACATGTGGGATTTGAGTGAACAGATGTCTTCCCTTCATTTGGATAAATACCATGGAGTGTGATCGCTGGATCAATTTTTCTTTTTTCTTTTCTTCCCCTAAATGACTCATAGCCTTTGCTCGATTGTCTTCAAGTTCCTACATCGATCTGTGTGTTTTCTTAAGTGCTCTTTCTGTTCTGGGCTCTGGATTTCCCGTGTGGAGCCTCCAGAATCCCTGGGAACGATCTGTGCCCCACTTGGAAGAATGTAAGGAAAGAGACACACTGTGTAGCAATCGCACAAGGGAGTTTTTAATGGAGCAGCTAGATTTGGGCAAGTTAAGACATGAAAACTAGAAGATGTGCACCCGAGAGTTAAAATTCTGTCAGCTCACGTGTTTCCACCAGTCACTTACATAGCAGTAAAGATCTGAACGATGAATCCAGCTTAAGGGAAATTAAAAGTCACTGCTTTCTAGTGGTGGCAATTCCCCTTGAAGGTCCTGGCAGGAGATGGAAAGGAAATCGGGCTCCTTGATGTGGAGTCCGTATTACCTTTCATCTGTATTATCTTTTTGTGGCCTATGAAAGATGCCCGGTGGCTTTCTGGAAGATGCAGCCCAGATAAAAAATGATGAAACCAGCGAGATGAATTTGAAAGAGATGGAGATCATTTCTACAGTGGGGATCATATTCTAACAATGGGGATTCTAGGAAAGCCTACTATTTTTTCCCAGAAAAATGAAAACAAAAAGAAAAGACACTGGTTTTTAAAAATGCTATTTTACTTTTCTAGAAGGAGGGAATTTTTTCAGACAAGTATTGTTCAAAGGACCAATGGCTGTGAGTCAGACCCACTGACAGTAACTTTTACAGTAATCTAATTTCTGAATTGTACCCTTAAAAGACCCGGAAGGACAAACTGGGCATTTCAGCAATGTAGGTCAAATTCTATTGCTATGAGCTCCAAGGAACTGTCTCTCCAGTGTTTTTTTCCCCTCTTGAACTTGTGTTATATTGAATAGTATTTGGAAAATGGAAGCCTTAGGCTGAGGCTCTAAAAGTGTGTCATGGATTTTTAATGTGATGGCATTTATTAAATGGGTTTGGAGTTATTTCACTTATCATCCTATTCCTTTTCTCCCCCCCTTGCCTTGGTGGAGAGCAGCCCTAGTCTGACCAAAGTTTGTAGTCCCCTCCATGTCTTAGTCCCCTGTGGCTCGGGCCAAAGTCTCCTTCATTCCTGTCTTCTCTCCCTTAATTTTCCAATATGCTGAGACAGGTCACAGATAGAAGGCATGCTCAGACTTGCTGAAGTTACAGCCTAGTATCTCTGACTCAGAAGAGTTGGCTTCAAGGGTGGTTTGAGTCTGCAGTTGTAAGCATTCATTTTATCCAAGAGCAAATGTATTTGTATAAATGCTGTGGGAGAGGAGGCCTGAACTGGATGGCTCAAAGCTTCTGCCATATATTTCTGGAGCAAATTAGAAATAATAATGCCTCCAAGTACAGCTCTCTTTGCTAAATGTTAAATACGGTCCCTGCCCATTTCTTCTGGGGTTCTCTGAATTTCAGTAGGTCTCTTCAAGCTGGTCCTCTAATTGGCTTTTCTAGCCTGAATTCACCCAGCATTTCAGAATGACAATCTCTCTGCAAGAGAATGCCAATGAGTTTAAACCTGGAAGCAGGAGGTGACTAGGTGAGGTTATACAGGGAAATGTCACAAAGGGCAAAGCAGATGCAATGCAATTTCTTCTCTTAATTGAAGGAATATGACTCTGAAAAATTCATGGCCCTTCAACTCGGAATTGGTCTGGATTCCCTTGTGTCCAGACTATTCTGAAATAAAAACTTTGATTTTGTATCCACAGCTTTCTCTAAGTGGTCTTTTATTTTGGGTTAACTAAAACAAAGAAGGTATTTTGATTTGGATAAATTTAAAATCTTCCATGGTGCAGAATTGCTCTAGATACAATTTTGGAAGGAAAAAATGAAGATGTATCTCTTTTTCCTCTTTTTTTAAAAACAAAGGTAATTCTCTATGCAGAGATCAGGTATCCACAGCTCGTTATGTTTTGTTTTGTCCATTTAAGTGATTTTTTTAAATTTGAGAATAGTTAACACACAATGTTCTATTACTTTTAGGTGTACAACTTAGTGATTTGACATGTTTATACATTATGCTATGTTCACCACAAGTGTAGCTACCATCTGTCCCATTACGTCGCTATTATAATATTATTGACTGTATTCCTTATGCTCTGCTTTTTATTCCCTTAACTTATTCCTTTCAAAACTGGAGCCCTGTACCTTCCTCTCCCCTTCACCTATTTTGCCCAACCCTCTACCTGCCTCCCCTCTGGAAACCATCAGTTTTTTTCTCTGTATTTATAGTTCTGATTCTGATTTTTGTTTGGTTATTCATTTTTTTAAGGTATCAGTTATGAGAGGAATCATATGATATTTGTCTTTCTCAATCTGATTTATGTCACTTAGAATTATACCCTCTAGGTCCATCCATGTTTCATCTGGGAAACTTTTTTTCCTTCAAATCTGAATGATAATATTTGTTTGGTTGTAGGTTTTCCCCTTCAGCACTTTGACTATATTATACCACTCTTTTCTGGCTTACAAAGTTTCTGCTGAAAAATCAGCTGATAGCCTTACAGATTTTCCTTTCTAGATAACTTTTTGTCTTTTGCTGCTTTTAAGAATCTCTCTTTATCTTAATCTTTGATAGTTTTATGTGCCACGGTTTACCACCTTGTGTTTATTCTGTTTGGCACTGTCTGTGCTTCTTGGACTTAAACGTCTATTTTCCTTCCCAGGTTAGGGAAGTTTTTAGTTATTTTTTTATTTTTTATTTTTATTAACATATAATGTATTTTTTGCGCCAGGGTACAGGTCTGTGAATCATCAGGCTTACACACTTCACAGCACTCACCATAGCACATACCTTCCCCAATGTCCATAACCCAGCCACCCTCTCCCTACCCCATGACCCTCAGCAACCCCCAGTTTGTTTCCTGAGATTAAGAGTCTCTTTTGGTTAGTCTCCCTCCTGATCCCATCTTGTTTCATTTTTTCCCTCCTTACCCCCCATGACCTCCCATCCTGCCTCTCAAATTCCTCATATCAGAAAGAGCATATGATAATTGTCTTCTCTGACTGATTTTGATTTCGCTCAGCATAATACCCTCTAGTTCCATCCATGTCATTGCAAATGGCAAGATTTCATTTCTTTTAATGGCAGCATAGTATTACATTGTATATATATACACACATTATATCTTCTTTATCCATTCGTCTGTTGATGGACATCTAGGCTCTTTCCATAGTTTGTCTGTTGTGAACATTGCTGACATAAACATTTGGGTACACGTGCCCCTTCTGATCACTACATTTGTATCTTCGGGGTAAGTACCCAGTAGTATGATTGCTGGGTCATATGGTAGCTCCATTTTCAACTTTTTGAGGAACCTCCATGCTGTTTTCCAGAGTGGTTGCACCAGCTTGCATTCCCACCAACAGTGTAGGAGGGTTCCCCTTTCTCCGCATCCTCGCCAGCATCTGTCATTTCCTGACTTGTTAATTTTAGCCATTCTGACTGGTGTGAGGAGGTATCTCATTGTGGTTTTGATTTGTATTTCCCTGATCATGAGTGATGGGGAGCACTTTTTTATGTGTCTGTTGGTCATCTGGATTTCTTCTTTGTAGAAATGTCTGTTCATGTCTTCTGTCCATTTCTTGATTGGATTATTTGTTCCTTGGGTGTTGAGTTTGAGAATTTCTTTATAGATTTAGGCCCTTTATCTGATATGTCATTTGTGAATATCTTCTCCCATTCTGTTGGTTGTCTTTTCGTTTTGTTGACTGTTTCCTCTGCTGTGCAAAAGGTTTTGATCTTGATGAAGTCTCAATAGTTCATTTTTGCCCTTGCTTCCCTTGCCTTTGGAGATGTTTCTAGGAAGAAGTTGCTGCAGCTGAGGTCGAAAAGATTGCTGCCTGTGTTCTTCTCTAGGATTTGGATGGATTCCTGTCTCACATTGAGGCCTTTCTTCCATTTTGAGTCTATTTTTGTGTGTGGTGTAAAGAAATGGTCCAGTTTCATTTTTCTGCATGTGGCTGTCCAATTTTCCCAACACCATTTGTTGAAGAGACTTGTCTTTTTTCCATTGGACATTCTTTCCTGCTTTGTCAAAGATTAGTTGATCATAGATTTGAGGGTCCATTTCTGGGCTCTCTATTCTGTTCCATTGATCTATGTGTCTGTTTTTGTGCCAGTGACATACTGTCTTGATGATAACAGCTTTGTACTAGAACTTGAAGTCTGGAATTGTGATGCCACCAACTTTGGCTTTCTTTTTCAACATTCCTCTGGCTATTTGGAGTCTTTTCTGGTTTCTTATAAATTTTGGGATTATTTGTTCCATTTCTTTGAAAAAAAATGGATGGTAATTTGATAAGAATTGCATTAAATGTGTAGATTGCTTTAGGTAGCGTAGACATTTTCACCATATTTGTTCTTCCAGCCCATGAGCATGGAATGTTTTTCCATTTATTTGTGTCTTCCTCCATTTCTTTCACGAGTACTTTATAGTTTTATGAGTACAGATTTTTTGCCTCTTTGGTGAGGTTTATTCCTAGATATCTTAAGGTTTTAGGTGCAATTATAAATGGGATTGACTCCTTAATTTCTCTTTCTTCTGTCTTGTTGTTGGTGTATAGAAATGCAATTGATTTCTGTGCATTGATTTTATATCCTGACAATTTACTGAATTCCTGTATGAGTTCTAGCAGTTTTGGAGTGGAGTCTCTTGGGTTTTCCACATAATGCATCATATCATCTGCAAAGATTGAAGGTTCGACTTCTTCTTTGCCAATTCGGATCTTTAATTTCTTTTTGTTGTCTTATTGCTGAGGCTAGGATTTCTAGTACTATGTTTAATAGCAGTGGTGATAATGGACATACCTGCCATGTTCCTCACCTTAGGGGAAAAGCTCTCAGTTTTTTCCCATTGAGAATGATACTCACTGTGTGTTTTTCATAGATGGCTTTGATGATATTGAGGTATGTACCCTCTATCCCTACACTTTGAAGAGTTTTGATCAAGAAAGGATGCTGTACTTTGTCAAATGCTTTTTTAGCATCTATTGAGAGGATCATATGGTTCTTGTTCTTTCTTTTATTAATGTGTTGTATCACATTGATTGATTTGTGGATGTTGAACCAAACTTGCAGCCCTGAAATAAATCCCCCTTGGTTGTGGTGAATAATCTTTTTAATGTACTGTTGAATCCTATTGGCTTGTATCTTGGTGAGAATTTTTGCATCTGTGTTCATCAAGGATATTGGTCTGTAATTCTCTTTTTTGATGGGATTCTTGTCTGGTTTTAGGATCCAGGTAATGCTGGCTTCATAAAATGAGTTTGGAAGTTTTTCTTCCATTTCTATTTTTTTGGAACAGTTTCAGGAGAATAGTATTAATTCTTCTTTAAATGTTTGGTAGAATTCCCCTGGGAAGCCATCTGGTCTGGGCTCTTGTTTGTTGGGCGATTTTTGATGACTGTTTCAATCTCCTTACTGGTTATGGGTCTGTTCAGGTTTTCTATTTCTTCCTGGTTCAGTTGTGGTAGTTTATATGTCTCTAGGAATGCTTCCATTTCTTCCAGATTGTCAAATTTGCTGGCGTAGAGTTGCTCATAATATGTTCTTATAATTGTTTGTATTTCTTTGGTGTTGGTTGTGATATCTCCTCTTTCATTCATGATTTTATTTATTTGGGTCCTTTCTCTTTTCTTTTTGATAAGTCTGGCCAGGGGTTTACCAATCTTATTAATTCTTTCAAAGTACCAGCTCTGAGTTTTGTTGATTTGTTCCATTGTTTTTTTGGTTTCTATTTCATTGATTTCTGCTCTGATCTTTATGATTTCTCTTCTCCTGCTGGGTTTAGGCTTTCTTTGTTTTTCTTTCTCCAGCTCCTTTAGGTGTAGGGTTAGGTTGTGTATTTGAGACCTTTCTTATTCTTTGAAAAAGGCTTTGTATCGCTATATATTTTCCTCTCAGGACTGCCTTTGCTGTGTTCCACAGACTCTGAACCATTGTGTTTTCATTATCATTTGTTTCTATGAACTTTTTCAATTCTTCTTTAATTTTCTGGTTGACCCATTCATTCTTTAGAAGGATGCTCTTTAGTTTCCATGTATTTGGGTTCTTTCCAAAAATCCTTTTGTGATTGAATTCTAGCTTCAGAGCATTGTGGTCTGAAAATATGCAGGATATGATCCCAATCTTTTTTTTTTTTTAAGATTTTATTTATTTATTTGACAGACAGAGATCACAAGTAGGCAGAGAAGCAGGCAGAGTGAGAGAGGAGGAAACAGGCTCCCTGCTGAGCAGAGAGCCCAATGTGGGGCTCGATCCCAAGACCCTGAGATCATGACCTGAGCTGAAGGCAGAGGCTTTAACCCACTGAGCCACCCAGGTGCCCCGATCCCTATCTTTTTATCCCAGTTGAGACCTGATTTATGACCCAGGATGTGATCTATTCTGGAGAATGTCCCATGTGCACTAGAGAAGAATGTGTATTCTGTTGCTTTGGGATGGAATGTTCTGAATATATTTGTGATGTCCATCTGGTCCAGTGTGTCATTTAAGGCCTTTATTTCCTTTTTGATATTTTGCTTGGATGATCTGTCCATTTCAGTGAGGGGAGTGTTAAAGTCCCCTACTATTATTGCATTATTGTCTATGTGTTTCTTTGATTTTGTTACTAATTGGTTTATATAGTTGGCTGCTCCCATGTTAGGGGCATAGATATTTAAAATTGTTAGAGCTTCTTGTTGGTCAGACCCTTTAAGTATGATATAGTGTCCTTCCTCATCTCTTATTATAGTCTTTGGCTTAAAATCTAATTTACCTAATATAAGGATTGCCACCCCAGCTTTCTTTTGATGTCTATTAGCATGGTAAATTGTTTTCCACCCCATCACTTTAAATCTCGAGTTCTAAATGGTTTAAATATGCAGGTCTTTGGATCTAAAATGAGTTTCTTGTAGACAGCATGTCGATGGGTCTTGTTTTTTTTTTTTTTTCCATCCATTCTGATACCCTGTGTCTTTTGATTGGGGCATTTAGCCCATTTAAATTCCTGGTAACTACTGAAAGATATGAATTTAGAGCCATTGTATTGCCTGTGAGGTGATTGTTACTGTGTCTTGTCTCTGTTCCTTTCTGGTCTGTGTTACTTTTAGTTTCTCCCTTTGCTTAGAGGACTCCTTTCAATATTTCCTGTAGGGCTGGTTTGGTGTTTGCAAATTCTTTTAGTTTTTGTTTGTCCTGGAAGCTTTTTCTCTCTCCTTTTATTTTCAGTGACAGCCTAGCTGCATGTAGTATTCTTGGCTGCATGTTTTTTCTCGTTTAGTGCTCTGAATATATCATGCCAGTCCTTTCTGGTCTGCCAGGTCTCTGTGGATAGGTCTGTTGTTAACCTAATATTTCTAACGTTGTATGTTATAGACCTCTTATCCTGAGCTGTTTTCAGGATTTTCTCTTTGTCACTAAGACTTGTAAGTTTTACTATGAGAAAATGGGGTGTGGACCTATTTTTATTGATTTTGAGGGGCAGTCTTTGTGCTTCCTGAATTTTGATGCTTGTTCCCTTCACCAAATTAGGGAGATTTTTTACTATAATTTGCTCCAATATAACTTCTGCCCACTTCTCTCTTTCTTCTTCTTGTAGGATTTCAATTATTCTAATATTGTTTTGTCTTATGGTATCACTTATCTCTCAGATTCACACCTCGTGGTCTAGTAGTTGTTTGTCTCTCTTTTGCTCAGCCTCTTTACTCTCCATCATTTGGTCTTCTATATCACTAATTCTCTCTTCTGCCTCATTTATCCTAGCAGTAAGAGTCTCCATTTTTTATTGCACCTCATCAGTACCTTTTTTTTATTTCAACTTGCTTAGATCTTAGTTCTTTTATTTCTCCAGAAAGAGATTTTATTTCTCCAGAAAGGGATTCTCTAATACCTTCCATGATTTTTTTCAGCCCAGCTAGCACCTAGCTAATCATCATTCTGAACTCTAGTTCTGACATATTACTAATGTCCGTATTGATTAGGTCCCTAGCTGTTGGTTCTGCGTCTTGTTCTTTTTGTGTGTGTGTGTGTGGTGCTTTTTTCCGCCTTGTCATTTTATCCAGGTAAGAATAGGTGAATGAGAGAACAAATACTAAAAGGGTAGGAATGAGCCCAGAAAAATATACACTAACCAAATCAGAAAAGACCCGAAACTGGGGGAGAAGAAAGGGGGGAAAAAAGAGAATACATACATATTATATATGTGATGTATATAATATCAATATATTAATATCATATTAATTAATAATTATTTATTCAATTAATTATTAAAATTTATATTAATATAATAAAATATATTAATATATATATATATTGGACTGGTGAACAGAACAGAGACACACACTTGATTATGGGTGTACTTTGGTCTGTTAGAAGAAACTACCTCCCAAATTTTAAAGAAAGTAAAACATATATATACAAAAATAAGGGTAAACATGATGAAGGGATGGAATATTAGTGTAAAGATAAAAAAGATTCTAAAAAAAGAATTAATAAGATAAGAAACTGGTTGAAAAAAGAAAAAGAAGAAGAAAGAATGTGATCAGGCTGGAGAGTAGAACAAAGCCATGCCCTGGATTTAGGGTATATTTTGATCTATTAGAAGAAATTGTACCCCAAAATTTTAAAGAAAAAAAACCCTATATGTATACAAAAAATAACGTTAAATACAATGAAGGCATAAAATATGACTCAACAATGAATATTAAAAAAGATTTTTAAAAAGGTATTGATAAGATAAAATAGTTTAAAAATGTTAAAATAGGAAAGAGAAAAAATTTTAAAAAATAGAACAAGAAAAAAATAAAATAAAAAAAATTCAACTTTGAAAGGCTAAAGGACCATGGGAGAAAAGCCATGAATTCTATGTGTTGCTTTCCCCTAGCTCTGGAGTTCTGCAGTTCTTATTGGTCAGTGAACTTGGTCTTGGCTGAATGTTCTGGTGGATCTTCTGGTGAAGGGGCCTCTTGCAGTGCTTCTCGAATGTCTTTGCTTGAGGCAGAATTGCACCACCCTTGCCAGGGGCCAGGCTAAGTCATTTGCTTGGGTTCACTCTCAGTAGCTTTTGTTCCCTGAACGTTCCCTGAACTAGCATTGGAGGACAGGAATGAAGATGGCAGCCTCCCATTCTCCAGCCCCAGAGGAGCCGAGAGCTTGGAGCCCCACTCTTCAGTGAGCCCTCAGAGAAAAGAACTCAATCCCTCTTGTCTCTCTCGTCTCCAGCTGCACTCTGTGCTCACCTGGACTGTGACCAAGCATTTCTATCTCTGGTGCATGGCCCCATTTGGAGTCCCCAAACCCAGCAGTTTCCTGGTACATGCTCCTGCACCCCTCCTCCTGGAGGAGGAAGAAAGGGGGTTTCTCTGGATCTGCCCCTTGTGGGGTCCCTGCTTGAAGGGCAGTGGTCTGACTGTGCCTTGGATCACAGTTTAATGTAATCCTGAGTTGGGAGCCCACTGCTCAGCTCCATCTTTGTGGCCAGCTTCCCCACTCTGATACCTGGGAGCTCTGTCACACTCAATGGCCCCTGGTCTTTTTGTGTCCCCACAGGTCCTGAGACCACACTGTCCCACAAGGGTTCCACCCCACCCCGTTTAGCCACTGCAGCGACCTCCCTCAGTGGAGCAGACTTCTAAAAGTTCCAATTTTGTGCTCTGCTGCTCCACCGTTTGCTGGCAGCTGGCCCCTTCCCCCTGCCCCCCTGTGGTCTATCTTCTGGTCACTTTGGATTCACTTCTCTGCACATCCTACCTTCTGGAAAGTGGTCGCTTTTCTGTTCCTGGAATTGTGGGTCTTCTTCTCTTCTATCTCCTGTTGAGTTTGTAGGTGTTCAAAATGGTTTGATAACTATCTAGCTGAACTTCTGGGACCTGATGATATCTCTTACTCCTCTGCCATCTTGCTCTTCCCCCTCAGTTATTTTTTCTTCAAATAATTTTCCTACACATTTCTCTCTCTTCTTCGACCCCTATAATGCAAATGTTTGTTTGCTTGATGTTATCCAAGAGATCTCTTAATCTAGCCTCATTTAAAAAAATTCTATTCTCTTTTTGCTATTCAGCTTATGTGCTTTTCATTACCCTGTCTTCCAGATGCCTGATATGTTCTTCTGCATCCTCTGATCTACTGTCATTTTCTTCTAAGGTGGTTTTTTAATTTCAGTTATTGTATTCTTCAACTCTGATTTATTCTTTTTAATATTTTCTATCTCTTTATTAAAGTCTTTACTGAGTTCTTCCATTCTTTTCACCGGCCCAGTGAGTATCTTTATGATCATTTCTTTAAATTCTTTATTAGGCATATTGCTTATATCTGTTGCATTTTATTCTTTTACTGAGGTTTTCTTCTTCTTTCTTTTGGTTCACAGTCTTCTGTCTTCTCATTTTGCTTGATTTTCTATGTTTGTTTCTATAGATTAGGTAAAAGTGCGACTTCTCAAGTTGAAGGAATGGTCTCATGTATGGTGACCCCTATGCAGACTATGGTTGCTTGGTGAGTTGCTGGCTGGCTGGAGCTTGGCTGTATATGTTACTTACTTTTTTAAACCATGGCTTTTTATAGGGAGAATAAAGAAAAAAATAAAAACAGTAAAAAGATAATAAAAGAAAAAAATAACAAAACCAAAAAGAAAAAAATTAATAATGAAAAAAATAAATTAAAAAGTGAAAACAAAAAAAAACCCTTCAAAACAAATCCCATAAAATTATGGCTTGTTTCTATGCCTCAGCACCACAGGATGGTGGCTGGACCCTGGCCTTGCTGAGGTTGCAGACTTTCTGTGACAATTTGACCCACTACTGTTCCGCAGCACATCTAGGAAGGTGTAGGCTTGTGAATGAAATTGGAAGCTTGTTGAGAGGTCTAGACTTGCCTGTTATGGTGTCTGGACCCTGCTCCGGTTTAGGCATTTTTTAAAAAGATTTTATTTATTTATTTATTAGAGAGCATGAGAGAGAGATATATTTATTATTTATTATTTATTTATTCATTAGAGAGAGTGAGAAAGAGCATGCCTATGTATGAGAGCTGGGAGGGAGGCAGAGAGAGGGAGAGAGAGAAAGAGGGAGAGAGAGAAGCAGATTTCCTGCTGAGTGTGGAGTCTGAAGTGGGGTTCCATCCCACGACCTGAGATCATGACCTGAGGTGAAATCAAGAGTCAGATGCTTAGCTGAGTGAGCCACCCAGGTGCCCTCTTCGGTCTAGGCTTTTAAACCAGGATGGGTGTATAAACCAAGCCATTCTCTGTCTGACCCATGAGCTTTCCTGGAGCTCCTCCATTACTTGACAGAGCTTGTGTTGTCTCTTTTATGTTCTTGTTGCTATTTTAAATCATGGGGTTTTTTTCTTTGCCAAGGACAGAGGGATCTATGCCTGGTCCCTCAATACTATCCTCCCGCCGCCTCCGCTCACTGCTGTTTGTAGCATTGGGGCTGGGGGTTCCCTTTGTTACTTCTCTCTCGCTGTTGCCGTTCTCCTTGTTTTCTGGTTGTTCAGGAGCTGTTTAGCCAGTGCTCAGTTCTTCTGCAGAAGGACGTGTTCTGGGAACAGGTGTAATTTCGTGTGTTCTGTGGAGGACGTGAGTTCAGAATCTTTCCATGTTGCCCTCTTGAACTGGAACTCCATTTGAGTGACTTCTAAAAATACTGAACCAATATTTTTAAATGTGTCTTTACATAAATACCTGGATTTTGGGCCTTTTTTAAAAAAATCTTGGAATATCTGGAAAGTTAACATGGGTTTGCAAATGACAGTAGTCAAACCTAGCTGAGTAGCCACCCTCCTCTGAACAGGGCGAGGCACCTCCAGTTCATCCCACTCCTCAGTTTCCCCCCTTGTCTTCCTGCTACCCCCCACCTCATGCCTTTTACTGTTTATAGTCCTGAGAGATATTTGAGTTTTTGACCTCTATTCTATGGGATATTATATTACTATTTTTAAATTTTTTTTTAAATTTGACAGAGAGAGAGAGAGAGACAGTGAGAAAGAGAACACAAGCAAGGGGAGTGGGAGAGGGAGAAGCAGGCTTCCAGCCGAGCAGGGAGCCTGATGCAGGCCTTCATCCAGGATCCTGGGATCATAACTGAGCCAAAGGGAGACACTCAACTGACGGAACTGCCCAGGTGCCCCACTACTTCTATTTTTGAGGCATTTTAAGTCCTTATATAGATATTTTAGCTGAGATGAACCCCAACTGTCTTCTTACGACCACATTCTATTTAGCACATTTATTAATTAGGGTTCAAGTTCTCTTAGTAACATGTTAGACTTCAGCAAAGAATTATTTTAAACTGTTTTTTTTTTCAGTTTAAATGGAATTTCTTCTAATGTATTAAGAAGTCTTAAGTCTTTCAGTCTTATATTTAAGACTTTTTGGTAAAAGATAATTCAGTTTCATAAATCTTGCATTTCCTATCAGACCCTTGACTTACAGAACACTAGTTCTGCATTCTGTTTAAGCCAAGAATACTTATACTTAAAACTGGAACTAAAGACAGAAATCTAATACATGAATATCACAGCTTCCTACATAATGATGTAAGTCCAAGTCCAGACATTATTTGAAACATGAATGTTGCAAGCAAATATATTCTCAAACATCAATAACCTGGTCACAAGACAAACCATGTCCTAGGGATGAAATAAGATGGAGAAATATGATAGACCACAAAAGGAGGAGTCACAAGGAAAATCTGGACATTAAAATACAGGTGATCAGATCCTGGGAGGCTGCTGCCTGAGCCCATTGTTCCAGAATCACGGGATCACTGCCATGACCAGATCTAGACCTAAGATGTGATGAGCAAGGTAGATTCAAAGTTTAAGAGGATGCCAAAAGACTTAGTAATCATGACAAATACTTTAATGCATGATTTAGAAAATTTACTGCAGTATTTTATAAACAAAATTAATGCCAAAAAAATTGATGATGTATGAAATGATCTTGTTGGCCAATAGTCTAAAATTTGGCCAGCATTTAGGAATCTTGACCCTGTGCCAGGTATGGAGCTAAGCACTTTTCAAGCTTTTTAAAAAACTTTGATATACAGAACAACTCCATGAAATAAACTGTATTATTTCCCATCCTTCTTTCTATTTTCAGCTGAGAACACTGAGGCTTAAAGATGTTGAATGACTTGCCCAGGTAGAGCTAATAACGGATAGAGCCAGGATTCAGACCTCAGAAACTGCTGTGTCCACAGTACTATGGGATGGCTCAGCCCACAGTGTGATCATTAAATTCTGCAGATGTTGGAGTGAGTCCACTATCCTGGTGTTCCTACTGGATTAGGGATAGGTTCATGACCTCAGAGCAGTCATGTATAGGCTGGTCTTGAGGAGCTGAATTTAATTTGATGGGAAGACATAGCTTATTGGTTTTCCTATACTAGATGGTTTCTGTTTCACTCAGTGTTAGGAGAGATCGGTGGAGGGAGAAGGAGGAGGAGAGGTAGCTGGGGAGAGAGAGAGAATCAGGAAATGTGTGTGCACACACAGAGAGAAGGAAAACTAAAGACAGTGGGGACCAGGCAATGAACAAAGACTATTGTTGGTAGAGGCAAGAGTAAAAGAAAGAGACTGTTTCACCAAAAATTTCAAGCCCAGAATGGAGAGCGAGGGTTCCTTAGCACTGACATGTATCCATTAAACTCAGGCCTAGAGCTGGGTGAAATGGTTCTTCAGTCCCTGGGAGTATGTCTGAAGTCACTCCAGCCTATTTTCAGTTTCCTTACCATGTCTTCTTCCCCTGTCCTCTCCATACCCACATTTTAGTAGATATCCAAACGTATTCCCCACAACCCGAAATAGCCCAACAGACCCTCATTCCCAGTTTCACACATCTCTCTTCCCAGTCTGAGTTGTCCTGTCCTCCTGTCCTTTTGCTGCCTTCACCCTTTTCCTGGCCTTCCTCACGCTGTCATTACACTATAATACAAGAATACTCATCAGTGGGGCCTTGTTATTCCTCTCGTGATGCTTCATGAAACTATAAAGAGCCCAGGTGGCTGTGATCCTTCACTGACTCTCCAAGTGCTGCGTTACCTGCAAGTTTCCCCCTGCCCACAGGGCAGGAGGCAGAGGGTCAGGAGCTGAGAGGGCTGGCCAAGAAGGGTACAGTAGCTGAGAGGTAAGAAAGAAGTTCAGTTAAATTACTGGTGCGCTATAAGCACACCTGGTGACTGTGGTGGCATAATTCTGATGGAGTATTTACCTTCCACTGTGCACTTGCTGCTAATGCTACAGCCAGACTTCCAAGACATAGGGTAGATTTCCAGGAGCACTCATTCACTAAAAATAATAATTAAACCTCTAAATCAGTGGTCTCAGTCCTCCCAAATCCAACAACCCCTTTGGCAGTAAATATGTAACAAACATTTTGTAATGATTCCTTTAGTATTTGCATGGACATTATAACCCATTTATGTATCTTTTAAAAAAATGCTCTGATTGTATAAGAAGAAATAAAAGTGAATTATGTTTATAAATGAGGTAAATATAAATTCTTGGGCAGGACCACACCAGACACATATAAAGCTGTCAGATATTTTTACCACTTTTTAGAATCATTGAGAATGGAATGGTGAATAACACAATGTGATTGTTTTTATATTTGCCACACAAAACCCATGAGCAGTGTTATGGTCAGTGACATGATTACCCAAAATAGTAACTGTGGTAAGCGGAATAAGGGCCTTTCCAAGGATATTCAGATCTCAATTTCTAGAAACTGAATATGTTACCTTATAGGACATATTTTGCAGATATGATTAAGTGAAGGATCTTGAGATGGAGAGGTTACACTGTATTATCCTGGTAGACCCCATGTGATCGCCAAGGTCCTTATAAGAGAGAGACAGGAGTGTAAGAGTCAGAGAAGTTGTGACAATGGAAGAAGAGGTAGGAGTGGTGCAGGGCCACGAGCCATGGAATGTGGGTAGCCTCTAAAGTCAGAAAAGGCAAGGAAAGGGATTCTTCCTAATACATTCAGAAGGAACTTAGACTTGACCCGTTTCAGACTTCTGACCTCTAAAATTGTCAGATAATAAATTTGTATAGTTTTAAACCACCAAGTTTGTGGTGATTATTTACAGCAGTGGAAGGAAACTAATATAGTGATTACCTCTGGCGAAAGAAATTACCGAAGTTCAGTGTTCATAAAATTTATATGATAGTTTTCTTCCTGGGAAATTTATTGAATAGTCAAAGTGTACAGAAATATTTTGTGATGGTACGTGAAGTGGAGCTCGACTGTAGACCGCAACAATTATGAGCTGGTGTAACTGTTGCTTTCTGTTTTCTTACTCTTTTCTCTCCTCTCTCCTCCGCCCTTACCCACTTGCAGTTTTGGTTCAGTTTTTGTTCAGTTTCCACCTGGTTTTGAGTCCTCTTCCCTTTTGACTTCACCTTCCCTTTGCAGAGTAGCCCTTCAAGATGTTTCTGCGAACACGGTTCCCCCACGAAGACTGCCAGCTGTCAAAACTCTTGTTTGAGGAAAATGCTTTTCCTCCAACGGAAAATGACCTTCTGCCTGCAGTCTCTAGGTTTGACTGATGCTAAGTGATCCTTTGACACTTGATACCATTATTTCCAAGCAGCTTCTTTGTCCTCTGCTGTCATGGGTGGGTCCTCCTCTTGGGTTTTCATTGGTCAGTGAACTTATTATTTTTTTTAATCTATCACTGATTTTTAAATTTTTAATGTGCAGACACTGTACTAAGCACTTTAGGTATAGTTTGTCATTTGTATCATGTATCAATCCTGTGGGTTAGTTTTTTGTTTTATTTTATTTTATATTTTAAAGATTTTTATTTATTATTTGACAGAGGGAGACACAGCGAGAAAGGGAACATGAGCAGGGGAAGTGGGAGAAGGAGAAGCAGGCTCCCCACTGAGCAGGGAGCCTGATGAGGGGCTCGATCCCAGGACATTGGGATCATGACCTGAGTGGAAGGCAGATGCTTAATGACTGAGCCACCCAGGGGCCCCAGCTTAGTTATTTTTTAATCTCTATTTTACAGGTAGGGAAACAGACTCAGAGTAAATATTTAAAATCTAAAGATTAAAAAAAAAGATTCTTATTCTTGGTTCTTTATATTCACAAAAGATTAAATTTCAATGGATTATATTTAAAAGGATTAAAAGTTTACAACATTTTACTTATTAGTTATCATTTATTATACTTGTATATATAAAGAGAGAAGTTACAGACTATGCCCCAGGCTTTTCAGGTTACTTGTCTTTGGAGTGAGTGAGTGGTTTGCTTTATACATTTGTGGTATTTGGACTTTTTATGGTGGTCAGTGGAGTCAAATTTATTTTGCTTTCATGTATAAAATCTAGATAAAAATTTTAAAAATGAAGGTTTGTATTGGTAGTTTAAAACTTTGCTAGGTCAATTACACACGTATGTATTTTTTTATATGTAAATACAAATTTAATTTATTTGAAAATTAATTTGTTCCATACTTACTGAGTGTCTCTATGAACCAGGTTCTGTTCTAGGCCCTGGGGCTGAGGCAGTGAGTAAGAAAGTGAAGCTCACGTTCTAGTGGGGAGTGCATTCAACACCACATCAGGTGGCCACAGTACTGAGAAGAGAAAAAACATAGGATAAGATGATAGAAAGTGGTGGAAAGTTCTCTATTACATAGTAAGAGGAGGTTTCTCTGAGCACAGACCTGAATGAAGTAAGGGAGGAAGCCATGTCAGCATCTGGTGAAACGTGTTCCAGAACGTAGCTTGCAATTTTTATCCAATAGTTTGGGTTTTATTTTGAAATCAGACTTAATTATATGGAAAGTACTTTAAAAAAAAAAAAAGATTTATTTATTTATTTGAGAGAAAGGGTAGAGGAGCAGCAGAGGGAGAGGGAGAGAGAGTCCTAAGCAGACTCTGCACTGAACGTGGAGGCTGCCGTGGGGTTTGATCCGAGGACCCTGAGATCATAATCTCAGCCTAGACCAAGAGTCTGGTGTTAGCTGACTGTGCCACCCAGGTGCCCCACTACTTCTCTTTTTATGGTGAAAAAAATTAATATTTAGATTTAGTTAACTGGACTCAGCTTAGATGATCCCAATTTTGTGGGCAACATCTGAAGCGTCATAATCAGGAACCGTTGAACACAGGCCTTCTTCTCTTCCTGGGCTTGTCAGGGTGCTGACAGTGGTCATGTCGGTGTCATGGAGCCAACAACACAGACTGATCTGGTACTGGCTGGCCTTACATCCACAGTGAACACAGTGTGTTGTTCTATTTTCTTCATGGCTGACTCGGTAGTTGGGAGAACTTGATGGGGGCGTGTGGTCAAGCTTGTGCCTGGGACACTCTTTCCAGGATATTTGGGCTGCCTTTGGAGATGCAATGTCTTGGGCTATTGGAATGTGGATCATGTATGGATTTTGTGTGTGTGTGCATGTGTGTGTGTGCGTGTGTGTGTGTGTGACTGTGGACACCTTTTAGCACCGCTTTCTTGGCCTTCATAGTCTTTGCTTTGGCCTCAGCTTTGTGAGGGACAGGAGCTTCCTTCTTCATCTTTGCACCGTCTTTGTGAAAGGGCTGTATGAAAAGTCGTTATCGAGCATGTGCCAGGTCGGTGAGGTGACCTGCTGGATAACAGGGAAATGTGAGGTCTGACCTTGCCACCTAGTTTACAACCTTGATGGGACTTGAGAACAACATATCTAAAAATATCAAATGGAAACAGTATACAGTTATTTGTTGCTAAATCGTGTGACAGAGATTCTAGGTTTGGGGGGACCCTCTTGGGTCTTACACTTCCTGAAATAAGAGTATAATTTTGCTAGATTTAAACATCTTAAAGGACAAATTTATAGACTGAAGCAAAAAAAAAGTTCTTTAATGGAACTTTCATTCTCATTGCTTTGGGATTTCCTTCTCTTAGGAGCTATTTATGGAGTCTGTGAAATGTGGCTCTAATGGGATAGGAAATGATCAGGAATCCAGAAAATCAGATTGCAGTCTCTGGTGTCCTGAATAGTGGTAGCTTTCCATGGACCCAGACTCTTGAGGCACTGAAGTATGGCGGGAAGAGTAACGTGCGTTCTTTTTCCCGCTTCCCTTCCCCATCACTCCTCTGTGCTCTGAACAAGTGAAAGCTGTGATTTTGACTTAGACTTATAATCAGATCGATACCATCCATCCTCTAGCACAGAGCCCTTGATATAGCCTCTCATTTGGGTTCTCAATAAATGATTCGTGACTTGAGTAGGAGTATGCTAATAGTATTTATGCTACTGGGATTGTGACATTTTTGTTATTTTCCAAGTTCTCGGCTTTCCACAAATCCCATTCATTCATGGTACGATTTCTGATTACACTTGAGTTTCTGATTATATTACCTTTGAAATAAAAAAACATGAAGAAATAATTCAAAGAAATCATCGGGTTTATTACAGTAATGAGTTCTTGTTTGGTTTATGCAATAGATTTTCTTTGTTAAGTTTAATTTTTTGCTTCAAAGATTTTATGCTTGAATCAACTTTTTCTTTTGTTTTAATGATGAGTATTATTGGAAGCATTAATTATGATACCTAGTGTGCACATCAGGACTCTCATTCCAAACTGTATAAGCATCTGTTTAAATTCAGTAGTCCCTCAGTTTAAGCCTACATAAAAGAGCGGCATCAAATATTGACATTCTCTAGAAGGGCTGGGAGGCTGGGTGACTAAAACAGCAGCAGCGACAAACCAGTTATTTGCAAAGCTCCCTGGTCTGCTCCTAGAGCCGTTGCAGGGGACGCTAGTGAGGTTTTCTGAGCTAGACGTGAGCACTGCTGCAGACCTGAGTTGGACGGCTTTCCCTGTGGTTTTGATTAATAATTTCATTAGCTGAAAAATCAAAGACTGTATTCCCCCTTGTTTTGTTCTGTGGTGTTAGAATTCCAGGCAATGATCCCGACGCGCTGCCTCTCACACGGGGGCCTTTGACTGTATGGAAGAGCTTTGTTGCTCCGTGTGCATGTCAATGCGCCGGCCCCAGTCCTGTATCTGCAGGAGCCTTCCTCGCTCATCTCCTGCTCTGCTCCCTGTGACGGGATCAAACCTGCCAGGCTGGCTGATTTCCAGGCTCCTTCCTGTCCGTTGGTCTTCGGCAAGGGTTCACCAAGGGTGGGCGAGAGGGTTAGAGGGTGGAAGGATCCAGGACCCCAGCTCCTCCAGGGGACCCCAGCTCCTGCCTCCTTTCATGATCCCTCTGGCTTAGGGTTGGTTTTGTTTTTCTGCTGTTGCCAGTCTCTGTTCTGTCTTGCTTTTCTGTTGGGTTTCTCAACCCATCTTCCATTGCCTGTGCCACCAATTTTCTGTTACTAAAGTCTCTGTTTTAGCTATGTAAAGTGGAGTGTAACTTTCTAGTTAGACTCTGAGTCATACAGCTCTCAGTTCTCGGGGATGATTGGCAATAGAATGAACCATCGTCTTTGTGAGAATTTTCAGAAAATTAAAGTCTATAAAATTTACCTCATTTTAGACCTTAAGTAGGAGAATAATATGAGAAAACTGAGAGAACAGCTTTATCATTTCATAGTCAGGTGCTTCCGGGCTGATGAATTACTTTCTGTGCTGCTGTAAAACGAGACGTGTTAATTGCCTTGACTGTGAGTTTCTGTGTTGTCTACCTTAGATTAGCAGCATTTCATAATTAGCAAATAAATAATGTATAAAGTGAAGCCACTAAAATATATTGACTGAATTATTTTAAAAGCTTATACTTAAAAATACAGTATCTGTGTCCTTATTTGAGGCAGACACTCTCCTTAGCAGCTACTATAAGGTAGACCGAGAAATAAGTTGACATGATTTTTCTAAGACGGAGGGAAGATGTCTATCCAGCATTAACAAGTGAGGGGCTGGTGTGTAGTGGCGAGCAGGGGGCTGGCATTTCTTGCACTGCGCAGAGTCTACAACGGGGAATTTGCTGGCGCGGGAATCATGAAACACAGATCGTATCTTTAAGTGGGGGTCACGAGAGACAGGGACGGGCAAGTGATTTATTGAGCAAGGGCTCTGGACGGACTGAGGGAACAGGACAGGGCAGGGAGGGAGATACGCACAGATGTGCTTCAGCTCACGTCTGGCCTTGCTCTGTGGCCTGGGGAGCTCTGGAGCACGAGTGACGCCGCAGAGAAGTATCACCCTGAGACAGGACGGCTGAACCTCGCTTGGTCCCGTCACTCGCTGCGGTGGCCCTGGCTGGAGGGTAAGGACGCGAGCACAGAGGGCCGTTCTCCGGAGGAAGGTGTGGCTGTTCCTACAGCACCTGCTGCAGCCGCGGCCAGACGGGAGAACCGGCCTGATGAGGGAGGGTGGGTGGAGGCCCACGGCAGCTGCCTAAGCCCAGCACAGCGCCCGTCTCCGCCACGTGCAGGCCGTTGGCACCGGACGAGCCGGGGAACCTCTCCAAGCCTCAGCTTCCCGATCTGCCTAACAAATGAGAAAGGCAACAACCACCCCTTTCCCTCACAAACGTGCTCTGAAGGAAACGAAGACTCTGGAGTGTTTCCGGAGCGGCCGGCCTGTCGGGGAGAGGGCAACAGTGTTTCCGAGCTCGTGTGAAGACGCCAGTTGACGTGACCGCGGTCTTCCTTCGGATGCTCCGAAGCAGCCTACCACGTGGACCTGGGGAAGGTCGTTGATTTTGGTGAAGGTGCTGGCAGGCAGGAGTGAGGGAGCGGGGAGAGAGCAGAGACCGAGGAGACGCTGATCCGCAGGTGTGGAGGTCCCTGCAGGGGTGGGTGGGCGCGGGCACGGGCGGGACAGCCGTTGGCAGCAGCAGCTGGTGATGGCACCAGAGGCCCCATGCGCCCCAGCGTGGAAGTGTTTGGGCTGCTGTAACCCCTCTCGGTGCTGCTCAAACCCACAGATCATTAATTCTCTTCTGTCGCCGATTCCTCAGTACTAGGCTGACCCTGCATTTGCCAGTGTGACCAGCTATAGGCCCTTTGCTGCTGCTGACTCTGAGGCTGGCCGTTGACATCCATCACGTCTCTCCCCCGCTACCCACTCTAGGCTTCCCTCGCCCTCAACCAGCATTTCTGAGGATGCTGCTCTGTAGGGGACCCAGACCCTCACCCCGGGGGTATCCGCACCTGGCTGGACTGGCTTCCTGCAGTCGCTGTTCCTGTGATCCGCGGACGTAGCAACACCAGGAGATACCTCAGTGACCCCCGATACCCAGACTCGCTGTCCTCTCCTCCGTGTGGCAGCAGCGACCCCATCTCCTCACCCGTTGCTCTGCCAAAATGGAAACTCATTCTTTGCCTGTGATGCTCTGCATGAAGAACCTGAGTGGTGAGGTGGGTTTAAAGCGTTAGGCTCGGGGTCTCATGGGCAAGTGTTGGCCTCCGAGAACCGGGACCTCTATTCCAGAAAAGATTAAAGTTATGGAGACAAGAAATGCAAGTTAGCAGCTGTGTCACTGGGAGTGACGATGAGAGGTACAGCCGCGCTTGTCCCTGTTGGTACCCAGACCTGTGTTTTCCAGCTTGGGGTGCACAGCACACGTAACGGCGACGATGTGGATGCAAGTAGAGGGTATCACGCTCGGTGAAATAAGTCGAGCAGAGAAAAACAACTGCCATATGACCTCTCTGATTGAGGAATTTGAGAGGCAGGGCAGGGGTTTGTGGGGGGAGGGAGTGAAAAAATGAGACAAGATGAAGCCAGAGAGGGAGAGGAACCATAAGAGACTCAATCTCAGGAAGCAAGCTGAGGGCTGCTGGGGGGAGGGAGGGGGGAAGAGGGAGGGTGGCTGGGGGTGGACACTGGGGACGGCATGTGCTGTGATGAGCGCCGGGAGGTGTGTAAACGTGGTGATTCACAGACCTGTACCCCTGAAACAAGTAACACGTTATATGTGTAAAAAAAAGAAGAAGAATGTGCTGAATCGTGGCTTGGATGGGCCTGGGGAGGGGAAACGGGAGTCCCCAGTGCTGGGAAATTTGTCAGAAGCTGTCTCTGACCTGCCGCGTTCCCTTTCTCTGAGTTTATCCCAGTGTCAACATCGAGCATGGAAAATCAGCAAAGACTTGGAACAGTGGGTGGGAGTGGGGGGGGAGCAAATTATAAATATCTCCTTGTTCTGAGCTTCATCTTTGCCCTATCATGACATTTGTCTTCCTAATTTGATCCCTAAACTAGTTGTCTCTGTTGGACGAAAGGAACACAGTGGGGAGGAGAAAGAGAGAAGAAGAAACATGCCCATGAGTGGGGACAGCAGGAGCCGGGGTTCGGCTAGAATTACCGATTGGATTTTTTCAAGCTACCCGTGCTCTTCCTGCACTAGTAGAAGTGTTAACACCGCTCCCCTACGGATGGGAGACGATTAGCGAGCCTGAGTCCCAGCAGAGTATGTCCTCTCCTCTAGGCACGCTAGGGAGAAAAGAGACTCAGAACCCCCGATTTAACCATTGCTTCTGTTTTATCCTTCTGATATATTCTAGGGAGAATCCTTTCTAATTTCATAGTCTTCATGACATCAGAAAATTGGTAGCTCCCGGTATTTCTTTATTACAGTCTTTGGAGTTTGTAATTAATCCTAATTAATGATAGCATGATAAAAATCATAAATATCATGCTAAGAGTCTTAGGCTTATCTGCTAGGTAGTGCAGGACAAATGTCTACATTTCTCTCATGTTTTAGCAATGGGGAATGGAGTAAGAGGGAGGAAGTTTCCTATGTGTTTACTGTGATACCCTGTCAGAAGGACATTCCCAGTGTTCTGAGTCACTTTTAAACACAATTATGAATAATAATGATATGAAAAAAAAAGAGACCACAGGAGCTTTGTATTTTGGTAATTTGTGGGCCATAAGGATGGATGAAGGGAGAAGATTTAATACTTTAGAACCAAATTTTTTAAATAAGTTTAGTATAAATACCTAGCTTGGTTCCATTAATGAAAAGGTTTTTTTTTGTTGTTTCCCCAGTGTATTTTAGAAATATTTAAGTCATGAAAACAAAGGGCACAGGGTTAACTGTATTGTGATTTTATTCTTTTTTTTTTTTTGGCTTTAAAAAATTTATCACATGATACATGCATGTGGTTTTAAAAGTCAAATGTTGGTGAAAGGCTTATGTATTAAAAAATAGCAGTCATCTGTGCCCTCCCTCGATACCACTCCCCAGAGGCCATAACTGCTTACAGCTCATTCCCGTACCACAAATTCCTGTTTATGAATTTCAGGACTCTCAGCCCCGTACCCTTTGTTCTTACCTCCTGTGTCCTTTCACAACAACTGTTTCATAAGTTTTAATTTCACGTTCATGCTTTTTATTATTTTTTTCTAGGTAAATATTATTTTTCACTGAGCCAAATAGGTTATGATTATATTTGATTTATTTTATAACATGCTTTCTTTTTTTAATTTCTTTTCTTTTCCTTCTTTCTTCTTCTTTTTTTTTTTTTTAAATAGGCTTCATGCCAATGTGGGGCCCAATATGGGGCCTGAACTAGCAACCCTGATTTCAAAACCTGAGCTGAGAACAAGTGTCAGATGCTTAACACACTGAGCCACTCAGGCGCCCCTTTCTCTCCTTTTTAAAAAAATTGATGTATAATTAACATGCAGTATCATATTAGCTCCAGGTGTACAATGTAATGATTCAACAATTCTCTGCATCACTCAGTGCTCAACAAGACAAGTGTGTTCTCAATCCCATTGTCTGTCTGTTTTATAGCCTTTTATTTTTCCTGGAGTTAATAGTTGCCTCATTCATTGTTTTTATCTGCTTCACTGCCCTTAGAACTTTGGCCCAACTCTTCCCATACCCTCCGGCAGCCTTCTAAAATGTCATTCTTAAGTTTTTCTCAGAGTCACACTATCAAACAATCTGTCATATCCTGCTCTCGTTTTTTTTAAAAGACACCTTGGGCCGCCTGCGTCACTCCGCTCTACCCTGGAGTGGTTGCCCTGGACCCGTGGCAGAATCACCATCCTTTGCCTGTTTCACTTTGCTTCTCTCTCCTGTGACCAGGATTTATGTCGTTTTCTTTTAGTTTTTTTTTTTTTTTTTTCCTTAGTCCTCCTTGGCTTACTGAGAAGCCATTGGAAATAGATTGTCCGAGACTTTATGTATTTGAAAATATTTACTCTACTTTGACACTTGATAGTTTGGCTAAATCTAGAATCCTTGGTTGCAAATTATTTTCTTTGGAAATTTGGAAGCTGTTACTACGTTGACTTCTAGCGCACAATGTTGCTCCTGAGGCAGCGGAGGCTTTCCTTATTTCTGGTCCTTTGTCCTCGGCCAGTTTGTCTTCTCTGGAAACCTTCAAGATCTCTTTATCTCTGGGATTTTCAAATTTTACAACGTTATCTTCAGTATGGGTTTCTTTTTCTCTCATTTGCTATGTCTTTTAAGCCAGAAATTCATGTCCTTCTGTTCTGGCAAATTTCCTTGAAATGTCTCTGAGAATTTCTTCACCGGTGATTTCTCTGCTCTCTCTTTTTGGAACTCCTACTCACTGGATTGAACCTCTACCTTCTGAAGTTTTTTGTTCTATTTTTCATCTTTTTGTCCTTTTGTCCTACTTTCCAGGTGAATTCCTTGAACTAATCTTGCTGTTCTTTTACTGTTTCTTATTTTTAAATTTTAGCAGTATTTTTAATATCTAGAAGAATTTTCTTTTTTGTGTTTATTTTTATAGTATGCTTTCACTGCATGGCTGTGGTCTCTTCTTCCCCCAGCAGAGATGCTAATATGCCCCTTTGAAGAGAGGAAGGAGGTTTTAAACCTCTTTGCCATGAGTCTGTCAGATCCCTTGGGCACATTGGGAGAAAAGTTTCAGAACCCCTGAGAATACTGCATAGAGTGCCTTTGTAGTTTCTTGATTTTCTTCTCACATTGTTTCTGTATTCTTATGAGGCTTTTTAAACTTTCTTATCATTTGTTTGCTTGCTTAACTTAGTATTGCAGACTTTCCTCAAATGCCTGGAGTCTGTACCTGCCCATTCATGTTTATGACTGAATCTTTGGAAGGCTGATCGGAAGTTCTGTGTCTGGCCACTGACTTTTCAACTGATGGGCTTTACTGTGGGGTAATTATGATGACACGGGTTTTTCATGGGGGACCTTCAAATGTCGGAATCTAATATTTTGTGTGGGGGAGGTTCAGTTTTCCTAGAGAAGTTTCCTTCAGTGTTCTGGATGCTGTCTCTGTTCAGCCTGCAGACTTTCACGTAATCTCCCTGTTTTCATTTGCAAGCCTTCCTCCACTTTCCCTTTTACCTCCTGTCTCTGAGTCTGGACCCTCGTTTTCTCCTGCAGCAGTGGAAGAGGAGTAGTTGGATACAGCTTATCCCGCCTTCTGAGAACTTGCGCCCCTCGCCTGTCTGGGCTGTGTTGTGTATTTGATTTGCTTCTTGTCATTATCTTCCTTTGTAAGCACTTACATGCCTTCTTCCTTCTCTCAGGCATGTCATTTACTTCTCTATTGCTTTCTGCCATCTCATAATTTAGTTCAGAATTAAAATCGTCTCAGCGTCTGATCAGAGGCGCAATTACTATTTCTGATTTTTACTTCTGTGAGTATTAAGGTGATTTTTACAGTGAGAGAGGTTGGGCCATCTTGAAACTGAAACTCCAGTGATAATCACTTTAATTATCATGGAGAATAGTTGGGCGTGGCTAGATAAATTGCTGAATGGAAAGACTTTTTTTCCTCTTAAATTTCTCTTTCGCTAAAATCTGAAACACCGATCTTATGAGAACTTCTTTTTCGTAACTTTGTGAAAGTGGATGGGGAAACAACGAAAGTGATTGATTACAGCTAAAAATCACATTGCAGCATTTTTGCCATCGTCAATAGTGTGAGAATTTCTTCCCTTCCATACAAATTCGTGTTTTCAAATCACACCAAGGGTAGAATACAATGGCAGGAAACTGTGAATTTTCTAGGTGGTCTGTTGCACTCTGCATTTTTACACAGAAATCCCATAGACAATCTTAACCTGTGGGAAAAGTGCTCAGTAGTCTGGTGTCCTCAAACTGATGTGTCATGTTTCAAGTAACAGAATAGGAAGACGAGTGTAAGGGTTGGGTGGGTTTGGGAGAAGCCTGTGAGATTGTTTCCCGAGAGGAGTGGTTTTGTGGGAGTGACACGAGCGGGAACTAGGTTATGGTCGTCGGAGAAGACAGTGGATGATAACTGATCCTGGGCCTTCACTGTGCGGCGGGGCCCATGCTTGGAAATGCTTTCCGCCAAAGCCTCCTGATGACCTTGTGGAAACACCGTTAGCTTTGTTTCACAGGCTGGGAGGTGGAGGGTGAGTGGCGCCGACATTTGCACAGACCCAGGATCCGGTGCCCGACCGTCTGTCCTTGGAGCCTCTGCTGCTGCTGTGGTCTGCGGCACTGCACAGGCCGTGGAGACAGTGTGGAGAAAGGGATGCAGTGGGTGCGGACAAAGGAGGCATCTGGTATGCACGAGGGGGGCAGCCTGTGTCGAGGACGTTGAAGGAAACGGTGCTCCGGGTCTTGAGACTATTGCTGGGACGAGGGCATGAGGAAAGGACCTGGTAAACATGGGCTTGTTTGAGCACATCCCTCCCAGCGCCCCTCCACCAATTAGGAGAGCTGTCTGGAAGGATGCCGCCTCAGCTTCTGAAAAGAAGACCCCAGGACACGCACTAATGAGAGGAGGGGAGTCGCAGCTGACAGAAAAATGAAGCTCTCAGTGGAGGCCTGAGCCCCCAGGAAGGCCTGGAGCTTGTTGACTGAGCAGCGAGAGGCCCCCTCTCCCCACGGTGGGGCTCCCCCCTCACTTGCTGGCCTCCCTTCTGCATCTTGGAAGAGCCTTATGACTTGCCTTATATGGGGCAATTAATGAGCAGCGTGATGACAGGACACTCCTCTCCATATTGTTCAAGCTCGGGTTTGTGACCAGACAGTTTGCCATTGCCCTCCTCATGCCATTAGAGGAGACGCGCCTTCGCGGCTATTTGCGGAATTGGGTAGCGGAAGCGGAGGGCACGGAGTTAGCCACGTCCCATCTTTCCTTTATGTCGTCAACTGCTGTGGGGAGAAGCGCGGATTGAGAAGGGGGGGCTGTTGTACTCTAAGATGTAATCCCTCGTTAGTATCAACACACTTACTAGCATTCCTCGGGAGAAGACGGGCAGGACTCTGTTACCCCCTCATTTAGTACAAAAGGAAATCCCTTCGAGTTTTCTTCTATGTAACCTGTTTTTATTCCAAGAGGAAGGAGTTATTATTCCCTTTCTAAAGATCAGGAGACTGAGGCCCAGAGATGTCTTTGCAGGTGCTGTGCCCAAGGCTGCAGAGCGTTGAAACCGCTGTGGAGCCAAGACTGGCTTTTCATAATCCTGGCTCTTGCTGAAGCCAGTAGCTCCTTGAGGCTTAAAGGATTTCCTCTCATAAGGCCCCTGGGATCACTGGGAAGAGTCAGTCAGGTGCTCATTGGACATTTTCTTTTTGATTATATCAGGGCTTAGTACATTCCTAGGCACATGGAGAAAATAATCAGGCCATGTTTTCTGTCTTCAAGACATTTTCAGATGAGCAAGCCAGATACTTGGGGAAAATGAAATTCTTCACGGCTACTACATGGTCAATAAGGAAAAGAGATGGCGTAGGCTGGAGTGCTTGGAGCGGAGAGGGAGGTAGGGGAGTGCGTGTGGAGGGACGCGTCCTGATGGACAGATGGACGGGTCTTTCCTACCAGTGGAAACCGAATCAGAACATGCAAGGGAATTTCCCGGGCCGGCTTTAGAGTCTGGAGTGACGGTGCTGTGGTGGAGGGAGCGAGGGCTGCCGCACGTGCAGGTGCCCGTTTGGATCTTTGGTTCTGCTTGGTTTTCGTCCTCTCACGAGACTGCGTAGTTTATCGTGAGGTGAAGAAAGGAAAAAAACCACTTCTTCTTGCACCTATGCTTATTGTATTTCTTAATCTACTCATTTTGCCAAATAGTTTTTGAAGGCAGAGGACAAAAGTGGACAGCGCTTAGAAGATAATTTTTAGGAGAATTACTTGTAATTGCTACATATATTATTTGACTTTAAAGTCTAGCCACCTCCCTCCCCAAAATTGATTTCAGGGATTTTTACTTTTTTCTAGAACAGGTCTCTATGTTTACCAGAACACCCACCTGGGAAGATTTGTATTAATGTAATAAATTTAGAAAAGATCAGGAAAGATAAGACTACCCCGTAAGTGTCAGTGCCTACACAGGGGAGAAACCGCATACATGAGGCAGGTAGAACCAGCTGCGCCCAGGATTTCCACAGTGTTGTGAATCATCTCTCTTCTTCACCGCATCATGAACCCCTAAAAGAAGAGACTATGTCATGTGCCTCTTTACATCCCCAGTTTCTAGTATATACCCAGTCAGGAGAAGTTCCTTAAACGATACATTCATTTAGTTGAACGAATAAATGAATATATAAAGGAGGGTCTGGCTTCATCCTTCGTACTAATTAGGGTCATGCTAGCTGCTCCAGTAAGTAGGCCCCCCAACGTCGTTGGCTTTGTACAACAGAACCATAGCTACTGTTCCTAATTGTCTAATGCACCCATGATTGATGGTGGCTTTCCTTTACGTGGTGATGGGGGAGTCTGGGCTCCTACTAGTTCATGACTGTGCTTTCCACTGGGGCCTCAGAGCCCACTGTGGATACCGGGCAGACAGGGAAGACAGCACAGGAGGGCACAAATGACATACATCACTTGTGTTGACGTTCATTTAACTAGAACTGGCCACAGGACCCTCCCTAGGAACAAGGAGGGCGGGAACGTGTGGTCCCTGGCTGGGCAGTTTTCTCAAAAAGACTCAACACCCACCATCCCGGATGAGAAAAATAGGGATTTTAGTGGCGAGCTGGCCATGTCTCCCACATCTGACCGTCAGCACTTCCTGGTCGGTGATCTCAGGCGAGATTATAGCTTCTGTAGGTCTCGGTTCCTCACTTGCAAATGGGCATAATATATTTATCCTGTTTGATTGTTGTAAATATTAAATGGCACATGTGTTTGAAGTAGCTGATTGTAGTGCTTAACATACAGGGGCTATTGTAATTGTTATTTCTATCCAATGAAGATATTTACAGTGTTAACATTTTCTTTTAACCACGAACATGGCACCTACAGAACTAGGGCAACCCAAAGAAAAGACGCAGGCGCAGGTCTCAGGGTAGAGGAAGAGGCGGAGACTTTAGATTAATAACTCCTACAGGGGCCGTGGTGTACACTAAGGCTAGGGTAGCATATGGTACCTGTTGGGTAGTGTGGACTTCAGATATAAAGGGGGATTTTTTTCCCTTGAAAACCTACTGCAGGGGCGCCTGGGTGGCTTAGTGGGTTAAAGCCTCTGCCTTCGGCTCAGATCATGATCTCAGGGTCCTGGGATCAAGCCCCGTGTCAGGCTCTCTGCTCAGCGGGAAGCCTGCTTCCCCCTCTCTCTGCCTGCCTCTCTGCCTACTTGTGATCTCTGTCAAATAAATAAATAAAATCTTTAAAAACAAAAAAAAGCCTACTGCAGATGAGCTAAGAGAAGTTAGATATTGTCCACGTGAAAGGTTCTCACCCCATGCTAGTGGAACTAGATGGAATGGGATTATCACAAGCTTATCCCATAAACCAAGGAGAGTAAAGAGGTGGGACCCTGGGGAGAGGAGAACGAGGGACTGTAAGGACACAGGGCCATGGGGAGACAAGAGAGGGAAGTGGAGCTGGGCTGGGCCCCCTGGGACTCCCCTCCTTTCCCCGCTGCCAGGAGTGTCCTGCCTGCTGAGGCTTACAGCTGAGTCCTCCAGAGATTACCCTTGGTTGTATGAAGGGGTCTAGTCTAAGGTTACAGCCCCTGCCATTCAGTGGCGCTACCGAGACCCGAGACCCGTTGCAGAGTCTGTGAAGGGCCATCCTGGCTTCCACTTCCCAGCGGGGCCGCCGAGGCCTTGGCTGCAGCCAAGTTCAGCTTCTCCTGCTGCTCAGGTCTGCCCTGTTCCCACGCCCTTAACAGCTGTGGTTCCCAGGCCACCGCCGGTAAGGGCCCCGCGAGGGCTCTGTGTCTCAGAACCTGTTTCCTGGGAACTGGACCTAGGAGAGAAGAGGAGAAAAGGGAAGGGAAAGGAAGGAGAGTAAAGAAGTGGAGAGGACCCACAGAAGAGGGTTTTCGCTTAGGGACCGTCATAGGCAGCACTTCCCGGAAGTGCCCAGATAAAGGCCTCCTTCCTGTTTACTTCTGGGAAAGCTCAACGTGGCTGAACCATACTCCAGCTTCAAGTAAGGGCCTCTATGACGCTTCCTTCTGGACTCCCTCCGCACGCTTGCCCAGACGCCAGTGAGTCTGTTTAATGACGGACGGTGGTGCTGCGTTCCACTGTCATACAGTAATTCTGTACGCGGAGGCGCTTTTCACAAAACCTGTTTTCTCCCTCCCGCCCTGTTTCCCACCAAACGTAATCTAATTTACCAAGTTCTGCTCTGTACAGGATAATAGCGGACCTCCCGCACTCGTGTGTTAGAAGAAAGGAGGAAAAATTTACTTAGGGCCTCTGCAGGGACGGGTTTTCACCAAGAGGACCTATGCTGCTTCTCAGTCCTGCTGATGGGCTATGCCAGTGGGCTCTGTGCCGAGCACACAGTGGGCCTGCAAAAGAGATTGTATGTATTTATTTAGCACGTGGGAGGGGAGGGCAGAGGGAGAGGGAGAGACAGACTCTCGAGGTGTGGAGCCTGATGCGGGCTCCGTCTCACAACTCTGAGATCGTGACTCAGCCGAAATCGAGAGTCCGACCCGTACCTGACTGGCCACCCAGGTGCCCTGCACAATCTGTGTTGAAATGACTCGCGTGGAGTCCGTGGTCGGTGTGCCCTCAGGAGCCGCGGTGGAAGAAAACCCCAGAAAGCTCGCCGCCTGGGGATGCCGTTCACCTTTGGGCCTTTTCACGGACTTACCCCATGACGGATCTCCCACTCTGTCATGTGAATATTCTAAAATTTTCCTCTGTTTTAAGGGGTTTTGTTTCCTTCATGAGTGGGTTTGCCACCACGAGATTCAGTTTCCCCGGGAGCAGTGCGTGCTCCGGCCTCCCGTGTGTGATTAATTCAGAGGAAGCCTTTATCTGTTGTGATCTAAATGTGTGTTTGTTTTACCCTGAGCCAACAAGACAATTACAAATGTCGTCTCTGCCGCAGCGACAGGCTGGAGCACGCGGCTGGCACAGGGGAAGCTGCAACGTGTGTGAGCTCCGGGCTCCGTGCTGACACTTGAACTCAGGCAGGAGCCAGGAAGTGGACATTTTTGTCCTGGAGATGATGGATGCTTTTCTGCCCCACAGAACTGGCAATGGGCTTTACTTGGGCCTTCATCGGACCCAGGGCTGTCCCTGGAAACGTGCATTACGGCGTGCACACGCCCCTAGCTGCCCAGCACGCGTGTGCCTGTGGGCGCCCTGAGCATATTAACTGCGGCAGTGCCTTCTTCCTCCGGCCTCTGGGTCCTGGTTGCCTCCAAAGCTCCGATGGGTCCCAGCGTCCGGGGCAGATCTGAGTGGAGCTTGGGCAAGTGGCTCGTTCTAGGCTCCAGAGCTACGCTGGGGCTGGTGCCCGCACGGAGGGAGCGCAGGCACCAGCATCTGCGTCGCCGTCAAGGGGAAGGTGGAGGCCACTGGACCGTAAATCCGTCTCTCATACCTGTTTGCCTAAAACCTGTTAGTCTTCCGCTGTCACACGCCGAAACTGCGTTCATAATAAATGCTTTTCTGCCCATAGTTTGAAAGAAAGAGATGATGATGAAAATACGCTGATAACGGTGCCATCTTTGTCATTAAAGCTGAAAAAAAATAAGACTTAGGTGGTGCCCTTCCTCGTGACAAGCCTGAGTATCGGATGCTATCCGTGATGGCTCCTTAGGGAGCAGTTTTATGTCATTGTCTTGTAACTGTCACTCTAATGTGCCGAAGGGAAGCTGTATTGCCATTTGCATATTCTGAAAGTTTATTGAATTGTGAGAGAGTGTGCCTGAGAAATAACTTGTCGGGATATATTTAGGAACTTGGATTTTTTTTTTCTGGTTGGAGCTGCCAAGCCCGGCTGCCACTCCAATCATTTATTTAGCGTCGCTTTATGTGGATTTCGTCCAAGTGCTTGGGATTTAAAAAGGCAGGAGCCCTGATTCCTGCACGTGGTAAAATGAGGGAGTCGTACCTGTAAGTAGGTAGTTGGAGGCCCGGCGCTCACGGGTGACGCACCGGGCGCTGAGAGCAGAGGACGGAGGGGCCAGCCCAGGCCAGCTGGGACGCTTCACGGTGGAAACGGCATCTGAACTGGGTTTTGAAGAAGCAGCAGGAGTTTGAAAGGCAGGGAAGGTAGTGAAGACCCCCCCGGTCAAAGAGCAGAGCAGGCCAAGGCCGAGAGCGGCAGCACGGCGGGGGCTGCTTGTGGACCTGAAGTGTCCTGGCGTCCGCAGGGCTCGCAGAGATCGTGGAAAGCTCTGGGTGATCGTCAGGAGGATCTGAAATTCAGCGGGAGCCATGGGGCTTTCAGACGGGAGCGAGCTCGCGAGTGAGCAGCAGTCAAATCCTGAGGGCGAGTGAGATGAGAATGGAGGTGGGAGGGGAAAGGTGAGCCGAGGGCTCTGGTAGCCTCGGAGGGAGCCGCTTCAGGGAGTGGTGCTGGGGGACCGGGCGGCAAGGAATGACAGAGTCGGTTGGTAAGGGCCCAGGACGGGAGCCATAGAGGGAGGAGGAGAGTGTGGGATGGTGGGTAGAGGACAAAGGATGCTGAGGGAAGATGTCTTTTCTAGAACGTGGAAGATTTGTGAAGAGGGTTCACCACCTTTATGAACTGTTTGCTGTGTGTGTTCTTCTGGACTTCTTTGACGTGTTCGACTCCCCCAAAACCCCCGGGTAGAAATGAGTGTTGCTTGGAGTTTCTTCTTGGCTTCCAGAATCCTCGGGAAAGCTTGTATATTTGCTTTCCCTTATTAGATATAAGTGGTTGAAGACGGGGATTGTGTCTTATTAATATTGGTGTCTCTCGTTCCTGCTACTTAGTAGGTGTTTAGATGGGGCTTGTCGCAGAGCAGTGGAATGACAATGTAAGTGTGACAGGTTGAAGCAAAGGAAATCATGGACATGGGAGGTTGAGGATGACAGAGAGAAAGGAGATATTGGTAAGAGGAATTTTCAGAAGATAGATCTGGATCCCCCAGAACAGAGCTCAGCAAACTTTTCTGTACAGGGCTGGATGGTAAGTATTTTAGGCTTCGTGAGCGAGGTACTGTTACTCAACTCTGCCGTCGTTGTGTGAGAGGAGGCGGACACAGTAGACAAAAGAATGGGTGTGGCTGTGTTCCCGTGCAGGTTTGTGTATGAAGACAGGCCTTGACCTGCGCTCCAGGAGACCGAGAAGGGGAGAGCGATGGGCGCTGGCTTGTAGGGTAGAGGAAACTGACACAGGGGAGATGGGGAGAGGACGGAAGTTGAAGTAGTTCCTCTAAGAAGGACAATGTTAAGAGCAGAATAAGGCAGAAGAGGGAACAGAGTTTCATGATGAGTGGAAGGCATCCCGAAAGAGTTCTCTGAAGAATGTTGTTGGAAATCACTGGGAAGACTTTAGGGCAGCAGTGGAAGCAGATACAGAGCTGGTATCATGGTCTCAGTGACCGTGGTTATGTGACTTTCGCCACTTTAATAGGAGCATTCACTTTCCTTTTCCCTCCAGTTAGTGTGCACCTGAGTGCTATGCCCTAGTAAGGGTAGAGACATTTTCTTAGGTTATGGGACATCAGCACTGACCCCTGTCTCACGTAGAGGCCGGGGGAATTAGTGAATGGCGTCCCCTGCCCTGGGCAGGATGGTGAATGCTGCCTTCAAAGTTGTAGCTTGCTTGGGTTTGCCAAATTTGTTTCTTACAAAAATTAGGGATTAGGAATCCATCATTTTAGGAACCCAGAGTGCCCCTTCTTTTCCAGGCAATCTGGGACGTCCAATTTTTTGGCGCTTAGACATAAAGGTTTTTCTATATCCCATCTCAGGGACTAGAACATTCCACTTGCCCACCTTATCAAGGGAAGCTGCTAGGATAATCTTCAAGTGATCCCTATCCCTTCCCTTTTTACCTGTAACTGTCCATTACATTTGCAACACCAGACATTCATAGTAACTGACTATTTTTCTGCTGGTGATTACCCTGATTTTGTTTTCAGAGATATAAAGGTTTTCATCCACCCCCCCCAAAAAAACCCCCCAAAACCGAAAACAAATAATAATTGTAACAAGAACCACAGAAGTATACTCCCTGGCAGGTAATCTGTGGTGTTTACCGTGGGCTGCTGTTTTGGTCCTCGATTCTAAGCTCCTCCTAGTCTGCTGTCCACTAGAGGAGACGCCAGAAGTTTAAAACCTTTGAAGATTCTCTTCCAGGTGTGATCTGGATTCTGCCTCTGGGACCACAGGTGAGTGACTTGACGTGGAAAAGGGAGCACGAGGCACGGTGTGAGGTCCCACCTTCCTGATTACATTGGCTTCTGCAGCCATTGGGCTGTCCGGTGCTGGGGGAGGAGGCTTGGTTCCGTCTGCAGGTCTCTGAAGGGCTGTGTTTCAGCCAGGTGGACAGAAGCTTTTTAGATCACAACAGAGGCTGTCTGATTGTGGGAGCTCTTCTTGGAAGCTCGACTTAGTCTATCTTTCCATTGCTTCTGCTGAAATTGGGAAGAACCCAATACCTGCCTGGTGCACCTGGGCGGCTCAGTCAGCTAAGTGTCTGCCTTCGGCTCGGGTCATGATCTCAGGGTCCTGGGATCGAGCCCCGCATCGGGCTCCCTGCTCAGGGAAGTCTGCTTTTCCCTCTCCATCTGCCTGGTGCTCTGTCTACTTGTGTGCCCTGCCTGTCAAATAAATAAATAAAAATCTTACAAAAAAAAAAAAAAGAACCTAATACCTGTCAATAAAATACATATATTTATGTCAGATATACGTACACATACTATATATATACCATATTATAATATATATGTATTTATGCTTAAGCCAGCTGTCATGGCGTCTTAATGTGCGCCTGGACCTGAGCTGGTGCAGCCTCCCATCAGGCCCTCGGGCTGAGCAGGAAGGCAGGAGAGAGGTGGCTGGGCTTTGCTGGGCTTGACGGTGAGGGCATAGATTGGGCAGGAAGCAGGAGCCAGGACCCAAACGCACACTGAGGTGGTGAAGCCAGGTGGGGACTGAGAACTTGGAGGGCGGGGGAGCCTCCCAGCACTGGGGGTCGCCATGAGGGAAGGGCTGTTTGCATGGCCGGAAATAGGGGAGGTACGTCTTGGCATCCGTGGGGAAAACACCAATATTTGAAAGAATCTCCCAATATACCGTCGATGGAGTGACATTTAAATTAGATCGCAGAGTGCAGTAAAGCGTGGCTGAAAAATTACATGAGCCGCTTTTGGATGCTGAGTAACAATTTCTGTGTGTGATGATGCCCAGAGAACAGCTCAGCTGCACTGAGAGGCACACGCCAGGCTCTTGCTGGTCCCAGTTCACTGCCGAAGACCGGGTGGGTCTCTGTGGGTCACGGCCCCGTCAGGGTTACCCGCAAACCGTGAAGCCACAAATTCTTAGATGTTTTATATGTTAGTTGTAGGCTTGTTTCTAGTCAAACTCACAGATGCGGTAGCACCTAGGCCAGCTAATCTTCACTTTGCCTTTTAAGCACTTCATATGTTGATCAGAATCTTGTGATAATTTAATGATAACCGCATTATCAGTCACTCAAACGTGATTGAGACCTTAACAGTCTGGATAAAAATGAAATCATCTTATCATTCCTGTCTCATTTATAAACCCCTTACCTGCTTTCTCATGTGAGAATCTCAGATTTCCCTCAAAGCTTCCCTCATTTATAACGAACAAAGACCTGGGTTTTTGTCGACAGCAAATATTTTAACGGCATTCGGTGGGATGGCTGGAAAGTAGGCTATTGTCCTGTCCTTCTGGTTGTCTTCCACATTGGAATACTTTGTCAGAGATCACACACTGAAGGCTGATGGGGCCGCACGTGTGTCTTGTTTGCACGGCTGTCATCAAGGGCTTGACTTCGTTGCCAACAATAAAAATAAGAAAATCTTACCAGAAAACCCGGGTCTCCCACCAACACGGGTGCTCATCTTGGCCGGACCAGAGTAGCTGCCGTCCCGGCAGGAGGCATGTGCCGGCCATCTCCAGGCAGTCGGAGCCAGACTGCCCTCATCTCCATGGCCAGCCCGACTCCTGTGAGCATTTAAGTTTATGACCGTGTAATCGCTTATGACGGAATAAATAGAAGTCGTCACTTAGAGGGGGCACGTGAGGTCCTCTGGAAGAAAAAAATCAATGATGTTAAGAATATTTAGCCATTGGTCATAAAAACTGTGTTTGTAGTGTGATCTTCTTGTGAAAGAAGTTTCTTGGGTTTTCATTCCAGGCTGTGCAGGGGATGTGGGCTGACCGCGTGATTTGTGTGCCGCCCTCTCATTAGCCCCCTTATCCAGAAGCCCTTGAGCCATTCCTCTTGCTCAGTTTTTAGTTACACAACTTGGAAGGTACTTGCAACGTGGCTTTTATCTGTCTGGTCCCTCTTTGTGACCCTGCAGGGTGGCTCACTCGTTCCTGGGATGATCTGCCTTTGCCGTGTTCCTGGGGGAGCTGGTTCTGCTCCCTCGCTTTCCTCCAGAGCATTGTTCTGTGCACGAATATCGTTATCATCTTTTTTCTCCCTTGGTTTGAAAGTGGGTCACTCAGCGATGAAGTTCATCCCAGAGAGTGAACACAGACCCACAGTCGCTGATCTGGTAAAACCCGCACAGCCAGGATCGCCACATAGTAAGTCGCAAGGAGTTAAATCCATTCGTCACTCCGCAGATGCTTCTTGAACACCCAGTGTGTGCCTGAGGTTTTAGGGCCCAAGCCCGCTGCAGAAGCAACATTTAGCCACGTTCCGGGGGGGGATAGACTCTAAACACATGCACGACGAGTCTTGGGCCAGTGTCGTGAAGCGCGACGACGGCGGGGAGTGATGGAGTCCTGGGTGGCAGCAGTGGCTGGTCAGGTGGTGCAGCCTCTGAAGAGGAGACACTTCAGAGATGGGCATGGAGCAAGCGGACAAGTTGTGGATGTTTGTTGCCTGTCGGAACAGAGCTGGCAAGGGCCCTGAGGAAGGAACGTTCTTGATTTGCTTCTGGAAGGGCCCGGGGCTGCGGGAACGGATGCCCACGGGCGAAGGTAGGAAGGGTCCAGCTTCAGGTCAAGTGGGCCTCTGAGGCTATGGACAGGAATTTGGGTTTTATTTTAATTGTTTTGGGAAACCACGGAAGGAAGATCTGTTGCTTGTTTTTGAGGTGGAGACGCTTGGGCATCCGTCCGTACTCCGATGAGAGGAGCTGGCCTGGGGTAATGCCTGATCGGTTGTGGGCTCGTTCCTGGCATCAAGTTCAGGTTCCACACAACTGAGGTGGTTGTACACGAACTTGGCTGTGCCTCTGGCCACCCGTTTCTCTGCCTGTGCCCCTGGGCCCCTCCTCCTCTCCCTGCCCCTCTCCTGTAGGTGCAGAGTCTTTCCTGCAGAATGAGGCACCGTCTGAGGGCGGTGCGCGGAGGCTTGTGGTACGTATGGGATTTGTGGTGTAGCCACATCCGTGTTCGTTTGAGTGGGAAAACATGGATTCCAGGAGCAGTGATCCGCATACTTTCCGGCTGTGTGATCTCCCCAGTATGAATATCTGAACGTTCACTCAGAGATGCCTCTGGGCCTCCTGGAACCGACAGCAGAAGCCCCGGCTGCGCAGGAACTGTCTGTCCTGACCCTCCAGTGCGTGTCTGGGGGGATGCGCATTTGGTCAGGTGCATCCATTAGAAGGGACAATTTTGATAGAGAAACTAATTCATAATACCCCATAGCCCAAAGTACCTCAGTGATTACTTAACTTCTGGGAATTATCATTCTCGTGTTAAAGACCTCGTTACCTTTCCTCTTGCAACCACTCTCCGAAGGGTACTGATTTATCTGGTTTTCTAGTGCAGAGGACTGTCCGCTGTCGAGTTCTAACTGAAGTCCACTGACAATAAGCGTTTTTCTTGTCAAAGGTTAATTTTCATCCTAAGTTAGAAAAATTATTATAGTATTGTCTTGTTCCTGTTTTCACTTTGGCATGTGATTTTTTTTTTAATTTCTTTTCAGCGTAACACTATTCACTGTTTTTGTACCACACCCAGTGCTCCATGCAATCTGTGCCCTCTCCAATACCCACCACCTGGTTCCCCCAACCTCCCACCCCTGCCCCTTCAAAACCCTCAGAATGTTTTTCAGAGTCCATAGTCTCTTGTGGTTCACCTCCCCTTCCAATTTCCCCCAACTCCCTTCTTCTCTCCATCTCCCTTTGTCCTCCATGCTACTTGTTATGCTCCACAAATAAGTGAAACCATATGATAATTGACTTTCTCTGCTTGACTTATTTCACTCAGCATAATCTCTTCCACTCCTGTCCATGTTGCTACAACAGTTGGGTATTCATCCTTTCTGATGGAGGCATCATACTCCATAGTGTATATGGACCACATCTTCCTTATCCATTCATCCGTTGAAGGGCATCTTGGTTCTTTCCACAGTTTGGCGACCGTGGCCTTTGCTGCTATGAACATTGGGGTACAGATGGCCCTTCCTTTCACTACATCTGTATGTGAATTTTAACTCAAAATAATAAATGCCACAGCACAACTCAAAACAGCATGTCATCTGCTGCTCTGCACCTGGCTCTCTAGACACCAGGACCCTGGCTCTTTTGTTGCCAACTTCCGTTTTTTTTTTGAACTTGCTGTCCTCCGCCTTGAACACTCTTCCCGAGCATACCCACATAGCTCCGTCTCTGACCTCCTTAAGCTTTCTGTACGATGTCAGCTTGTTACTGAGGCCTTTCCTGACCACCTTGTATCAGATCAGTAGCTGACCATGGCAGTCATCTCTTTTGCTCAGCCGGATTTTCCTGGATAGCACCCTTCCCCCTGGCATGCTGTTTTTTTACTTGGCTTCTTGCACTGGAGTGCGAGCTCCATGGGAGGAAGGCCTTTGTTTTGTGTACCCCATACATCCCGAGTTCCTAGAAGAGCGCAGCTCACAGAGGACATTGAGCCGATGTTTTAGAAAATGGAGCGACGCGTGATGGCCGATGGAGTCAGGTTGTGGCCCTGGGGCCATCAGCAGTATGTTCTCACCAGCGGACCTGCTTTCCGTAGAGACATCAAAAGCCCCAAGTAAGCTATCCTCCTGGCCAAGGATTCGCACAGGCCAGTTTTCTTTGGATATTGCATATTTTCTCTTAGGAAAGAGAAGTCTGTGGTGTGACCAGCAGACCGAATTGGAAATGGGCGTTTGAATCCTTGCTCCTCAAGGTTCGCTGTGCTGACCAGCAACACTGACACCAGCTCAGGCTTCTTAGAAATGCAGGGGCTCAAGGCCCACCCGACCTGCTGAGTCAGAATCTGCATTTAATGCAGGTAATTCCTACGCAAAATGAAAGTTTGAGAAGTACAGCTCTCAATCACGTGACTCGGACCTAGAAATCAGAGCAGATCTTCTAGAACTTCTAGAACTTAGTCACTTAGTTTTGGAAATCATCATTTGCAAAGGGGCCATTTTAAGAAATTTGTATTTTTTTTTCTTTTTAAGTTGAAACAAATAGGGAATTTCAGTTGGTCACTTAATTTCTCTGTCCTCAAGTGCTTTGTCTCTAGGAAAAAGCAGTTGGTCTAAATGTATGTTTGTGTGCGTGTGCGCGCGCCAGAGAGAGGACAGAGAGAAAGGGGGGAGAGAAAGAGCGGAATTGGGGTGCACCCTTCAGTCAGAGCAGATCTGTGGCAATCTTCAGTTTCACTTTCCCTCTCCCACTTCCTACTTCTATCTTTTTAGCATCTGTAGAGCATCAGACGGAGAACTTGACTTTCCGAGGATGATGGCGACCACATCTGTCCGACGCCGTCAGGCCTCAGGGCCTGAACACCTTGGGATTTCTGAGGGAGAACCTTGCAAACGTACTAATACCTGTTAGAAATACAGATTAAATGTGGGGGAAAGGCTGTTGTAGGCCCTTCCATGGGACTCACTGGAAAGGCAAAAGTATGACAGGCTGAATTTTGAGCTGAGGAGTGACATTTGTTTACTTATTTCGAGGCTCCTCTTAAACCTTTTGTTACGCAAAGCTGCGGATGTGATTTCCCAGGGCAGGAACCGTGTGGAAGATGAGCAAGTTGTGTTGTCATTCGCTGCCACCGCAGGCGCGGTAACTTGAGACGGTTGGAATGCTCTCCAGCCTCCTCCGGTGGTCGCTGGCGTGCAGGCGCCTCTCCACCGCTTGGGGGGGCGAGGAGGAGCCAGGTGTGCGTTCAACACCTTCTGTATGTGGGGCCTGTGCTGGGCGTCTTACATACATTTTCTTATTTAATCTTCAGGACACTCCAGTGAGGTTGTATCGGTCCCTCCCATTTCTCGAAAGAGGGAAACCCGGGTTGGAGCCCTTGAGTGCCTGCTCGCTCTGACCCTCCCAGCCAAGTGCTGACAGGTGGGGGGCGGGGTTCAAGCCGGGTCCAGTGGGTCCCAAAGCTCAGTCCCAGTTAGTGCTTCGGAGAGTACTGGGAGGGGTCTACAGTGACGTGTTTAAAATATTAGAAATAGGGCTTTCAGGTCAACCTATGTATTCAACAATAGATCTTTCCCTGTCTTAGTAAAATGTTGCTGTTCTCGCCGACTTCCAGCTCGGATCAGTTGAAAGAGTAACGTGAGTGAGTTAAGAAAAATGGCTTCCAAAGACCTCACCGGTTAACCAGAAACCCGAGTAGTGCACAGCTGGCTTACGTGTAGTCCGACCCCTTAGTAACTCCGGCATCTCCGGTCCCGGACAACTCTCCGTGTGCTCACTTCCTCGGGGGAGAGCCTGGCTCTGCTCTGGAGGCCGCCGACGTTACACACACGCCTGCGTGTCTGCGGCCGGGGGTGTCCCGTGCGCTGCGGACCCGCCCGGCAGGACCCTGCCCCGGCCTTCATTCTGATGTTGCCCTAATGCTGGCGGATTCTCTAGTTAAAACTCAGGCTGGTTTCCCTGTCCTTGCTCCAGGCTCCTACTAAGACCAAAGAGACATGATCCAAACGGGTCAGCCTGGCATCACCACGAAGCGGAATTTCTTGACCTGTTTCTAGGTGTGATGGAGGCAAAGCCTGCAAAGGAGAGGTGAATCTCTTTTTCGCTAAAAGCGCATAATATTTTTTACATTCTAAGAGGAAGGAAGCTGAACCTCTTAGTCACGGTGGAAGCACGTGGCTTTCTGCGTTTTGCAAAGTGGCTTTTGTAGCCTTTAAGGAAGCAGCAGCCCCGGAAATTGCTAGGGAATCAGCATATTTGCCCCATTCCCAGTGTAAGTGGTTACTCCCTTGTAAAATGAAGGGCCTTTTGGCAATCCTCAAAGCAGCCCAATGTTCTGTTACAACTTCTGTGGCCTCAGTTTTATAAGTAATCTTAAATTTAGTAACTTGAGGAATCATTTTTGAAGGTAGAGTCATCAGAGCTCACGGGGCGATCGTTCTAATCGGAATAACCCTTGCAGTGTCTGGTGCAGAATGAGAAGGGAGGCCAGTCGCCTTGTCCCTGCCTCCCCCACCGCCCAGGGCTGGGCCTTCTTAAAATCCCCCAATGATCCTCCAGTGACAGGATTTTTCAGCTTCCCAAGCAGCCAGCAAAACTCTGATGTAAAAGGATTTGTCATTTTGATTCTAGTCGGAGCATTTTGTACAGCACACGAAAAAATATAGAAGTCTTTTCAGTGGGTGAACAGCCTATTATCCACAGCCAGACTACTGTGTTTTCTGTCTGTCGGAGAATTACCGAGGACAGCGAGAGCACAGGCAGGATGTGGCCAAGCTGCGGCTGCGTCGTCGGGGCCTGCAGACGGGTGGGGACTCTCTTTTTTTTAAGTCCTTCCCCTCGCTTCTGTAGTCTCCATTTTCTAAAGTACAAATGAGCTCTTTGGTTAGAAATCCCGAGGGTCAAAGGCAGCTCCGTAGACGGAGGAGACACTCGGACTGCGCGGTGATGGATAACCGAGTCATTCCACCAGCGACAAAGCCTCTCGGAAACCCGTTTGCTTCTGGAGGATGATCCGTCGGCATTTTCCCAGCTGCGTCTGTGATGGCCAGTTTGAGAGGAAGATCAGTACCTTTGATGACAAATGTGTCTCCAATTTTGGCAGGAACACAAAACAGTCTCTTGCGGAGCCTGGCTCTAGTGTCAGACACCACGGCCCACTGAGGTTTGGACTTGCCTTTTCTGCCTTTTGGGTATAAAAACCCTCCAGGAAGGGGAGATTGGAGGAATGTAATCACAGAAGGGGCGGTTTGGTGCGCTGAGGAATTCGTCGTCCTGCTAATCACATCGAGCCCTTTCTGTTGTTGACTCAGTGCCCCCAGCTTGGGCACGTGGCTCGTGTGGTCACGTAGGATGGGGTCTCAGTAGAGACCCTGTGCTTGTGTCCATGCTCTCCTACCTTCTTGAAGCTCTTAACGATTTTTGAGCAAGGAGTACTTTGTGTTTGTTTTGCACTAAGCTCCATAAATTATGTAGCCAGTCCTACTTGTAGTTTAGTCTTAAGGCCAAGTGGGGACTGACCAAATATTTCTATCTCTTGTTTATTACCAGTGGAGATCGCTTTCCTTTTTGATTTTCTGTTCTGTTTTTTTTTTTTCCCTCTTTCTGTGTCCTCCACACAGAGAGGAAATTTGTGTGATGTATAGTTAAGAGACAGAGGAAACTAAGGTCATTCTTCATTTATTTGCTCTATGACCATGGGCAAGTAACTTTATTTCTTGAAGCCTTAGTTTAATTACTCAGAAAATGGAAGTGATAACAGCATCTAACCCAATGGTTGCAAGGGTTAAATTAGGTCATGCCTACAAAGCTTGTCACATAGCACCTGACAGTGGCGAACACTCTGTAAATAAGAACTGTCATTCTCTCCAACATTTTATTATGAAAATATTCAAATATATAGAACCATTAAGGAATTTTGTGGTGAACACTCAAACCCACATCTCAGCGTCTCCCATTAACATTTCATTATATTTGCTTCATCATGGGTCTACCCATCACTTTATCCATCCACTGATCTGTCTTATTGTTACGATGAATTTCTAAGTCAGCTGCAGACATGAGTACACTAAACATTGGCAAGTAAATTATAAACTAGAATCCATTATTTGTTTGCATTTTTTTTCTTTTCAAGTAATATTCATAGAGTGAAATGCTCAAATCTTAAGTATATATTCACTGAGTGTTGACAAATGTTTGTTTTTCTTTAATCCAAATCCCGATTAAATTATAGAACAATATCATTACCCAAAAACTACCCTCATGCTCCTTTCTCATCAATCCCTACTTCCATCATCCCCTCCCAAAGGCAACGATGTTTTTTTTAAACCTTAGATTAGTTTAGCCTGTTATATAACTTTGTACAAATGCAGTCACACAATATATATCTTGAATAAAGCTTTTCGCCCTCAACATAATATTTCTGAGATTCATTCACGTTAGTGTTTGTTTGTTTGTCTCGTCGAGAGCTGTTGCATGTCTGACTGAACCCTAGAGTGTTTAGCCATTCTCCTACTAAGGGACATCTGGACTGCTTGTAGGCTTTGGCTATTATGAATAAAGCTGCTATGAACACTCCTGTAGAAATCATCTTGTGTGTGGAATTGCTAGGTTAGAGGGGAGTTATACATTTAGTTTTAAAAGAAACTGCTGTAAATTATTGCCAAACGGCTGTACCCAGTAGTGTGCTCTATCAACTGGCTCTCAAAAAAATAAGAAAAATGAAAGAGGAAGAGGAGGAAGAGACAAGGGAGAAGAGGAAAAAGAAGAAAAAGAAGGAGGAAGAGAAAGAGAGAGAGTGGGAGGGGGAGAGGGAGGAGGAGGAGGAGGTGGAGAAGGTCACCCATAATAACGAGCACAAAACTGCCAATTGCATGGTGTAAATATTGCTGCCATGGCCAGGTTCAGGCTACCATGGTGAAATCATTGCAGGCTAGATGGTCCTTGTGGGCCAGTGCAAGCTAGCTCCTGCATACCACCGGCTGTCCTGTTTTATATTCCCACCAACACGGTAGAAGAGTTTCAGTGGTTCCACATCCTTGTCAACGTTTGGAATTTTTAGTCTTTTAAACTTCAGTCATCTCAGTGGGTAGAAAATAGCATCTCACTGTTTTTATTTTTTAATTTATTTTTTAATTTTATTTTTTTTTCCTCACTTGGGTTTTTAATTTGCATTTCTTTAATGAGAATGCAAGTGTGTTTACGGGCTTTTCATAAAACTGCTTTAATGGTGGATCTGTTGAAAGCTTACCCATTTTTTATTGTGAAGATTTGTCTAAGAAATACTTATCTACCTCCAAGTGTTGAAGATATTTCCTACCTTTTGTTGTAAAGCTTTATTATTTTATGTGTATGATAAGTATGCAATCCATTTAAAATTAATTTTTGTATTTGGTGTGAAGTAGAAACTTTTTGGTATATGGATATCCAGTTATTATAACAACGTTTGTTCTGACTTTTTTTCCCAATTAAATTCTCTTCATCAAAAATTAAAGGAGTGTTTCTGCTTCTTGTCCCTGTTCTATTACAGTGATTAGTTTGTTGATTACCATGCCAGTAAGGTGTCTTGATTGCCTTAGCTTAATAATAGTCTTGAAATACAAACGTGGTGCTCCAAAGGGGCACGTGAACCCAAATGTTTATAGCAGCAATGTCCACAATAGCCAAACTATGGAAAGAACCTAGATGTCCATCAACAGATGAATGGATAAAGAAGATGTGGTGTATATCTACAATGGAATACTAGGCACCCATCAAAAGAAATGAAATCTTGCCATTTGCGATGACATGGATGGAACTAGAGGGTATTATGCTTAGTGAAATAAGTCAATCAGAGAAAGACAACTATCATATGATCTCCCTGATATGAGGAAGTTGAGAGGCAATGTGTGGGGTTTGGGGGTAGGGAAGGAAAAAATGAAACAAGATGGGATCAGGAGGGAGACAAACCATAAGAAACTCTTAATCTCACAAAACAAACTGAGGGTTGCTGGGAGGTGAGGGGGGAGGGCTAGGGTGGTGGGATTATGGACATTGGGGAGGGTATGTGCTATGGTGAGTGCTTTGAAGTGTGTAAGCCTGACGATTCACAGAACTGTACCCCTGGGCTAATAATACATTATATGTTAATAAAAAATAAAAAATTAAAAAAATAGTCTTGAAGTCAGGTAGTGTAAATCCTCCAACTTTATTCTTTTAAAATTGCTTTGGATATTCTAAATCCATTGCATGCATCATATTTTCCACAAATTTTGGTCTGAGAACATAGCAAATCACGTTTTTTTATAGTAACCTGTCCACTTTTAGAAGTTAAAAATTCCTTTTAAGCATTTAAGAGATTATGAATATTTTATAAATACTAAGCACCCAATCAGCAATTCTCCAACCCTGTAGTGAAACGTTGTCTTTATTACTTTATTTCATGCAAAGAGTAGCTGGGCGGCAGGGTTACTTAATCAATGCCATATGGCTGTCAGGTAAGATAGAATCGGGTGTTCTGCCTTTAGAGACAGTGGATTCCATTAAGTCATGATGCCTGAAGCAAACAGTGTCAGTTCTTAATAAAAGGAGGATGCTAGATTTTCTAGTGGTCTACCATCAGGTGGAAGACTCAAACTATTTCTGAAGAAGAAATATGTGCCATTAATATTCACTATTTTCAGTGACCTTTTTTTGACTTATATTAGATCAGAAGGAATTCTGATTCCAAACACCATTCCTAGTTCATGTCAGAATCCCCATTGAGAAATGTTAGAATTTAAGGGAGACAATTAATCACACGCCCCTTCCTTTTGAATTCTGAACCACTTGAGGAAGATACACAGAAGTTAGGTAAGAATCAAACATGAATGTTTTCAAAGTTGGTTAGAGTCATGTGGTCAAAGTGGGCTTCCTGTTTCTTATCTCCTGGAGTGAGCCCACTGCTTAGATACAGACTGTGTGGCTGGGTAACTGGGGGTTTCCCATCCCACAGAGTCTGCATCTGTCCTGGGAGCATTCCTACACAGAGGAGGGGGGAGTAAGGAGAACATGTATATGATCTGTGGGTCTGCGTACAGGCAGCTCTGAAAAGGAGAGAGTCTAGAGAGAGCCTTGGCTAAACATGAGTGTGGGCTCGTGCTTGGCTCTTTCAGCATGGGAAACCCACTTCTCAGGGCAGACTCCTTATTTATTTTTTTTTTTAAGATTTTATTTATTTATTGGACAGACAGAGATCACAAGTAGGCAGAGAGGCAGGCGGTGGCGGGGGGGAAGCAGGCTCCCTGCTGAGCAGAGAGCCCGATGCGGGGCTCGATCCCAGGACCCTGAGATCATGACCTGAGCCGAAGGCAGAGGCTTAACCCACTGAGCCACCCAGGTGCCCCAGCCTCCTTATTTTTAAACATCTCCTCTTGTGATAGAGTTCTTCCTTATTTGAAGTTGAAGCTGCCTCTTTAAAGTGTTACCTTTTGGTCTGAGTTTAGTTCTCCTGACACTCACGGAATACATCTACATGTTTTTTCGGCAGAGTTGAAGTACCCGAGGTGCTTGTTGTGTCTTTGTTCTTTGGCCCGTGTTTGGCAGTTCTTAACTTTCTCAGATTGTGACATGTACACGGTGTGTGTTCACTTGCCCAGCAGCCTTTCTTCCACTCTCTCTTCTTCTGGTAACAGCCTGCTAGTTTTTCTTTAGGGAACCCACTCTTTCCTGCCTGAGCTATTTAAATGGGGTGGGTGTGAACACCCCGGAGAACAGAATCTCTAGTCCTGTTGTCTCTAGTGCCAGGAGTGGGTTATTGATCTCATGGACAGTCAGTGGACTTTTAATCACCGAACTCAAGAACTCATAAGAACTTTCACTTCTAAGGGGATAGTTGCATGCTTTGCATATCCATCTTCCAGTAGACCGCAACATCAAAGCATTATGGATATTTAACAAACATTTTAATGATGCCAAGCTTAGCATCCTGCCCATTTTCAGGAAGAAATGAACACTAACTAAATATTGCTATCACCGGAGTGATCTCCAGAATGGCTGGAGTTCTGATCTCCAGAATGGAGAGTTGTTGGCAGATTAAATTCTGGATCCTTGGTTGCTTGGCTCCATGCAGATTTCTATGAACGGGAAGGCGGGGCCCTTTCTGCTGGGGGAGGTTGCCTATGTGAAACAGACTATTCCGTTCCATAAAATAAAATGAAGTTATTTATATTTCCCTTCGGATTCCTGTAATGCACAATGAATGATGAAGTTTTTTATTTTATCCTTTTTATTTCCTGTAATTAAGAATGAAATTTATTTAGTGAACTGTACTGGCTACTGAGTGTTTCTACATTACCCCAGGTGATTGTTACTCAGAGCGAGTTCTTTATTGCCGGCATTTACGGGTCTATTTTTCTTTTGTTGTGGTTTCTTGGCTTTGCTCCTGGCAGGGATAACAAATTAATAAGCATCAGGTACTAAAAGTATTTGCAATGAAAGCAAAGTGGTAATAAAGGTCACCTGTTCCAAGAAAGCTTTTCTTTAAAACAAAACAAAACAAAACAAAACAAAACAAAACAAAAAACAACTGCTTAAATCAATGCCCATTATGAATAGACTGTTCTCTTTGCTGCAACCCCTTTTCCACAATCCGGTTTTAAATATTTTTTCTGCTAATTTAAAATGGGTAAGAATTGCAAATATTCATCTTTACTTTGATTGTTGTCATTTGTATTTTGAACTAGATCTCTCTGTTATAAACCAAATGAGACAGAAATAATGACACCTGTTTTAGCTTCATCCCATTCATTTATTCAAAAAATATTAATTGAGAACTTCTTATGTACTTGTAGCTGGGAATGTAAAGACTCAAGGCGATAGACTGTCCCCTTGAGGCGTCATAGTCTGGTTGAGAGAGATGGAGAGAGGATAATTGCCAAGCAATGTGACGAATTCAACAGAGGAATGTTGGAGATACAAGGGAGACTATGGTTATTCCATCTTTAAAGGTAGAACGGATAGTCTCTAGGAAAGAGAGTATTTTAAGGGATGAGTAGAGTTCTTCTGAAAGCATGGGAGAAGTGGGAGAAGACTGTGTCAGGTAGAGGGAGGGGCTGGTGCAAAGCAGGGCAGAGCCAAACAATCTCATTTTGAGAATACAAGCAATTTGATGTTTCTGAAATATGACGTCTGACGTAGGAGATGTAGAGTCTAGGCTGAGGGATTATGCATGAAAGAAACTGTATTTGTCCTGTGTTGAATTTTATCCTTTGGGGTTGAGAGGATTTTTTAAAACGGGGTAATGGTGTGACTAGCGTTGTATTTGATAAGATCTCTCTGGAGCCATCTGTGAGTAGACGTTACTTGCTCATGTTAATGGAGCCTGCAGTCAGCGGCCAAGTATTTATGCTAATTTGGGTCTATGAAAGCATAAATAATTGAGATCCTTGAGTGAAAATTATTTGGCATAAGTAAAAAATAGATATCGCTCCCCCACTGTCACTAAGTAACTGTGTGACTTTGAGAAAGACATTTAACTTCTCTTGGTCTCAGTTTCCTTTTGCTTCCTCATCTGACCGAGGCATAAATTGTCTACAGTCCCTTCCACTGCTCGTATTTTATGGATGTCACCCAGGGGACTTAGTTTCCTTCCTCACCTTGCCCTGCAAGAGAGCGTAAGTGTTTTGTTCTATCAACACAGGATAGGGCATGTTACACTTTCTAGGGATAGTTTACATTGATTAATGGGCACTTGCTGGGCTTCTTTTAGGATGGTTTGTGCTTTGATTAATATGAAACTTCATATCCTGCATTTCAGATAAAAGTTTAAAAATCTAGAAGACTGAAGGCAGAAATCATGTTTTATTCATTCTTGTATCTCTGCTCTCCTGTTATGGATTTTCTTTCTAAAGAATTAACTGGCAGAAATTTTGGGGAGCCCTTTTAATTGGCTTTCTCCTTGCTCGTTATATTTTCCATGCATCTACTTTCCTATTTTACTTTGAGGCATTCTTTTTCATTTATTTCAAGGGCTATAGATTCTACAGAAAAGGCAGGAAAATAGCTGTTTTGTGTCTCTGGAATGGGTTGAAAAACAGGCTTTTCCTTATAATGTTCTTCATCTAAAGTCACAATAGTATGGTGTCAAATAGTTGTCACCAAGTAAAGGAATTAGCCAGTGCAAATGACCTCAGAGAACATAATCCTGGAAATATTTTATCCTATGCTTTAGAATTTGTGGTAATTATCAGTATATGGAATAGAATATATTCATGGTCAAATTGAGTCTTTTCACCTTTATGATACCAATTTTGATGTAAAACTCTTGACTTTTGATGTAAGTGATACTTCTGCAAAAGGGAGATGATTTACTGTATGATGGTGGAAGATTGAGAGTCCTAGAAGGTACTTAAATGTCATTTTAAAATGACCATAATGATAAAAGAATTACATTTTCTATCACACTTACATTTTTTGAGTATGTGGTTAACAGTTTTCTGTGAGCTAGATGTTATAGTACCTAGAAAATCACATTATTGTGAAATTCACATTCAGTACCCTCCCTGTTCATTTTGGAAGGTGTTTACACAGGGCTTAAAGAAAGAAAAAACAACCACAACTTCTCTCTCCCTTGTCTTCATGCAGATTTGCATGGTTTGCATATTGTTTGCATAATGTAGTGTTAAAATTGAACAGAATCTTCAATCTTGGCAACTTTCTCACCAGTGTCTTTTTAAGTCTTTACTTTTTCCTCTACATTATTTAATCTGTGTTTCTTGATTACGTTTACTTGCTTTTTTAGTTTCTTGGATAAAATACCTGTAGTTGCAGGAGCTTTAATCCTTGGTTTGTCTGATCGTATTCCTCTTATCTGTGGAAGTTTCGGTGATCAGTTTGCTTTGGTGTGGCTGGTTTTCTCATTACCGTAGACATTTGGGATATGCCTAACTGAAGTATACTACAGGAAGACCTAGTGTGACTGGCTTCGTTCATGTGGAAGAACAATGGCTTCCGTTTGGGGAAGGCGTGTACTGTGTCTTAACAGCATGAGTCAGCAGAATATGACAGTCAACAACATGGGCACCAGATCCCAACTGCCGGGGTGTGAACCTCCGTGCGGCCACTTACTGGTTACATAAGCTTAGGCCATCATTTAATCCTGCTTTGCCTCAGGAGGGATAATAAGCTGTATCTATCTAAGTAGATATCTGTTTAGATAATCACCTGTATTGATCAAGTAGAGTTTGTTGTGAAAACTAAATTAATTCATTTAGAAAACATAGATCAAAGTGTTAAAAAATTTAGCTATTATTATTATGTGAGGTCCTTCGCATTCCTTTCCAGCTTGGCGCCAGGAAGGGGTACAGGAGGAGCAATCTGAAAACTCTGTAACGTTAGGTTGAATGGGACTCTGGAAAGCCGAGCTGCTTTCAAGTTAATCTCTGCACTTTCAATTAAAAATAAGCAAAAACGAAAACAAAAAAATAACCCAAGAAAGGAAAAAAACAACAACCCAAATGTCCGCACTAAGAAGTGCCAAAACAATTTAAAATTTAACTGTCTCAAAAATGCTTTAAAAATGCCCATAGCCTCTTTTATACAGTGGAAAGCAGGAAATACATGAGAAGTTTGGTTTATGGGAAGCCCAGGGCTCAAGAAGAAGGCAGGGCTTGTGGGGGAAAAGCGATGTTCAATTTAGGCTGAGTTTGTATGTCTGTAAATCATCCAGGTGAAGAGATCTGAGAGGATTTTACATGCACTCGGAAGAGTAGTAAGTCCATGAACTGATATATGGATTTGGGAGTTCTGGACAACTGAAAGAACAGGAGTTGTTTGGAGAAATGGAATAATATCAGGTTCATCTGGAAGTCTTCAAAAAAAGAAAAAAAAATGGAATAATATAAACGATGGGCAGATGACTGTTGTCATAGAGCAATACAGAGAGCCTGATGTAACAGTTCAGGGTTTTAGAAGTAGAGCGGTCCCGACTTACGACAAACTTTAGGACGAGAAAATTAAAATTAAGAGTATGCCAAAGAGTATGAATTTTCACTTTTATAATCACATCTGAAAATGACTTTGCTGTTTGCAGACATCTTTTTAAATAAAAGTAATGAAGGGGATTATAAGGGAAGCGGATTAGAGGTCTGAACAGCTTCTTTTCTAGCTGCCTTGCCTAATTTCTCATACAACTTAGTCCCTGGTAGGAAGTAGCTATTCTTGGGCTCATATAAACTTTGACTTAAAAAAAAAAAACTTCTCTAAAGGAGGGAGTAAGAGTCAATAATTTGGCACCTACAAAACTTCTCTATGTGCAAAATAAGTTGGCAGCAGTGACATAATGAAAACATTCGAGATTAGCTGTCAAACGTGAATGTTAAGGGATGTCTGGGTGGCTCACTTAGTTAAGCGTCTGCCTTCAGCTCAGGTCATAGTCCCAGGATCCTGGGATTGAGCCCCGCATCAGGCTCCCTGCTCAGTTTGGAGTCTGCTTTTGCCGCTCTGCTGCCTCCCTGCTCATGCTCTCTCTCTCTCTTGCTCTCTCTCAAGCATTATTTCTCAAATAAACCAATAAATAAGATCTAGAAAAAGAAGTGAATGTTAAGTGTCCCGGTGTAGGGAAGGTAACTGAACAAGGCAGGTATGAACATGGCTTAAGCACAGATGAGAGAGACTAAGGTCTTCTGAGGGCTTCTTCTAAGTTCTGCTGCTTCTACTCATGGTGGAGTTCGCTTGGATTATATAGATAACGTGGGTACCCGATTGTCATCCCCTCCAGGATGGGAAGGACTTTACACCACTGGGCTTGTTCGTAGACTGTGCTGTTGTTTTATTCTCAGGCCTCCCAGAGCGTCTGGCTTTCACCCTCCCCCAACTCTACTCTGCACAGTTTTACAGTGATGCCCTGTAACTGTTGTATTTCATTCATCTCTCTTAGGTCTTTTGGAGCAGTAATGGTTTAATGCTATTTTTAAAAAAGATTTTATTTTTATTCAAGAGAGACAGAGCAAGAGCATGAGTTGGAGGTGTTGCAGAGGGAGAGGGAGAAGCAGACCCCCTGCTGAGCGGGAAGCCCGATGTGGGACTTGATCCCAGCACTCTGAGATCATGACCTGAGCCAAAGGCAGACGCCCAACCGACTGAGCCACCCAGGCGCCCCAATCTCATTTTATTTTATTTTTTTAAATATTTTATTTATTTGACAGAGAGACCACAAGTAGGCAGAGAGGCAGGCAGAGAGAGAGGAGGAAGCAGGTTCCCTGCTGAGCAGAGAGCCTGATGCGGGGCTCGATCCCAGGACCCTGAGATCATGACCTGAGCCAAAGGCAGAGGCTTTAACCCACTGAGCCACCCAGGCGCCCCCCCCCAAATCTTATTTCTGAAAGCAGTTCTTGCTGATCTGCAAATTTATGTGTTGATTATACCAGGATGATTTTGACCATGATCAACCATTTTTAATCTTTAACCAGCCATTTCCCCAAATTAAGGAGCTGTAAAGATACATACATACATACACAAAAGGCAGGGCTAGACCAATGCATTCTTCTTGTTACTCTCTGAAGTTTTAGGTCACAAACCATCTGTTGTCCCCAGATCTTCTGGATGCGAGTGTATATGACACCTTTTTCCAAAGTAGATCTGACTGAAAATATGGTCTATTACTTCCTCAGCCTGTTTCTTGGGTTTTACTCTGCACTATTGCATCCGTCTTGGTGGTCAGAGGAAGCAAAGAAAGAGGAGGACGTGCCTCTAGCCAGCTTAGCACAGAATAAACCAAGGCAGCTTTTATGGAACTCATTATTCCTGGGTTTAACCCTACTTTCTGCTTGTCTTTCTAAGAAGAGACGTGAAGGTGACGAGGGAAAATGACTAAGGGAAGGAGGAGAAGAATGGTAGTCCTGCTGTGGGGCATCCAACAGGAAGAAAGCAGGAGAGAGAATCCTAAAAGAAGTCAGGCTTCTAAATTACCACATCAGGCAGAAGACAGACCTTTAACCTTTGTCATACCCCAAACTTAACATTTTATAACCCAATACTATCCTTGTCTCTACCGTCCGCAGCACATGCTCTTCTTGGGAGTGGAAGTAGGAAAACGGGAGTGAGCCTTGGGCTCCATCTGGAGATCAGCGTTTATCTATTTGTTCATTCAACACTTACTAATAGTCATTGAGTAGTGTTTTGTGTGGTTACTGCTCTAGACACTGTGTGCCAATATATGGCGAGAGAGAGATTAGGAGAAATTGAAATTTTGAGTGTCTCTGGATTTATACAGAATAAAATGTCTCAGTTGCTCTGATACAGTTTATCTTCCCCAGGCACAGGGGTTACATACTTCGGGTAGTTTCTACACTGCCAACCTATGAGATTTTAGAGACTTTTACTCCTTTCCTTCTACATATTTTAAAAGAATTTACTAATATATTATATTTCACTACTACAGACTGGGGAATTATCCAGGTCCACTTTCGTTCCAAGTTAAGAAGTTGTTCAGGAGACACACCAATTTATTGTCTTGGCAGATTGTTCAAACTGGCTCTTTGGTTTTTAGTCTTCTGAAAGCCAAGGTGAAGAGTGCCAGGTTATTTGGCAAGATTTCTGTCCCACTGTGCAGTCAGACAGACATATGTTGAGCTGTGGAATAAACCCAAACCTTTTCTTGGACTAGGGACTTATGGACCCTCTGGGGATGTAGGTCGTGGTCACTATCATATATGAAGAACTTGATATGGAAAATCTGCCAGTGCATAGCTAAGATGGTAAACTTGTGGCTTTCTGTTGGGAGCAGACAAGAGCCATCCGGACTGCATGTGGAGTTTCTGGACTGCTGGCAAATTAGCTGGAGGTTACCAACACAGGGATATCCTCATGCTGGTACTTGGCCAGAGAAGCTTGGCACCGAAGAAGGCCTTCTTAGCCAGCCCCTGTGAACAAACTGGCCTAGAGTCTGACAATGGGAGTTGATAATAATCCAACGTACATCTTTTGAAGAACATGTGAAGTCCTGTTTTTACTTGTTTTTTTTTTTAAATTTCTTTTCATAATTAATTTTTCTATAGTTACAACTAATAATAATTTCTTTATAAAATTCTCTATTAATATATCTCAATTCAACTAATCTGTTCTTCTATCATACTTTCTAAGTGAAATTATCAGTTATTTCTAAAGAGAGAATTGGTACAGTGTTCCCTTTGTTTTCAGTTACATTTAAGAAGTTAACCTGTATCTTTGGGCAGTTTAGGAGGTGACGTACTCTTCTGAGGGTGGGGTTTGGAAAGCTCTTCCTAAGTCCCAGGAGTAAAGAACCGCATAGGAATAACTGAATGTGAAAACATGAAATTAATGACCAAATCTACCATCTTAGAGCAAGTTTCTTGCCCCTATAGCGAACTTTTCTGTAAGATGGAGAACTTGAACAGCAAAGATTGCTTCCTTTACTTTACTAATTAAAAATTCTTGATTCCTCCTTGCTGAAATGGGGACATTTCCAATGAGAGAGCCAAGTTTGCAATGTTGGCACGGAATGCTGGAAGCTGGACAGCCCCACGACCCACATCAACCTGGTCCCATCTTTTTGCTACCTGTTCCATGCTTTAATAGATTAGTGTCTCTCTTGAGTACATATTTACTTAATAATTCACTCACATTTGGCTTTCTTTCTCTAGGTCTTCATTTTTGTCTTGTTTATCTCAGGTTTTCAATGGTATTGCATTATATGGAGACATGACTCTCATGTGTCTTGTTTTATTTTTTTCTCCAGTTACCTATTCTGTTTTCTCTAGTAGAGATCAATGAATTTTGCTCTACATTTTAAATAGCAACAGCTTTTATTTTTTATGAACTAGCCATAAGCTTTATGACACAGGTGTACTCTTGAAAATTATGTCCTCATTTCAGTAATGCCTATACTGCTATATTGAAATGCGATTAGCTCTGAGTTAGTATGATTTCTTATTTTCAGACAATATATTCTTGAAAATCTGTATGAAAGATTATCAGTGGACTTCAAAATTTCAAGATGTCAGGATGTGGGGTGAGAAGCTAGTGCTAGAGAGTTGAAATATATTCTAAGATCCTAATCACTCCTACCCTTTTAGATACTGTTTTACTTTATATTTTTATATTTATTTATTTATTTATTTACTTATTTTAGAAGATTTTATTTATTTGTCAGAGAGAAAGAGCACACAAAGCAGTGAAAGTGGCAGACAGAGAGGTGGAAGCAGACTCCCCACTGCGCAGGGAGCCCGATGTGGGGCTGCATCCCAGGACCCTGGGATCATGACCTGAGCTCAAGGCAGACGCTTAACCCACTGAGCCACCCAGGCTTCCCAATAGTTAATTAATTATTTTCAATTAATTAATTAATTAACTTATTTCTTTCTTTCTTTTGTCCGTTCTTCCTTCCTTCCTTCCTTCTTTCATTTCTATTTGTCTCATTTCATCTTACTCTTTATTTTTTTCCCATTGAACATACAATGGAGAAGCTTAAGTAAGTCTTATCATTTCCTGACTGAAGCTGGGATTTTTCACTTTTGATAAAGCTAAAATTTGCCTTTTTTAAATCCAAAACATGATATTTATTTCCATTGATTGTTCTTTTCTGAATTTCACTGAAGTTCAGTAGTTTAATTTATATAGGTCAGAAACATTTCTTCTTAGGTTTATTCTTACAAATTTATCTATTCATGTAATTTCTGGGATACAAGAAATCTATTGACTTTTCTACTTTGCTCAGTTCTTTTATGGGTTCTTAGAACTGTTGGTTTTTCTAAGCAGACATATGATCTGCAAGCAATGACATTTTTGTGTTTGTTATTTTTCTCAGTTCTTTTCAAATTGCATTGGCTTTTAGTATAACATTAGTTACAGTGGGTATTTTATCTTTGTCTTTTGTATCATGATTTTGATTTCTTGTTATTTTAGCATATGGATGAATTGATTTTTGTTACATTTTGGTTAAAAATGGGGCAAAAATTAGAAATGAAATACTCAAATAATTGCCCATATAAGATACTACAACAGAGGCAACGATGGCGTCACTGCTGGAATTGAACGGGCGGCCAGCTAGCGGCCTCGTCATACAACGGCCTGAAGTTGTCCCTGGGCAGTTTATGTTAAGAAGTCTGCTTTAGGATAGAAAAGATTTTTTTTTTTTTGGGTATATTTATGAAAGTGTGAGTTGTGTCAAAGCTCAAAGTTACAAATATGACATCTTCAGATAATAAATATGGCTGGGATTGGTAAAAACATGGTCTAAAATTTTAAAAAAAGCATTGATTGCTGAGATTAGACACTAATGATCAGAAATCATTGAGGGTACAACTCCCCTCCTCATTACCTCATAAACAAAGATTGGACCATGGTTTTCTGATAGTCTATGAATTTAGACCAAAGTAAGTAGAAGTATAAAATAAGGAGGGCATTGAATAGGAATATGCATCCCCAGAGAATTAAACTGCTTCCATGCAGTTAAATTATGGGGATTTTTAAATTAGATGCAATTACTTAGAAATATAGATAACCAAGCATCAGAGTACTCTCTATTAAAAAAATCATCTCACAATAGCCAAAAAAGAAAAATCAAGGAATACTAAAAGATAACTTTGTAGAAATTTGGGTGAAGTTTTCAACTTTTCTGTCCCTGAAGTAGCTATAGGTTTTGTTTTGTTTGTTTTGTAAACTACAATGCAGTAGTGATCACAAGTGACCCTTTGGAAGAGCTTTGACTGAGAATCCCTCTGAGATGTCTTTAGTGGGTCAGTGGGAAACTACTGTGTCTGTAGTAGGTCTGGGCCTCGTGGCTGCCCAGCTTGCCTAGTGCCCAAAGGGCAGTCACCAGCATTCCTTACGACATTTCCAGGGCTGTGTGGTGACGTCTGGCTTGGTCAAAGCCACTGTTCTTCTCTTCGGGTGTCTGATTTGGAGGGTGTGACAGCATAGAAGGTGGTTTCCAGGTAGGTTCTTCCCCTCTGCTTTGACCCCATTAATTCTTTTCGTGCATGTGGTGCTTCAGTCAGACTAGACCATTAGCTGTTCCCCAACGCTGGCCCCACTCGTCACACCTATGAGCCTTTGCAGTTACGTCTGTCCGAAGTTTCTTTCCTAACTTTTTCATCTGTCTTACTCCAAACCGTGTTGGAAGGCAGCTGATCTTGAGTAGGTGAAGCAGGAATTTGTAACAATCCCTCACTTGTCTCCTCTTCTGTTTCCTACTCTGCAACCAGCCAAACACAAGCCAATGAAATAAAATTCTGAGTTTCCGTAGAGCTTTTCACTTCTTTGTTACCTTCTAGTTTGTACAGTGGTTATTGTACATTTTGACATCTCTACCAAATTATAAACTCATCGGGGAAGAAAAGAAGTATCTCGTTCATTCACTTATTCATCGTGTGTTCTGTCCCGTCCTCCTCACTTCTCACCATACCGCACACATAGTAGATATTCACGCTAATATTAAGTTATTTTTAAGATAAATTTCATGATCACAATGAAAGAGGATCAATGCACATGGCACGCCTCATTTAAAACTCTCTGAGAAGGGCAGTTAAACAAAAGAAGGTGAAAGAGTCAAGGGACTTTTCTTTTTTTTAAGTTTTTAATTTTAATTCTGTGTAACTAACATACAGTGTTACATTAGTCTCAGGGTACAGTGTAGTGATTCGAGAATTCTGCACATCACTAGTGCGCATCACGGCAAGGACACTCTTTGATCCCCATCACCCACCTTCACCCACCTTCACCCACCTTCACCCACCTTCACCCCCTCACCCACCTGCCCTCTGGTAACCACCGGTTTGTTCTCTATGGTCAAGAGTCTGTTTCTCGATTTGTCTCTTTTCCCGTTTGTTTTGTTTGTTAAATTCCACGTGAGGGAATCACATGGCATGTGTCCTTTTCTGACTGACCTATTTTGCTTAGCATTATATCCTCTAGCTCATTCCGTGTTGTCGAAATGGCAAGATTTCGTTCTTTCTTACAGCTGAATAACATTTCCGTGCTTATACATGCACACACACCACTCCTTCATTATCCCTTCATCTGTTGATGGACACTTAGGTGCTTCCATAATTTGGCTGTTGTGAATACTGTTATAATAAGCAGGGGTGCATGCATCTTTTTGAATTAGTGTTTTTGTATCATTTGGGTAAATACTCAATAGTGGAATTATGGGATCATATGGTAATTCAGTTTTTAATTTAGTGAGGAACCCCTGTCTGTTTCCCATGCTGACTGCACCAGTTTGCAATCCCACCATCAGTGCAGGAAGGTTCCTTTTTCTCCACATCCTCACCAATACTTGTTGTTTATCGTAGTTTGATTTTGGCCATTCTGGCAGGCACGAGGTGGTGTCTCATTGGAATTTTGGTTTGCATTTCCCTGATGATGGGTGCGGTTGAGCGTCTTACATCTTTTCATGTGTCTCTTGGCCATCTGTATGTCTTTTTTGGAGAAATGTCTGTTTATGTCTTCTGCCCATTTAAAAATTTGATTCTTTGTTTTTTGGGTATTAAGAAGGGACTTTTTCTGAAAAGTTTTTAAACCGAAATTATGGTGGTACTGTACCTAGTAGGACAGTAAAATGACTCTTCTTTGGTCATCTAATGTCAGGTTCCCTGGAACACACTCCGACGTGGAGATTTGTGTACAAGAAATTTATTGGGGTATGTGGGATGGGACCAGCACCTGTGGAAGGAAGGCAGGAAGGAAACAGGACTGGGCAGTTCCAACAGAGGCCTCAGTGGGTCCCCGTAAGAGCTCTGGAGTGAGCTCAAAGTTATTCCATCTTGAGTCAAAAGTTCTAAGTCTCTATACCACCATGTTGACCCTTATTGGAAAAGAGTTGGCGACCTTGGCCTAGATGACATTTTCTAGCTGGAGGCAATGACTGGAGAGCAGCTCGGCTGAAAGCCATTGCTACCAACATCCCCAGCATCTGGGGGAGTGAGTGCCACAGTTCTGCATAGGGAATCTGGAGGACATACCATGGTACTGGCTATGTCTGTACCAACAGGATTGGGATACTGGTTGGTTAATTTAAAATCTCAGTTAAAGAGGAGAATCATAAAAAACAATACATATACCCACAAATATTTTATTTCAACTTAGTATATCGATGTGTATTTATTTGCCAATCTTTTAATTATAAGAAGAAGGCCTTTATTTGAATATAGACTCTGATTAATGTTTTTTTATCTTTTACAAGTGAAATAAAATCATTGTGTAAAAAATTTAGAGATACTTGTGAAATGTCTTTTTATACATAGTTTGAAAATAAGATTTTTAGTGATTTGCCTTTATTATGTCATGGTTTTAAATTTGATTTTATATTTTGTCATAGTCTAAATGCACATATATTTTAAAGTATCACATAGTTCTATAAACCTTATAATTAAAAACCAAACCCCTCCTCACCTTTGAGCCTACTCTCCATAGACAACCACTTTCTCTCTTTTTCATCTGGATTTACCTCCACACACATATCTCTGTGTTTATATTATTATTTTTGTCTTGATTTTTCAACTTAGATAGTTTCCATTAATGGCTGCTGTAGAAACTGACGATTTAATATTTTTATATCCTTACTACATTTGACTCCCTGGCTCCATTCTTCAACACACACTCTCTACCTTGTCTTCCAACTGTGGTTATGTTATAAAATTGTGGTTTATATTACTGAGCCCATGTTACTGTCACAGATAAACCATGTAGTATATTATGATTGCATTTACTTTTCTATGTAAATTTTATGATTTTTTTTTTTTTTTGAGTTAGTAATTACCAGAAGCTCTCTATGTTTCAATCTTTTTGGCTGTAAAATGGGGGAAAATAACTGTACTCACCTCACTGGGTAGTCACAATTATATAAGTGTTAATTACTAGTTTTCACTGACTTTTTTAAATGTATCATTCCCTAATTCATCTCACACTTTCTGACAACTGTAAATATCCTTTTAATATACTTCACCACGTATTAAGTGCTCAAAGAACTACTGAAGGATATGCATAGCTAATACTTTAATCTGTACTTTATGAATAGCAAATTAATTTAATTGAGAGAACAAGACATTTGGAATTGGGAGGCTTTGTTCAAGGCCTGGATCTGCCCTTACACAGCTGAATGACCTTGGGCTAGCATATTTGAACACAGTCTTATAATCTGCAAATGAGAGAATTGGATTAGATAATCCCTAGGGTATCTTCTAGCTCTACAATTCTAATAATGAAATAAAGGATCTGCAGAAAATACCAAACTGTGTACGGTATATAAGATTGCAATGATATTAACTGCCACCACTTGTAGAAGAAGACATCCAGAAGACATCTTAATAACCTGTCAGGCAAGATTATGGAGACCTCACTCAGGCTGCGGATAAAGGAGAATTTTACTTAGTCATTGTGTCCCAGCCATTGTCCTGCCCCTTTGGGACACCTGGTTGTAATTTGAGGAAGACACCACTAAATGTCGCTATAGGTTACATAACCATGGTCAGGAAAGCTCTAAGTGTCCCTCTACAAGCCACGGAGCTACTACCACGTGGTGTCCGAGCAGACTGAGAACCACGCACTTGAAATACTTAACCATCAGGAAGCACTAAGATGGAAATTAACTATGAATTTTAAAAGCTGGTGGTAAAACCTTCTCAAATGTCCTTAACTTCTTCCATTTGCCTTGATAGATATTAAAGATAAAACGGTATTTCCTGAATATCTATCACTTCTTCCATTGTCCTTGGAAGGTGGTTCCTGCACCTCTAGCTACTGGTGTAAACGGGGTGGCTGACACTTGAAGGAACTCCCAGCTGAGCAACTGCCTGACACTTGGGCCTGTACATTCATGATTTTTTCTCCTCAGATAAAGACAGGAGCAAATATGGAATTTCCTGTTTCCCGGTTCTGGCTTCTGTTGCATCTCTTAAGTTTATCTGGAATCTTAGGCACACATTGATTTTATGAAAATATGTGCATATTTTAATATTAATATTTTCATATTTTAACATTTCTGAAATTGTAATGCTTTACATAATCAATGGCAACATATAATTAATGGCATTTTTCTTTTTAGTAACATCTTATGTAATAAAATACTGTATCGCTGCTATGATATACCCATCTTATTATTAGTTTAGTACTCTGCCAAAAATTGTTTGATAGATAAACTTCCTTTTCTAGACTAATTTTTTAAGAAAGGATCACAGTGGGGGCGTCTTGGTGGCTCAGTCAGTTGTGTCTGCCTTCAGCTTAGGTCAGGATCTCAGGGTTCTGGGACCGAGCCCCATGTCGTGTAGGGCCCCTGCTCAGTGGAATGTGCTTCTCCCTGCTCCTCGGCACCTGCTCGATCTACACTCTGTCTTTCTCTCAGATAAATAAATAAAATCTTAGAAAAAAATAAGGCTCGGAGTGGAAGAGAAAACGGTATTTCCTGAATATCTATCAGCTGTCTGAGTCAAGCACGTATATGATCATATTTAATCCTCACCATGCTGTGAAGCGGGTTTTTTGGCTTGTTTTCATGACACAGTCAGGGAAAGTTTACATTTTGTGGTGAAGAAGGTCCAGGAAGTTCAGTGCCTTGTACAGAGTCGTCCTGTTCCAAGGGATCGGGTTCGAGACAGTGTACGTATTTGACTACGAATCTCACACTTTGGCTACCCTGTTAATGACACTGACATTTCGCGGTCATTGCTTCTCTGTAACAGTCGGAAGCGCCCAGCCTCTTTGAACACTGTGCGGTTGTCCTCTGGCGGTCCTTTAAGAATGCTGAGATCTCCAGTTAAATCGTACAGAGATGGTTTTTCTGAACTGCAGCCTCAATCTTTGTGATCGAAAGGGTAGAGTAAGACTTGATGTCCCTGAGATGGGAATCGTTCCTCTGTTGTGCCACGGGGCTTCCTACAGCAAACAGTGTCCGTGCGGCCTGCGGCTCAGCACAGCTCATTCGGGGCAGTTGGGTTTCCTTCATCTTCTGGCGGACCGCTCGAGGAGATGGTTTTTCAAAGTGCCTTGGGGGGAAAAAGGCTTCTAATTGACAGAAAAGCTGGCTTATCTGCTCTAGAATATGGTTTCGGCCAGATTTCACAAGGGTCCTGGAGATCCAGTTTGTGGATGTTGTCCACGGGAAGGATTTAATTGGTCTTCCTCAACTTCCCACAGGGCAAGGCTGAGCAAATTCTTTTCAGAGGTCTCTGCTGTAACAGTCCCTTGTATGCAAATGACACTTACTGGTAAAGTAAAAAAGGAGACGAGAACAAAGGCAGTTTATTGGTCATCATTGTGCTTGCACAGGCCTGGGGTAGCTAATTTCTCAGTTTCCCGCAACTCTCAGAAAATGCCGAAATACATTATCTTCTGATTCTTTACCTCATGTCCTGAAGGCCATTTGTTGTCTGTAGACTGTACTTACTTGTTTTCCATTTCTAGTTCTCTTTATTTCAAGTTCTCCTCATTTGTGATTCTAAAAACAAAACATTAGCAATCTGTTGGAGGTATTGTTCCATTCATTTGTCTAGGAATTTGTCATTAAAATAGTCCTTTTAGGGGCACCTGGGTGGCTCAGTGGGTTAAACCTCTGCCTTCAGCTCAGGTCATGATCTCAGGGTCCTCGGATCAAGCCCCGTATCGGGCTCTCTGCCCAGCGGGGAGCCTGCTCCCCTCCCCACCACCTGCCTCTGCCTACTTGTGATCTCTGTCTGTCCAATAAATAAATAAAATCTTTAAAATAAAATAAAATACTCCTTTTATATCAGCAACTTGGGGTCTTATAATGATAAATAATGTTTTGTCCTATTTTGCAATGATTTCCAAATAGAGGGCATATGACTATAGCATATACAGGATATAAAAGCCAAAAATTCAAGATTGCTAAGAGAGGAGTTAATCACAATTTGCTTAAAATTTCTGTGGCTTAAAGAGATTACTATCTGGTGAAGCAATTTTGAAATTATGTGTTTAACTTTCCATCTCTTAAAGGAGGTAATGACACTTATAGGCTACCTGGGTGAAAACCACTGGATAAAACCTATTTTCACTTATTCAGAGCCGTCCACCATTTTTCCAGTGATGGCTCTGGGAAGGAAGGCCAAGTGACAGGCATGTGGCTTTTCATTTTATCTCAAATTCTTGAATCTCACCTGTGAAACCGATGAGTGAAATGGATATATGTGGCAAAAGAGAATAGAAGTCACCCAGTAATCTTCCTAAATATTAAAGTCAGGGACATTTTTCAATCCTCATGTGCTTTTTTGACTGAATTTCGCTCATTTATTTCATCGTTCATCTCTTTGTTCAACAAACATTACTGAGCACTACCCATGCTTCCTGCCCCGCGCCGCACGCTGCCACTGACAGTTCCTGCCTTCAGGGAACTAATATTCTGTGAGGTACAGACAAGTAGCGAGCTCAAGGGTACTGTGGTAAGCAGTCTGCAGGGGCTGGTATGGTGTGAGGTGGGAGCACAGAGAACGGGATTCTAATTCAGATTTGGAAGATCAGGGAGAATTTCTTTGAGGAAATGCTCTCCTGGGTTTCTTTTAGGAAGTGCTATTCTGTGACAACACTCTGGCTTTCCTCCTCCTCCGACTGCTTTTTCTTAATTTCTTTAGCTGGTTCTTCTTTCTCTTCATCTTAACAAATATCAGGGTTACTTAGGAGTTTGTCCCAGTTTCTTTTTTCTTATGATCACACATTTTCTTAGGCACTCTCAGTTATAACTTGGCTTCAGCTATTCTCATTAACAGCTGGTGCCCAAATACAACTAGTCTTAGACGTTCAAGAAGAAAACTTTATGACTTGAAAGTTGTCTGTAGTCAAACCAATAGAATGTGATGGGTAAGGAAGAGAGAAGAGGCAAAAAGACACACGGATTTGTGGTTGAAAGAGGGAATATGATGGTCGCAGCATTAAACAATATATGACGGATCGGTGACAGTTTCTCAGGAGGGAATACAATGTGTTCAGTCTCGGATGACTCAAGTTGGAGATGCCTGTGGGACAGTCCAGTGCGGGTACTTAATAGGCAGTAGATATTTAACAAAATAATGAATGTGAAGCTTGCGGGGTGGGGGGGGTGGGAATCAGGGACGAGCACACACATTTAGAATGATCACCACATTCTAGTAGTTGCAGCCACAGAATTAGATGGATTATGTTCATATTCAACAAATTAAAAAAAAACAGAAATCAAAACTATGTGCCTGCCTTTGTGACCTTTAGGATAGGAATAGGAATAGGGCATGGCCTCTGCTTCCAAAGAAGGGGCATGGGGCATGATCAAATACATACAATATGGCGGGTGAAGGTTATTGTAAAAATACGTGCAAAGTTCGAAAGTGGCACAAAGTAAAATGAGATCACACAGGAAGAAAGAAGACACAGAAGAGGAGAAAACGAGGGTCAGAACCCAGAAGAACTTCTCCAAAGAATCTGGGAAGCTTCACAGGTTTGCTTATTGTCTTTCAAGGCATATGTCACATCTCATTCATCAACGTCCTCCCAGCAGAACCCAGCCTAATGCCTGCAACATAAGTGCTCAGTAATGTTTCTTGAATAAATGGGCCCAGGGCAGTTGGAAAGAAATGAAAATAAAAATGAAGCATGGGATTTCCCCAAGCCCTGGGGAACACTTTAACCATCTCTTATTAGCCGTTCCCTTGGAGAGCTTGTGCAGGTGCAACTCAAAATAGACTCTGCGAAGAAATGAAGAAGCAGTTTAGAGTGAGGACAAGGACTGCGTCTGCTCTAATTCTGGATTGTGCTTACAGCAAGCTGGATCTGTTTATTTTTGGGGTACAGGGAAATTGCGCAGCCACTGATTTTTTGTCAAAGCACCACTTACAGCGTCTGAGATAATGGTGCGCCACCTTTCATTTATTGATGACAGGGTTGGGCTTTTAAACGGAACCCATCACACGGGGCCTTACACCCCTCGTTACTGCTGTGTGTCCATTTAAGTGATTTGTAATAGTTCGTGATTATGAAAATGTCTTTCTTTCTTGACCTTCTTCCTCCCTTCCCCCCCCCGCCCTCCAATTTACACGTTAGTAATTCATCAGCTTGGATTACAAATTAACATCATTGGTTTGTTTTCTTTCTTTCTTTTTTTTTTTTAAAGATGGATATATTTAGATCTATATTAGTACACAGAATTACCGTGAAAAGAGAAAGAAAGACATTGTGTTAAAGCCTTATGATAAAGAATCCCCACCACCCTGCTGGTCAGTAGTTCTCCAAAGGCTGAGCCCCTTCAACCTCATTGTCCCAGGCTGGTACCAGTAACCCCCTCTTTTCTGAGAAGTGTGAGGAGGGAATCTTGTCATCAAGCACCTGTGACCAAGCTTGAGACCAGTATACTTCATAGCACAAGTCGTCTTCCATCTAGTTTAACCAGGAGCATGAAGATTTGCCAGTTTATAATAACCCAAAGATTATGCAGGGCTGGAAAGGCCAATCCCTACCCCCTGCTCCCAGCCACTTTCTCTTGTGGAGTCCAGGCTTCGAGTAACTTTGTAGCTTTATTGTAGCTTTTCCTTGCTTTCCCATTCAGCACTGTGCGTTTATGGCACAGGGGTAGCCCTGTAAATGGGTATTTGTGACGCCTTTAGAGTAGATGTGGCCGGAGACAGAGCTGGAGAAGAGTCCAGGGTTCTCAGAACGAATAATAGTCCTCCCACTGAGCACACCCCCCCCCCCCCGAATTCTTGCAAAATACTCTAAGGTATATGGTCTCGCTCCCATTTTACAGGTACGGAATTGAGGCTCAGAGACCTTAAGTGAGGAGCCCCGTCCCCATTCAAGGGGCAGAGCTAGGATTTGGGGCCATTCCCTTTCCATGAAGCTGCCCTGCTCCCAAGGGGGACATCTCTGGCCTCACCAGGCTTTTATGTGAGAGTCTTTTAGAAGAAGGTATCCCGTTGCCAAGAGATGTGTAGTAACCATGTCTTTCTTCTCTGTTCTTAGGAAGGCAGGTGGCGGCGTGCCAGGGTGGGGGTGGGGATGGGGAGGGACGCAGCAGGGAGGATGAGAGCATGGACACTGGGAGCGGCCAGTAGCCACCCGAGGATGTGGAGTCTCTTCCCTTCACTCATGAGTATGAGGAGTCAGGAACTGAGAAAAAGCTTAGTGACCATGCTCCTCTCTGCGTCCAGGAAATACACAGTCTTGGGAACGAAGGAAATTGGGAATAATTACTTTGGAGTAAAAAATCCTTTCTAAGGATTTATGATCATGGCGGATGATGCGAGTCACTTAGAAGGGCCTGCTCTCAGCAACTCAGGGCACAACTCAGTTCCAGGGAGGTCCACAGCCCTATGCAGTGTGAGCAAAGGGGTACTCCCTCCCGCGAACTATTTTCTTTGTTCCTTGGTGCTCTTTTTGGCTTCGCCTTGTGCCAGACCTGCAAATCTGGAGCTGTCGGCTCTAGTCCAGTCCCTGCAGAGCCCAGGGCAGTGTTCCAGTTCCTTACGGTGGTGAGTGTGAAGACGATTCTGTGCGGAGAGTGATATTTATGACTTTGTCAGCTGTTGGCACTATAGGAATGGGCGCAAGACGGCCAGAGGACGTTTAGTGGATGTTGGATGTTTGTTCAGAGTCATGATCTGGGGGACCGAGTTACCGTGCAGCCTCCCAGCAGCAAGCTGCCCTCGTCCACGGCATTCCCTGGAGGAAGAAACTCACGGTTCAGCAGTAGCCCCGGGTCAGATATGACCAAAGGTGATGACCATTTGCCTTGGACTTGCTGTTTTCCTCAGAAAGTCCATTTGCTCATGACTTTGTGTGTGGTTTGCATCTCCTTGTCCACTTGCCAATGTATCTGGAGATGTGGGTGATGGAAGGGGTTTCTGTCTTCGCTTCCGCCCGCCTTGGCCCTGTGGCTCAGTCAGGGACTATCATCTTGACCGTAGTGTTAATGTTTGTTTCTGAAGAGTAAGATACTGTAGCCAGTATCAGTGCCATTATGTATACAAAGTACTTTGAAGTACACGATTTTCATCTCATCCTCATAATAACTTTCTACGTGGGTAGGGAAAAGTCTATTATGTTCCCTTTTTTAAAATTTATTTTTAATCTTTTTAAAGATTTACTTATTTATTTGAGAGAGAGAAAAAAAGAGAAAGAGAGAGAGCATGTGCAAGTGGGGAAAGGGGCAGAGGGAGAGACTATCTAAGCAGGTTCCCGCTGAGGGCAGAGCCTGACGTGGGGCTTGATCCCACAACCCATGAGAGCAGGACCTGAGCCGAAATCTAGAGTCAGATGCTTAACTGACTGAGCCCCCCAGGCACCCTATTATGTTCTCTTGAAGATGGAAGCCAGTGATTTCATCACAATGACGAAAATAGTAATTAGTGGAATCAGGACTAGAGTCAGGTGTTTTTGATTCCTAGATCTGTACCCAGTGGCACACGAAGTGTTGCCTACAGGACACATCTGGCCCACCGCCTCTTTTTGAACAGTCGGCAAGCTAAGTGTGGTTTTCACATTTTTAAATGGTTGAAAAGAAAGCAAAAGAAGAATATTTTTTGACACATGAAAATTCTATGTAATTTAAATTTCAGTGTCTGTAAAATAAAGTTGTGTTGGAACACAGCCATCCTTACTCATTTATGTATTTTCCATGACTTCCTTCCTGCTGTATTGATGCAATTGAGTTGTGACAGAGACCTTTTAGCTCCCAAAGTCTGAAATATTTACTGTCTGCCCCTCCATGGGAATGGTTTGCCAATCACTGCTAGTTGATTCGTAGGTGGAGGTACTGTTATGTACTACGGTATTAGAATGCTAGGGCCACCATAGCAAGCATACATTGGGTGGTTTTAAACAATAGGAGTTTATTGCATCACAGCTCCTGAGGCTTGAAGTTCAAAACGGACGCATCAGCAGGGCCGTGCTGTCTTGGAGACTGTGGGTAGATCCTTCCTGGCCTCTCCCTAGCCGCGGAGGTGCCCAGCCGTCCTCTGTGTTCCCTTGTTCGCACCTGCATCCATCCCGTCTCTGCCTCCATCATCCCATGGCTGTCTTTGCCTCGTCGCCCCTCTGGGCGCATATGTGTCCAAATATCCCCCCTTTTCTTAAAAGGGTTATTTATTTATTTATTTGACAGAGAGAGAGAGAGAGAGAGAGCGCGAGCACAAGCAGGGGGAGTGACAGGCAGAGGGAGAGGGAGAAGCAGGCTCCCCGAGAAGCAGAGAGCCCGATGTGGGGCTCCATCCCAGGACCCTGGGATCATGACCTGAGGCAAAGGCAGACACTTAACCCACTGAACCACCCAGGTGTCCCTGAATTTCCCCTTTTTTGTAAGAACATCGGTCATATTGGGTTAGGACTCACCCTAATGGCTTCATTTAACCGGAGCTTCTGTAAAGACACTATTTCCAAATAAGGTCACATTCATAGGTACCAGGGGTTAGGACATCAGCATCTCTTTCCGGGGGACACAGTTCAACTCCCAGCACTTTTCCCACTGTAGACTGTTATGCCCGCATTAGCGTTACTCGTCCTTCTTTCCCTGCCTCGATCCCCTGTTTCTCCTTCCCCACTTCTTCCTCTTTCCTCCCCCCTCCCTCCCTCATGTAGTCCCTGTACAATCAGTGAACATCATGAAGTTCCTGCGGTGTCCTCACTCGTACGCGCGGGACCGTGCGGAAGTACAGGTACAGAGATGATAAAGAGTTTCCCTGTGGCCTCAGGGAGCGCGCAGTGCTGAGGGGAGCAAGTCCTGTCCGGGCATTTGTGCAGAGGACAGTAGAGATTACCGTCACGATTCGGAGAGATCTGAAGGCTCTCAATTCCTAAATATTGAGAAACGATCTTTCAAAATAATTGATGTCCTCCTGGTATTTAAAGTATCAGAGCTACTGACTCCAAAATTCCAGGTGCCAGTAGACATAGAGTTTTAGTGTGGCGCTTCCTTGCTGTTGTTTTCAAGTCGGCATGTGCAGGAATACTCTGGTCCTCTCGTTTGTCTCAGTTCCTTCCGTCCCTCTTCCCTTCAGCTCCTAACAGGTCAGATTAGGATATTTTGCTCTGGGAGGAACAATGGAGTGACCCCGGGTAGCGGTGTCCAGCCCTGTTATAGTAAGTTGATGGCTTTAGGGAGACCTGGTCTGCAGCTTTGAGAGATGAAGCTTGACACCACCGGTGGGTGTCATTTGTCCCAATAGCTTGTGTTTGTTGTGTCTTCATTGAGGCTCTTTGTTCCTCTGCTCTCTCCTCCTGGCACTAACTGGCCATGTTCAAATACTGTCATAAAGTGCATGAAATGTGTTCTGACAGCTTCTCCTCCCCGTGCCCCGGAGTGCACCACTGCCCTCATCTCACAGGATCCTCCTGGTCAGGGTCAGGGTGTGCGGGTGCAGACGCTAGTCTGTCCTCTTCATGGCCGTTCAGGTGGGGGATGTTTGTGGACAGCAGCCTCGGGTCCCATCGGTTTTTTGTTTTGTTTTTGTTTTTAAAACCTCTGTGCTATTTGTAAACTGTGGAATTCCTTCCGCTCTCTGCACGTCCAGGGTTTCCTACTGGTCACCTGCCCATAGATGCCAACCTGGGGAAACACCAAAGCTCCACTCCCTGCAGGAAGGAGGACTGGTACTAGAAAGTAACCCCTCTTCTCCCAGGGGCATTCTCTTCCTAGAGTTTGCAGTTGCTGCCAACCTTATCTTTGTATTTGGACTTTAAATATACATTTCTCAGTTTCTGTTCCACCTAGCCCTTTTAAGGGAGATTTAAAAAAATCTCTTTTATATGATTCACAATGAATGCAAAGGCTCATTTGCTTTTAAGAATGGTGCTGAGTAAGAAAAAAATTAGTAAAGGAACTTGACATTGATATTGTCAGACTAGAGCAACCTCACTTTGTTAGTTTTTTTTTTTTTAAAGATTTTATTTATTTGATGAGAGAGACAGAGATCACAAGTAGGCAGAAAAGCAGGTGGGGTTGGGGGGGGGAGCAGGCTCCCTGCTGAGCAGAGAGCCGGATGCGGGGCTCGATCCCTGGACCCTGAGATCATGACCTAAGCCGAAGGTGGAGGTTTAACCCACTGAGCCACCCAGACGCCCCACTTTTTTAGTTTTTAAATGAATTTCTTCTTGTACTTGGGTGATTCCAGAGTACAGTTCTCACAGTACAATTCTACGCTAGAAATATTTCTGAAGGTCAGTGACCTGAGTCTCGGTTTGACTTCTAACGAGTTAAGAAACTTTGGGCAAGTCACTTAACCTTCCTGATTCCTGGTGTCCTATAAGAACGCGACCTTACAGTGTCGTTTGGGAGTTGAAGTAAAACAATGTGTGTCAAGGGGCTTTAGAGGCTAGAATGTTTATGTAAATATTAGAAGATATTAGTATTGTCACTAATTAAAATTGTACTTATGGAAATTCAGAGACACTTTCCCTCTCCTGTGAGGTCATAAAAGGCGCTGTTATTGCTGTTGTTGACTTCCTTTGGGTAAAGCTGAGATCGCTGATTCCCAAGAGACGGTTCCCAGACCAAGAGCATCAACCTCACCTGAGAGTGTGTTAGAAGAGCACACGGTTGGGTCCCACCCATCCCCCTGCATCAGAAACTGGGAGGTGGGGCCCAACCACCTGTTTAACCAGACCTCCAGGTGCCACGAATGTTGGAGACCCACGGGCTTTGAGTTATGCCCAGCTGGCTATGTGTAAGCTCTGATTTTGCTGATTTCTTTCTTTCTTTCTTTTTTTAATTTGGCTCTCCTTTCACACATGAAGGGATTCTGAAAAAAAACACGAATGTGTGCAGCTAAGATTGAGTTGCTGCCCTTAGCTGACCTCCCACAACATGCCAAGCAGCTAGGTGACCCGTTTTTAAGCAGTGACATAGATCCTAGGACTGGAGGTTCTTGAAGCAGCCCCTTTGTTAAACACAAATCTGTCAGATTGTGGCAGGGACCCAGTGAGGGTTTTTAAGGTGCTCCTTCTCAGGTGGGGAAGTCAGTTGGATGAAGTGGCCATCACTATTCAGTGAAATTCAGTAGAGCTGCACTGAGCTTGATTCCTCTTTTTGCTCCCCGAATATCAGGTGTTGTCTTCCTTTAGACAGTCTTCAGTCCGCCACACCTGAACACCCACCTGTTAATGACACCAGGCCCCACCCCTGGGGTGCTCCGCCAGGCGTCAGAAAAAGCCAAGTGTCCTACTGTACACCGTGTATTTTCCCGTCATGTCCCAGGATTGCAGGTGTGCCATGGCTGTCGTGACAGACAGGTGGTCAGAAGTTACTTGGGTAAAGTTAAAACCGGAGCTGTAAATGTAATTCAGCTGGAGGAGGGAAAGTGGTGGGGAAAACATCAGGGAAATCATGGCGCTATTGTGTTGATCCGTAAGGACAGAGGAACACGGAAGGTGTTTAATAAGTATTGAATGAATGAATGAGGAATGGATTTCGTGTTTTGGGAGCTAACTGGCCTATTCAACTTAAGAGCATCTATCTTATCCCAGATGAACAGACATTATGCCTTCATTGAGTGAACTATTAGATATGTTTAGCTTTAAATGCAGACATAAATAGATTTGATCTTTCCATGGTTCGAATTTCCTCCCATCAGCTTTCCCTTAATTATCCACAAGTGTTCCAAACCTTCATTAGCTAAATAGAATGCAGATGATGGTCATTAGTCTGGGATATAAATCCTGCTGGCACATTCAGTGGCTTTTCACTTGGTTAATTGAAATTTTCAGTATTCATGGACTACAAGAAAACACTGTAATTTTATCATTTAATCAGGGGTATAATTTTTTCCCCTTTAGCTGGTTGTATTTTATAATCATGCACTTAAAAAATATGAATGCCACACTTAGCCTGGAGGGATGCCACTATTTTCAGTGTGCATGTATCAATACCAGTTTGCTAAAGCAGGAAGACCAAATGGAAATTTATACTTTGTCTAGAAATCCTAAAATTGGCCGACTGTCACGTCTAAGAAAGCATCCAAGTAGTGTGCACTTTTGGGACCCCTCGATTCATGTGTGAATGACTTCCAAATTGTTAGTAATATGAGTAGGTCTCATTCTGACATCTACCAATGAGTAAGAAGTCACCCAGTGTGTCTGTGTGGTGCGAGTGGCAGGTATCAAATGGAGACGCCTTATGCAGACGTCAGTCCTTTAACTGTGCTTAGCTTTCAACTGTATCTGACCTTTATCAAAACGAGCCGGCCCGTTCGGTGGTGTCTGGCTGAACGTGAAACACACACACGCACTCACGCGCGCGCACACACACACACACACACACACACAGGAAGAACTGGTGCTGGAAATAAAATCTTGTGACATTACCATCTATCCCAGACCTGCAGTTTCTGGATTCCTTAATTTTTATAACCCACTATTTAAGCAATTCTCTTGCCCCTGACTTTGTTCCAGTTTAACCGAGTAAGCGTCACAGGTTTGCTGTTTTCAAAGTGTAAATCTTAGTTGTCGACGTTACACGGAAGAAGGCAGCTCAGGAGAATTCGAGTCTGTTTCTGTTTCGTTTTTTTTCTAACCCTAATTTAGTGGGAGAGACAACACTGCAATACCTCTCAGAGGTGGACTCTCTTTCCAAACGGCGACTCACTCTACGACCACTGCCACCAGGGAGAATGGCGTAAGCAGCTGCCCTCCCGGAACCTGCCCCGTAGGCCGGCTGCACAAGCCTCAACCGCTGATACTCCTTGTGGGTTCTCAGACCAAGGCCGTATGGCGCCAGGTTTTCACCCCAAGTCACTCTTTCTTCTGGGCTGCTTTTGCCTTTCTGCCCACTTGGAACATTTCTGTAAATGATCATTAATGTTAATTTGAGGAAGATGTATTTAACTACCTCATCTTCTAAATAGACCACTATTTAATATCTCTCAAAATCAGAGGTAGAGACGTTTTATAAGTTATGTTTTTGTGGGTCATCTCGAAAGCTCTCTGTAGCTCTGGAGGTAATCAAGGCTGACCATGTTACTCAGTCCAGTGTTCTTTCCTCAGAGGAATGAGGGAAGAAGTAGGCCGTGCACTCACTGGTTTCTGAATGATGTGTCTGATAAAATCAGGCCCATTTTCTTCAAATTATCCAGGTTATCAGGACCTTAAAGGATGTGAATATGGGTTTCCTCACTTTGTAATGAAGAATTCAAGACCTTATGGCCAGTCATCCGTCTTAAGCTCACAAGAGGTCCGTTAAGAGGGGACATGAGACCCAAGCAAGCCTCCTGAGCAACTGGCTCATTTGTTTATCTGTCTAGAGAGTCTATCCTCAAAGACCAGCAAAATTCTGAGTTCTAATATGGGATCATGTCCAACTAGAGTAAGTCAGTCACGAGTAGTATCTGCGCTTGACAAAGTGTGTCAGAGTAAAGTGTGTTGTTGTGGACACAGCAGCCCTTCACACAGATGTCACTGCTGCTAGGAGAGCAGCTGACCACACGCAGCTGTCAGCCCTCTCAGAAAATTGTCCTCGGATGAACACAGTCATCTTGCCCAGGGTCATGCCTTCTTTCCAGGGCAGCTCTTAGCTCCGCCCCCTGGGTACAAGTCCACCCCCATTCAGGGCTCCCTGTGTGGTGGACTGAGACCTTTGTGGAGTTTTACCAGGGCCAAAATTCTTCCAGTGCTTGGTCCTGTAGCCTTCCCTTTCCTTCCACAAGTGGAGTCCCGAGAGCAACCCCGATAAACCCCCTGTATGCTCACCTCCATCTCACAGTCTGCTTTTTAGGGAGGCTAATGTGACCTATGTTTTTAGATCTTTTCCCATCACCGTGAGTGTCCAATGTATTTTTTATGTAAGTCTTCATTTATCACCCATTAAAATCTGTTTTTGAAATTTTTAGAAAACTTAAAAACCCAAAGTTAAAAATATGCTTATAGAAAAGGATCTGATAAACTCATTCCTTCTAAGGCATGACAGATCAACAGTAATAGTACGTGACATTTTCAGTTGCCCTCCTGGGCATGGACTCTTATACCCTAGCATGCCTCGAGAGTTTGTCTATGATGGTTCAAAGCCTGGTGTGAAAAGCAGGGCTCTAATATGTGAAGTTTCAGATATCAGTATATAAATGGACAACCACAGGGCCTGACCTTTCTAGATTCATTTGGAAAATTGCTACAACTTCTATGTGTAATGCTGCTCACCCCATGCTGGTCACCTTGCCGACAGGGTTAGAAGCCAGAGCGCTAAAATGCCCTTTGCACCATCGAGCTTGCCCTCCTTGGACAAGCGCAGCATCATGCAGAATCTGGTGGAGGAGACTCACTAGGGGTTTCCTCTTTAGTAGAAAAATATGGATGCAGCAGTCAAGAAGGTCACAGTGTGGGTGAGCCACCATGTTTTGAGCCTTTCATTTCCAGTAATTAAAGTGAACATGTTATTGGAAGGTTTAGAAAGCCCACCCAAAGGCCATTACAACAGTTGTAATTAGGAAACTGGAATGCCGGTTAAACTCTTTCGAAGGCAACAAAATGAGACCAACGGAGCGTGTAAGTAAAATCCCCTTAGAAAATGGCCGAATTAAGGATCAGACTCTCCTTGACCCAGGTCGTACTGCTTTCATACTCATTCCGGGTATGAGATTTCACCACATATTTGTCCTTTAGCTCCAGTGGTTCCCTTCTACAAATACAACATTTGGAGCTACTTGTACTAATTTTTTTAGTGAAGCCAATTTCACCCAACTCTGACTCTCATTTCTCCTCCAAACACGTTTCTCAGGTCACCTGGGACGATTCTTGAAGGTTGAATGGTATTGTTTAATCTCAAAGATCATTTCTGCTGGGGCTAGAGCACTAGTATCTGAATTCTTAGACCTGTTCTTTAATTTACTGTCCCTAGTGGAGTATCTTAAACTTACTTAAAAATGCAGTGAGAGTTTCTCAAGTTGCCCCTGAGTGGAATCTGCAGTAGCTAGAATTTGTGTCATCTCCAGAGTTTTCAACTGCTGTTTCCTGGAAAAAATTTAGTGACACTGGTCAGGGAATCAGGATCATCTCCATGACTAGCTCTTCTTGAGTTTAGACCAGTGCTTCTCAACTGGGAGTGAATTTGCCCTCCAGGGGACACCTGGAAATATCTGGAGGCATTTTTGGTCGATGACTGAGGTCCAAGGGATGGGGTGTACTACTGAAATCTGGTGGGTCGAGGCTGGGGATGCTGCACAGCACAGCTCACCCCACCCCCACAGCAAAGAATTAACCAGTCCAAAATGTTCGTAGAAGTGACTTTGAAAAATCGATCGCCAAACCAAGCAGATAATAGACAGGAGAAACATACTGAGTAGAAACGGTATTTACTGCCCTTTGGACATCTTTTGTTTCTCATTCTCCTCTCTCCCTAAGCTCTACTTTGTAATGTTATTGTATGTGAGGCTGCTTTTCCGACACGGTGCTTCCAAAGCAGCGTTCTGAGATAAGGACGGCAATTTTATCGTACGCCCGTTTTCACGGAAGGCCCCGGCCTAGGTAATGGGGTTACGGCAACGACCGAGTCTTGTGGCGTCTGTACCTTCTCAGATGAGGAATCTGAGCCTGAGCAGGGAGGCCTCTCTCATGACCTGGTGCTCACGGACGCAGACACAGACACACGAAGACAGGTCGGAAGGCGTCTGACGGGAAGACTGCGGTGGAATGGCTCATACGCTTTCGAGAGCCGTCTGCTCTTTTGGCTTTTCTCTCTCTTTACTGGCTCTGTCTTCGAACAGAAGCCAGAATCTGTCCTTCTACTCACAGGAGTGTGGACACAAGAGAGACTAAGATACAGCCGGCAACAGCAAAGGACAAGAGCGAGTAGAACTTCAGGGTCTGCCTGTCCCGGCCAACATGGGCTGCTACTTGTGAGGGTTGGAATTAGGTCGGTGGGTTTAATTATGGTAAGAAGAATGAGTCACGTGCCCTCGTTCTCTGCGAGCGAAGATGGCTGTTTCCTTCGTGAGAGTCATTTCTCCCTTTTTCCTGATGATTCTGGTACGTCTGTTTTGTGAACTTCTTTTTTGACTTTTGCTCTTCTTTTCTTCCACCACTTAAAACTCTTCCCTTCTTTCCCTCTTCCACTTTTTCTAATAGAGGTTTTATTTATTCACGTGAGAGGGGAAGCCAGCGAGCACGCGTGCACACAGCAGCTGAGGGGCGCGGGCAGGAGGAGAAGCAGAACCCCCCGCTGCTGACACAGGGCGCTGTTCCGCCGACGGGGCCTCCCACGCTCCACATCCCTTTCCTGCTTTTAATTCAGACTTTCTAGATAACTTTTAAACCTTCCCTCACAAACAAAATAAGAACACAAAAACTGCCAGCAAACCGTATTTCAAGATTACACCAATCTAAACCTTGAATTTATTTGTTTTTCACTAAATATGCTTTTTTGTATGTTTATCCACATCTGTGTTTTCTGTCCTTTAATGCTGCGTATTACTTTGAATCAGAATTTATGCTGGCTCAGATTTTTAACTATCTCTAGTGCTTGTCCCAAAACAAAGCAAAATCGTAGGTGAGGTGGTAGATATTTTTATGTTATGCAAGGAGAGAATGTGAGAAAATTTATGTATATTATAATTTCAAGCCTTACCGACGTCTTTATCTATCTTCCCTTTCTTTTGCTTTTTGACACTATTCAACCAAAATAAATTTGTTGGTATAAAGACGTATATGTGTATGTACACACATACATTATATATGTGTGTGTGTGTGTATTACATATATATATGAATATTTAGTGCAACGTAGTTTGTAATGGCAAACAAAGGAAACCAACAAAAAGCAATAACAAAAGAACCAAAACATGGAAAGTACCAAATGTCCGTCTGTAACGGAAACCATACATAGAGATACAGAATATCTCTATTAGGGAGTGTCATGTGGCTATTGAGAAGAATGAGCCAATGTATATGAACTGACCGGGAAAGGTGCCGATACTATATTCTTAAATAGGATGATATGATGTCAAGAAAGAAGGAAATTTCTGTATGTGCATATGTAATATAATACAGAAAGAAAGTCCCGTAATTATATATAATGTAAATACATTTGGATAAACATAGAGAAAGTGTGGAAGGATGAACACAGTTTTTTGTTTTTGTTTTTGTTTTTCAGAGAGAGAGAATGCACACGCGTGTGCAAGTAGAAGGCAAGGGGGAGAGGGAGAGAGAGAATCTTAAGCAGGCTCCACGCCTAGCATAGAGCCCAGTGCGGGCTCCATCTCAAGACCCTGAGATCGTGACCTGAACCAACTTCAAGAGTTAGAAGCTCAATAGGCTGAGTCACCCAGGCATCCCGACAAACACAGATTTTTATTGCTGATCACCTCAAGAGGATAGTGAGAAAGGAGGTTGACTCATCAAGAATATATATTTTGTAATTAAAAAGTAGACAGGTTTACTGAAAAAAATTTCAGTATCATTTATGTGGTTGACCATAGATTCATTGAACTATCATAGGATAGTCCAAAGGGAGCAAACTTGCATATAAATCCCAACTGGCCTTGCATGCTTAAGTGCCTTTTTAGTGGTTCATGAGGCCATGAAAATAAACAAAAAATATATATATAAAGTAAATCGGGTGGAGAGCAAGTGTGCTAAAGAAAACAGAGATCAGATGACAAGATCCGGTACTGCTGTTCAGATTCACAAATCTCTTAAATGGGGAGAATCTCCCCTTCATCACTCAGGCTCATACTGGGTTTCATTAGAATGACTTGGCATTTGACATTTTGCACGTATCTCTTCAAGAGATAGAGCACCATGTGTGGTTGAGAAGTTGGGTTCTAGGGTCAGACTTCTTGGTGTTGATTACTCACCTCTTTCCAAGGTATGTGATTTTTGACAATTAACTGAATTATGCTGCAGGTACATTGTTTGTGAAACAAAGATAAATGAGTCCTTATATTACTCTGTCGTTGTGGCCCATACTGAATGTTCCAGCTTGGTGGAAGGGTTGTTGGAAGTGGCCACAATGAAGGGCGGGTATGTTTTTAAAATCCAGGGAAATCACTGGGGTCACAAGAAGTAGTGCCCACCATAGATTAGAAATGAACAGGGCAGGGGCGCCTGGGGGGCTCAGTGGGTTAAAGTCTCTGCCTTTGGCTCAGGTCATGATCTCAGGGTCCTGGGATCAAGCCCCACATCAGGCTCTCTGCTCCGCAGGGAGCCTGCTTCCCTTCCTCTCTCTCTGCCTGCCTCTCTGCCTACTTGTGATCTCTGTCTGTCAAATAAATAAATAAAATTAAAAAAAAAAGAAATGAACAGGGCAAAGTCATTACACTTTGATGATTCTAATGTGTCACCCCCTTTCCTGTTTTATAGACCACGATTTTCAGCACATTGGCCAGTGAAAAGTCCTTATCTGACTGCCAAAAGGTAAGTCAGCCTCCAAAGTTTCCAGCTTGCTGTCACAGTACTAAATGGCTTCAGAGTTGATGACATTCCATTGAAAGGCTGCGGGATCAATGAGAATGTTCCGGTGACATGTTGTGGCTCTCTTTCTTCGGAGATGGAAATTTGAATGGTTCTCTTTTAGGACGCGGAAAACTCTGTTAGCGTTTGACAGCATTTTGTTATCAAGCAGCTCTGGTTTGCATATATTTATTTTTATCTCACTATTATCTGACATTTTATTCTGCAAGATGAGCATCAAGGGGGTCCGGGACAAGCTGCGTTGCAGGCGTCTGGGTCCTTGTTTCCAAATTTAAATGCAATAAACCTAAACCCAACACAATATAAAAATGATTTCGTATTTTGGAAGCTGATCATATAGCATAAAAATCTGGTTTGGATTCACCACAGTCAAGTTTGAGAAGCTGTCATGCTTTGCAAAAGGATTAGCCTCGCTAGCATCTGATGGAAGACATCCCTGTAATGGATCTTGTCTGGAGACTGTCTCTGTAGAAGTAGCAGCATGTCTAATTCCTGCCCGTCGCAGTCCAGGGGGCACTTTTATCTGCCTCTTTAATCTCAGGTTTAACGAGGTCTTTTCCTTCTCGAGGGGAAAAAAGCGATTTCACAGTGTGAAAAACTCAAATAAATTCTTTGACACTATCTGTTGATATGGAGAACCAGGTGTGCAAAGAGTTGACCTGTGCCTCATCTATTAGTAACTTGGCATTTCTTAGGGCCAGAGAGCTTTGTTTTGCTGTGCTGCTTCTGTTTCTGAGATTGCCGGGTATGGGAAGAGGAGCTGGGATAGTCATCTTTAAAGGCAACGTGAGGGCCCACTATTCCGAGTGCCATTCATTTCGTTATCTTGGTGGTTTCTTATTGCCTATAAAATCTGCGTCTTGATTGCATTCTGCCGAGTTCGTCTCGGTCTGGGATTGAGGTCCATGGCGTATTCTTAACGTTTCAGATCCTGTGAAGGGACCTCAGGGGTCCTGTAGTCTCACTTTTTCCCCGGAGTGAGGCTGCCCTTGATACCATGTGTAGACAGACGTCCCGCCTCCACCTGGAGACTCTACTGACAGGGACCCAACGACCCTGACTGCTCACTGGGGACACAAATCAGAGCATGAGCAAGTTCTTCATTTTACTGAGCCAGGATCTGTTTCCTTTTGATTTCTGCCTGATGTTTAAGTATGAAGCCAGTTAATATGTTTTCTTCTGAATCTTCTCCCTGGCTCACCCCTGGGCTAATGATTTTCCTTCCTTCTTTCTAGTAGAATATTGTTCTAAATGATTTCCAGAAGTGTGGGCTGCTGGCTGCTGGCTATTTGGTGTCCGATCTTGGCTCTGACATGTCTGTGGTCACATAAGTGATCTATGCCTCACTTTCGTCCCTGTAGAACGGGGATAATAATTGTACTTACTTCATATGGTAGATGTGTTAGTACATATAAAGTGCTTAGAACAGTGCTCGATACAGAATCAATGCTGTATCAAGTATTAATATCGCTTCTGAACCACGTTATACTTTTTCTTTTGTATACTCTTCGTTACTGAGATCAAAGATGATGTGTCCTTCTTCAGATGTGCTCCGTTTGGCAAAAGCGCTTTGAGTCTTTTCACTTCTCATGCAGGAGCTTGGTGTACGGCAGGTGCCACGTCAGACATGGGCAGTGATGACTAGATGAGCTGTAAGCGTCCCTCGGTGTAACGCTGATGTTCCGCTGACACAGCGTGAGACGATGTCAGTTTCTGTCCATCCCCCATGTCCCTCTGTGGCCCATGCGAAGTCTGAGTCCTCGCACATGCTCTTAAGGCATTTTCACATGACTTGCTCTTACCACACAACTTTCTTTTATATTTGTGTAAGTGACCTTGAGTATAAATATAGGCCATTATATTTATTTTATTTATGTTTAGAATTTTGATCAATTGAGATAATTTATAAAACCAGTTCTGTCATCCAACATATTCACTACCTCTCTCGGCTCCTGTCATGCACAAAGCGGAATAGCAAGTCAGTGTCTGTGACTCAGTTGGATCCATCCAGCATGTCACCAAGCACTCACAGAGCACCTGCTCTGTGACATGAATTGAAAGACCGTGGAGACCAAGTCGCATATGACCTTTCCCCTCAGAGAACATATAGGTAGTCATTGGACACGTAAAATTGTGAAGGGATAATGTGATTCTTTTTTTAAGTTGGGAGGTTATGAGATCTTACACGAAGGAAACCTAACCTAATCTAGGGGTCAGAGAAGACCTTCCTGAAGAAGTGGCCTTCACTCAGATATCCAAAGAATGCATGGGATTTAGACACACGACGACAAGGTGGAGGCAGAGAAGCACCAAGTGTGAAAATTGGAGAGGTGGAAAACTATAAAATGTTCAGAATGTCCGAAAATTGCAACTTGAAATAGAGATGACAAACAGTGTGACAAAAAAATAAATAAGTAAAATAAAAGCCTGATCATGGAAGGACTTATAAAACCAGAATTTGGGTTTATTATAAGGGGAACAAGAAATTTTCACTTGGGAGGGTAGGTGTATGTGACTTGATAAAATTTTTATTTTAAAATCATTTGGATGCTGAAGGACAGAAGAAGCAAGATATCAGACACGAAGTGTAGTTATAAGGTTATAATCAAGACAAGAGATGGTAGTGGCCAGGATTAGGATGATGGCATTGAAGATCAGGAGACATTTGAGTGATAAGATCAACAGGATGTGATAATAATTTGGATATATGGTAGAGGAAGTAGCTAAGGATGATTCCTTGATCTCTGGCATAGGCAACTGGCAGAATAGCAGTGCCGTTTTCTTAGGTAATAGGGTCAGAGAGGAAGTTGATGAGTTCAGATTGATACATGTCAGGTTTGTGGTGGTGGTAAGATCTCTTAGCAAAGATGACCAGCAGGTATCTGCTCATGTTGATTTATAATTCAGATAGCATTCTAGGATAGAAATATGAGTATGGGATAAATACACATATAGAGAATGGCTGACAAGAGTATGAATGGACAAAATTGCCCAGGGAATGTGGGGAGAGGAAATGAAGAGTATTTATAAGAATGTGGGAGTATTGGTATATACTGTCTGGGAAAAGACTGTTTCCTGTGAAGGAAAGAGAGAAGATAGGGTCATAGGTGTTGGAAGAAATCAGAAGGATGTAGTATGACAGAAATCAAATCAATAAAAGTAAGTCATTAAAAATGAGGTAGTCACTTGTGTCAGAACTTTTGCTGGGAAGGTAGCAAATGAGGACTGCAGAGCATCCACTGGGTTTATCGGTGTCGTAGACAACCGTCGGTTTTGGTAAGATCCAGGTGATGGGTGCAGAGGCCAGGCTACCGTGGATTTAAGATTGAGTGAGGAAGGAAATAGAAGTGGTAGGCTAGTCTTTAAAGGAAAGTGTTGCGAAAGGAAGGGAAGAGATGAGTAGTGAGGGGGGCTATTGGGTTGAGGGAGGGTCTCTTAATTGGGGTAGGTTCGGATAAGTGTGTTTAAATGCTCGAAGGAAAGTGATAGAAAGGCAAGGAGATGCCAAAGCACAGCATTAACCTTAGATAGATGGGGGGACACATCTTGCTATATAATATCAGGGAAGGAAGAAAGGACAGAATGCATACGGATGGAGTTATGAAAGCAGGAAGCCAGAATAGGTCCTTGTCTGTAGACAGCTCTGGTCAAGTCATCCACTTTTTTTGGATTAATTTTTTGATGGGGAAGTAGGATTATTATTCAACCAATCTAAGTCCATATAGCTATACTATTTCAACAGAATTTATTTAACCTGCAGACATTCTCCTATAATATTTTGCATAGGTATTTTCCATGTACATAATCAACAACCTCTGGGCCATCTTGCCTTTTAAGATGGGGTCTTTTTTAAGAAAATTACTCTCAAATCTGAGTCTCAAGTAATAAAATCTTTTCTGAACCCCAGATCTGTGTTGTTGACTAACTAGAGATCTTTTCCACTTTGTTGTCCCACAGACCATGTCTTAATGTAAAGACACGAATTCTCTTTCACACGTATTCTCTCCCATCCCGAACTGTCTTCTTTTATACTCACACTCTAGTCGATGGCTTTACCATTCCAAGCTAGAAATGTCAGTGCCATCCTTGATTTCTCTTGTTCCTTTACTTCCCACATCCAACTATGTATCAAATTCTGTAAATGCCATTTTGAGATGCCCCTGGGATCTTTCCATCATCTTTTTCCTTCCCTTCTTATTCCTCTGGAAGCTCATACAACTCCCTCCTTGCCCTTTTCTTACTCAAAGTCTTTTCTTCTTCATTCCATTTTCCAAAACACTGCCAGGGTTACTTTCCAGAGAACAAACAACAAACACAACTGTTCATGTCAAATCTTACTTAAAAGCATCTAAGGGATTCAAATTTAATTCAAATTAGACCCCATACTCCTCTGTATAACTCAACAAGTCATTCTCATTGTCTTCAGCCTCATCTCCTGGTATTTTCCTAAGGGCTGGAGTATAGAGGTCTTGAGCAAACTGCTCCTGAATGCAAAACTTTTTGATAACTTTGTGCCCACGTACAAAGTGTTTGTTCTTGAGTACGATCTTCCCTTTCTTATCTGCTTGAAAGCTTAGTCTTCTATGGAGAGACCCCTTCACATTGTCATTTCCTTTTCAAAGACTTTCTTGGTTTCTCCAGGAAAGATGAGTGGTTTTACCCCTGGAGTTCATAACTTTTTGTACCTACACCAAGGTATTACACCTAACAGCAACCATAAAACTTGTCAAGTGTTTACTATATTTTCAGCCCTGTGAAAAGTACTTTACATGGATCCTCTCATGATTTTTATAACAGTGCTCTGAGATAAGTAAAATTATTACTACCGTTTACGGATAAAGAATTTGAGGGCTAGTGACACTAAAGAACTTGTTGAAGGACACACCGGTAGCAGGCATTGGGGCCAGGGTGTGAGTCTAACCAGTCTGGTGTCAGAAACATTGCTTCAGTGTTTTTCTTCTTTCTGCCATTGGATTCTAAATACTTGCTGATGGTTCAGCTTCCCCTTAAACTATCGTCTCTTGGAGGGGGGAACAAGGATGGATTCTGTCAGGAGTAATAATACCCACTGGTGGGAAGAGCTAATACAGGTTGATTGAATGAATGGATTTGCTGAATACATGATTGTCCATTAATGTAACATCATTCTGGGGCCATTTTGTTCAAAAAAGCAGGGTTTTTGTGGTTTTTTTTTTTTTTTTCCTTTTCCTGGGAGTTGAGAAAAGGATATTTCTACTCAGGGTTTATTTTTGAAGGCAATTTCTGCCATAAAATAAGGTGTTAATGGATAGCTGGTCAGGGAGGAGGGGGCGTGGATTGAAGTGTTTAGTTTAGAGAAAGATAACAAATGTCCCACTTCCTAAATTCTGCTTTATAGAGTGGTAAGAACCCCTGTTCTTATTTTCAGCCAAAGACCAGTTCACTCTTTAGTTTGCAGAACCTAAAAACATCTAGGGGATGTGTACGGGCCCATCCATTCATTCATGATTGTTTTTTGGGGGCCTCCTATTGCAAGGCAGTTATTACCACAATATGTTGTAGAAGAAAAATGGATGTGCCAAGATACGAAGTAACGTTCTCTAGGGACATATTAAGCTCAAAGTAGACTCTTAGAGGATCGGCCTAAGTCACGTCTTCTCGTTTCTTTCCTCTGTAACCTCTCCACCCGACACTATTTAACTCAAGTTGACTCATGGAGGGGGGTTGTACGGATGGATGAGCCCCAGAGAATGACCTTCAAGCACCTTCCATGTCTGCTGCTCCTGTTTTATGCTCATTGATATTTATGTCTCTGTGCCTTGATACTTTTAAATCTCTCAGACTCAGCTCTATGTAGGGATGCTCTGTCACAGCGCTCCTGCACTTGAAGTAATGGACAAGACACACATCTTCGCCCCTTCTTGGATGCTCTTGGCTTTGCCCTGACTCCTACCCTTGGGGTACAGATCAGAGACAGGTTGGGGGTGATGGACAGGTGAGCGTGATGGATGAGGTGATGGTGAGGGATAAAATGAATCCCAGGGATGGGTTAAAGGTCAGAGATTTCTGTTTCACAGATTACTTGAAAATGAAAAATAGGCATTTTCCAGTTTGGTATTTACAGGACCTGCTTTATCCTGTTGTAACTTTCATCTGTATATGGCAACCTAAAATCCCAGCCAAAATCCCTGTCTGTTACCATAAAAATAGGTTCCTCCACTTAGAGAGTTTATTTTAAAAATTTAGCTACCATTTTGATGGTTTATTGTAACATTTTTGTTGGGTGGGCTCCATTTCTCTCTGGATTTCCGTCTGTTCTCTCTCCCTGGAATTCTGATATCTTAACCCATGTCAATGACAACTTCTTTTCTTTTGTAAAGATTTATTTATTTATTTGAGAGAGAGACACACACAGAGGGGGAGGGAGAAGAAGAGGTAAGAACCCCAAACAGACTCCGCACTGAGCGCAGAGCCCCAGATGACGCTTGATCTCAGGACCCATGAGATCTTGACCTGAGCTGAAACCAAGAGTCAGATGCTCAATGGACTGAACCACCCAGGTGGCCCTCAGTGACAAATTTTAAAGATAGTATCTTTAGGAAATGTATCCCTATCATATAAAAAGTATTAGTTTTAGGGCGCCTGGGTGGCTCAGTGAGTTAAGCGTCTGCCTTTGGCTCAGGTCATCATCCCAGGGTCCTGGGATCGAGTCTCACATCTGGCTGCCTGCTGAGCGGGGAGCCTGCTTTTCCCTCTCCCTCTGCCTCCACTCACGCTTGCTCTCTCTTTCTCTCTAGTGCTCTCTCTCTTCTCTCTCAAAGAAAAAATTTAAAAACAAGTATTCATTTTAGAAAGGAAAGATAGAAGGAAACCTATGTGTTGGTGGCAGTAATTTATGGGATTATCTGTGGTTGTACTGACTGGGCTACCTCTTCTATCCACCCTTGGCTTTGACTTGGGTGTCCACTATTACCAATGATGTGTGAGTGTGCAGCACACGTGCCCGTGTCATCTTTATTTTTAATCGACATGGGTAATGCTTCACGACCTTAACTCTTCCTTTAGGAAGAGTTGACCAAGAATCTAGAACGTAATGGCCTGTTGGAAAATTCAAGTTTCTCATCAGTGCTGATGAATAGGTCTCTGGGTAAACACAGCCCAAGACAGTGGTATCAGGAATTAAGATAGTCACTCACAGCTGGTTCTTTGGCCTTTTGAAACTATATTGTATCTGGCTTCCTCTTTCAAAGACCAAGACTTAATGTCTAGACAGTGTTCACTGACCTCCATACAGCTGGTCGGGCACAGTCCCACGGCTCTCAGCTTCTTGGCAGAGTTTCTGGGTGGGCAGGTCATGGTGACTTCTTCCCATGCCCTGAGAAAGGGCATAAAGACCAGACCAACCCTGTCAGCACTGAAGAAATTCCTCTGAGTCCCCTCCCCATCCCATGAAAGACAGAATCCCATGTCCTGGAGCAGTCACAGTGAAGGGTATTATTTCAAGTAAATGTGAATGCTGTTTACTTTTTAAATAGTTTTTTTTTTTTTGAAGCTAGAAAGGTTCGTTTTTGGCAGAGTGCTGTTTTGGCTGACTTGATAGAGTTCTTTCTGTTGGATAAAGGGTGGGATATATATATACACACACACACAAACTTGCAAATTTCTATCCTTTTTTCATATGTGCCAACACAGGCTACTAATGTCTGATTTATGGGAAAGGCAGTTGTGTCTCTCTGAACACAGGGGAAGCACTTCGCCTTTCCTCTTTCCTTGCCTCCATGCCTCTCCCCGCCTCACTCTCCCAACCAAGAAAGAGTTCTTAGCATTGGTTTGCAATATTTGGAGTAAGATAGGTGTTTCTGGATTCTATGCACTCTTCTTTTGTCTCTTATTGTCTGGCTTTGATTTTTTTTATTGTTGCATTTTCCCAATCCCACTCTCCTGAGATGCAGTATGGGGCAAGGGTTAGGAGCACAGGGTCTGGAGACCAATTTCTATGACTGGAGTCCCAGCCCCACTACCATCAGCCCTACAACTTTGTCCAAGTTACTCAGCCACTCTGTGCCTCACTTGTCTCATGTATAAAATGAGACAAGTCACGGTGTCAACCTGTAGGACTGTCGTTAAGGGTTGAGTAGAAGGATCCATGTAAAACTCTTGGAGCACTGTCTCAGTAGGAGATGCTCATGATTCCATCCCTGGGCTTGCAGAGAGTAATTTGAACCTTGGTACTTTGAGTCGCACTTTATGTTTTTGCTTGAAAAGAGCAACACCACCAAGCGAAGTGCATCAGTAGACTTGGGCTAAAATGCGCATTTGCAGAAACGTAAGCTGTAGCTGCCCTGAGTTATGGGTCTCTGATTCTTAGTAATTCTAATTCTTAACAATGGGAATGGGCTAAAGGTCAATATTATCAATATTGTTATGGGTTTCAGCTCTGTAAGAGCAAAGTATTTCTTAATAAATGGAACAAAAAGCCTTCCTAATAGTACGGTGAATACACTTTTCTGTATCTCCAGCACCTGACACAGTTTGGAGCCTGCAGTAGACATTTAACAGTGTTTGTTAATTCATAAACTTGGCATAGCTCATTCCACAAAAGCCTCCAGCGGAAGGCTCAAAATGAAAAAGAAAGGAACGGGAGAACCTACTGTGTCTTCTTATGCCAGCACCTAGAATGTACACGGGCAGGTAAAAATACCTTATCACTAGCTTGGAGGTACAGAATAAAACACAAAACATTCCTGTCTCTCAAATAAATGTATATCCATTACCTTTTCTAAATGTTAATATATGGGTTTCTTTTGCCCATTAGCCTATATTTTCCTCTTTTTTTTTTTTTTAATAGATATAACCTAACATCAGGTATTTTTGCAACCATAACTTCTAGCCTGGGCATCTCAATAACTTTCACAAATTTTTCTTTTTTCTTTATTCTTCTTTTCACTTTCGTCATTTCTCTATTTAGCTTTCTCCACTCCCTCCCTCCTTCCTTCCTTTTTTGTTTTTTCTTTCCTGGACCTAACATGTCAGGTGATAAGGCATAGTTATAAGTTGTTTCCATTTCCCCATCCTACTGCCCACAGACACATCAAATTTATTTACATCTTTAGGACCTGACTGAGAGCGTGGTTTGGACTCACCTAGACCCAAGTAATTTACTATTTAGTACATATTGGAAGTCTCCCATGATTATTTGGAGGATAAAGGAGGAAAGAATCCCTGTCATGAATGAACTCATAGTTTAGGGGATGAGCAAAACTATACTTGAATAAATCACAGTGCGGTCAGTTCTGTATGCTTTGGGAACAGAGAAAAAGTTGTGAGTAACCTGCCCTGGGAGAGCCACTAATATGGTCGGTCTCCCCCTCCCATTTTCTCTCATCAGGATGACATCGAAATGCGCCTCTGGGTTCTATCTGCTTGGTGGTCAAGGCTGTGTTTTGAGTCAGAGGTTGGAGGACGGTCTTTTCAAAGACTTGCCTGCCCCATGGAAATTAGGGGGACAACTCTCCAGTGTTGCTTGTATTTTAAATAACATTGCAGGAGGTCCTGTACTCTGTCCTGCTTCTGGGGTGGAGCCTCAATTTAATGATCTTTAAAACCACAGACCGTGCAGGCTTGTGGAACTGCCTACATATGTTGAAAAATAATGATGCTGCTTGTGTGGAATTGCAAGATAAGCAGAGAACCCAGCAAATGACTCAGTGGGAGTTTTCCCCAAGGGAAGGATAAAGAAAAGAGTGTACTATTTTTTGGCAAAGGAAACTGGCACTTAACATGATTATTGCAACTCTGGGCACTTGGGTTTTCCCACTGGGGAGATCAGACGTGATAACAGCAGAGCTGTTCTTCCAAAGCTGAACCTTCATGAGCTCCAATCACCAACTGAGATGTCAAATGGCCAATATCCCTGGCAAGAAGAGCCTTTTAATTAATTAGAGCCTTGAGCTGGCAGCTTGCCACAGAAGCACCTGAGCACGGTTGCCGTGAAAAGAGCTGCGGAGGGCTGCTTCCGGGACCTGCTGCTGTCCCGGAGGCCTGCCCCAGGTGTCTGCCTGTCTCCACGGGAAAGACAGATGCTGTGTCCCCCTCACGAGGGGCCTCTTTGCCCTTTAGAGAGAGGTTTCTGGCCAAGCCTTTCCTCTCCTGCAGTCCCAGAGGTGGGACGAAGACGAAAAGGAAAGTGTTGTCTTCCGTTTCTGTTGGGAGAGCCACAGAGGCGGGCATCTGGAGGAAGCAGAAGGTGCGTGATGACAGCGTGCGCTGTGGCTGAAGCAGATCTCGTCGTCTGGCATCCTGGCAATCCTGAAGTCCCAAGGCTGTTCAAGCAGGAGGAGGACTTGAGGCCGGGCTCGCGTCAGCAAGGGTGATCTGGCACTTTGAGAGACACCCCGTTATCTCCTTGGGGGGTCTGAGCCTCGGCCATCGGGCGCCCTGTTGCAGGTGTCCCGGAGGAAGCAGCCCGCGGGTCTGCACGGGCTCTGTGGGCCCTGCCGTGTGGCCGCGCTGCGCCTTCGGCGACGGTCGCTGCAGGGTGGCCGTCGGAAGACTCTGCGGCGACTTGGCAAGGACAGAGGTGCGCCGGAGGCCAGGGCGCTGCTCGCCTGTCCTTGCAGAGACGTGCTGGGGACCGGACCACCGGGTCTCACGAGGCGGCTGAGTCGCTTCCCGGCCGGCCCCAGCCGGAGCCGCTGCCGCTCTTCCTTCGGCTTTAGTCTCAGCCGCGGTGGGGGAAGTGCTTTGTGGGACGGTTTCCTCAGGGCTCCTCCGGGCGCTCGAAAGTCTTTAAAAAATCGAAAGAATGTGACACTGTACTTTCACACATCACGTGGAGTTATTATTCATTTATTGGTAAACATGGGCTACACGATATGTAGAGTATTTCTAGAATCACGTGACACAATTTCTGGTTTTCTGTAAGTCCCAAGTGACTCTGGAGCCAAACTGCCCGAACCAAGGGCTGCTCCGGCTCTCAAGTACTGAGCCTCTCTGTGTCACACTGTGCTCTTTTCTTTTCTTTTTTTTTTGGAGAAATTATCTGTACTTTAAGCATTTAGAAAGGTCTAGCGAGCGGAAGTCAGTAACAAGCCTCCACACTGGGCTCAAGGACAACCAGGAAAGCGTTGCCCGCGGCTCGTTACTGCTCTAAGTCAGACTGAAATCCAGACGGAACATGGGCTTTGTTTTCAGACTAGAAAATGTAAAAACATAAAAGCAAAATTAAAATAGTGTGTTAGTGAGTGCCTCGGTTAGCAAAGTTTAGTATTACTTGAGATTTAGACGGGGCAGCGACCCACTAAGGATACGGTTATTAAAGCCTTGAGAGTAAATATAAAGCCTTAGACTGGAAAGAGCAAGGGGAGAAACCAGGTGAAAAGAGAAATTTGGGGAACACTGCCGTTTTAGGGGTCAAACGAAAGAGCAGACACGAAAGGAGACAAAGCTACCGGGCCAGTGGCGAGGGCTCCGGGCGTCTGAGATGCTGCGAGAGGAGGAGCCCGCGGCAGGAACGTGTTGGAGATGCGGGGAGGGGTCGCCAGCCCGGGGGCCGGAGCCCAGGCGTGGAAGTGAACCTGGACCGCGCCGCACCTGCACAGATGGCATTTCGGTGTGAACGGGTTTGGGTGCAGCCGTTCTTGACTTTTAAAAAGAAGATAATGAAGTGCCCGCCTCCGGGAGTGACTGCACGGCGGTGACGTCACGCTCAAATCTCATCAGCGTCCACATCATCTCCGGAACTAGTGTCTCTTGATCTGGAGACAGATCTGTCCCCACCTCCGCAGCAAATTACCTCCCCGTCCACCTCCCGTCCACCTCCCGTCCACCTCCCGTCCACCTCCTGTCCACGCGCACGCAGCAGTCGTGGCGAGACAAAGGGAAATAAACGCTTGCTTTCTGCCACCAGAAGGGGACAGACTGTCACAGGTCGTGGAGTCCTGACATCTGTGTGGCCCTGATCTAGGTCCGTCTGGCTTCTCTTTCTAGGCCTCCGGCTCGGCCTCCGAGAGGCTCTTCTCGTGCGGTCACTCTCTCTGGCCGGGGAAGGTCGGTCCTCCCCGAGCTGTGAGCGCAGACACCAGCACTGAACGCCGAGTCACGCCTGCTCTCAGCCCCCACCTGCCGACACGGACCGCTGGACTGCTGGCCACATTTCTCTCACCGCGTGTGTGTGGAAGCTCCTGAGAGCTTTTCACAGGGATTTCTCAGGTTTCCCAACGGACGTCTTCTAACTGGTCACCCGAGGGAAGCTCGTCTTCGCTTTGGCTGTCGGCTTTCCGCGAAAACCCTGCTTACCGGGCAGCCTGGCGGGCAGGTGGGTGCCACCGCCCTGTGCTCTGCTCCGTGACCTTCTTCAGGCGGAAACGTGGAGACGCCCCTCCCCTCTGCACATGTCTGCGAAGAACTTGGGCCCTCGGGCCTCAGAGAAGCACTGTATGTTCTCAGGGTCCACAGAGTCTCTCATGAAAACAGCGTCTTCAACCTCAGATCCTCTCACCCTCCCCTCTGAGGCAAAGGACCTGTTCCTAAACCTAGGAGGAAAGCGATCGGCCGCAGCGTCTCCTGCACGTGCTCATTCACTCCTTTCTTGTCTGCGTCTTTCCTTCTCCCAAACGCCCTTGCACCAAATTTCCTGCCTTCCCTTTTATCCAAATATGGCTCCCGTGTCTTAGTCCATCAGTGCGTGTGGTCAGATGGTCCCAGCTCAGTTTTGTAAATAGGGAATCTTAGAATCCTAACCTGACGGCTAGATGTGCTGCTCGTCTACTGCTCCAGACTGGGGGGTAGCTCACAGTCTTTGCTCACAAGACTGCTAGTTCTAGGGAAGTGTGAAGGTTAATTAACCAAAATGTTGGTCTTTTTTGTTCCTCCAGACACCAGTTGGTAAAGGAAATCCATGTTCGTGTTTCTACTGCTCTCTATCTCTGTAATGTGCATTTCAGTGCTGTCTGGGTTTAACGGCTCGAGAAGTCAGAGTGTCTGTTATCTTGACCTCCATTCAGACGCCAAGGAAGCCAGGTCCCTTGCTGAACCCCCATTCAACACCCTTAGAACCAAGCTTGCTACCTCAGCATTTTCAAAGTTAAATCACTGTGTTGTACGCCTGAAGCTAATGTAACGTGTGTCTAATGTACTCAAAACAATAATAACAAATAGATAAAAGTTGGCTTTTGGAGTATGATGCCTCTGTCAGAAAGGATAAATACTCAACTTTTGCATCAACATGGGCAGGATTGGAGGAGATGATGCTGACTGAAATAAGTCAAGCAGAGGAGTCAGTTATCACATGGTCTCACTTGTGGGGCATAAGGAATAACACGGAGGACATTGGGAGAAGGAGAGGAGAAGGGAGTTGGGGGAAACTGGAGAGGGAGAGGAACCATGAGAGACTGTGGACTCTGAGAGACAAACTGAGGGTTTTGAAGGGGCGGGAGGTGGGAGGTTGGGGGAGCCTGGTGGTGGGTATCAAGGAGGGCACGGATGGCATGGAGCACTGGGTGTGGTGCATAAACGATGAATTCCGGAACACTGAAAAGAAATTAAATTTAAAAAAAGCTGGCTTTTGTTTGCAGACAAACTATTCCTAGTGGAATCAGTGCTGTCAGGCAAAGTCATGACCTGGTCGGGAAAACCGGCCAGTTTGGCTTCAACCTGATGTTCTGTTGTTGTCATTTGTAACCGTGAAGTAAAAGGCAAAACGAAGCAAAACAATTACATTTTCTTTTTAAGTCAGTCTTGTCTTTTCTTCTTCTTTCTTTTCTTTCCTTTTCTCTCAATTCCAGCAGAGTTAAGTACAGAGTTATGTTAGTTTCAGGCGTCCATCTGGTGACCGAGCGGTTCTGCACCCGGTCCGCGGTCTTCACGGCAGGTGTCCTCTTGCTCCCACTACCTGCTTCCCGTCCTCCCACCCCCTCCCCTCTGCTAACCTCCAGTTTGTTCTCTGTAGCGAAGAGTCGGGTTTTTGGTTTGTCTCCTTTTTTCTTTGTTCGTTTTGTTTCTTAATTCTGCGTATGAGTGAAATCACATGCTACTCGTCTTTTCCCGACTGGCTCATTTCACTGGGCATTACACCCTCTGGATCCACCCAGGTTGTTGCAAACGGCAAGATTTCCTTCTTTTTGACGGCTGGGTGGCATGCAGTGGCGTGGGTCCACAGCCACACTCAGTTGTCTCCGCTTCTTCAGGTCAAAGGCGGATACGGCGTGGTTCATTCATCTATGGATGGAGACTCAGGCTGCTTCCGTAATTTGGCTCCTGTAAATAATACTGCAATAAACAGGGTATATATACCTTTTCCAATCAGTGTTTTTATATTTTTTGCGTAAATATCCAGTAGTGTGATTACCGGATCATAGGGTAGATGCAATTTAATTTTTTGAGGAACCTCCGTGCTGTTTTCCACAGGGGCTGTGCCAGTTTGCGTTCCCACCAACTGTGCACACGGTTCCATTTCTTCCTACAGCCTCGCCAGCACTTGCTTCTTGTCTTTTTGATTTTAGCCATCCTGACTGGTGTGAGGTGATACCTCATTGAGGTTTTGATTCACATTTCCCTGATTAGTGATGTTGAACGTCTTTTCATGTGTCTCTTGACCATCTGTACATCGGCTTTGGAGAGACGTTTGTTCATGTCTTCTGCCCACTTTAATCAGATTATTTTTTAATTTTCATAAAGATTTTGTTTATTTGAGAAAGAGGGAGAGAGCATGAGTAGGGGGAGGGGCAGAGAGAGGGGGAGAAAAGCAGCCGTCTTGCTGACCATGGAGCCCAACAGGGGCTCTACCCTAGGACCCCAAGATCATTGCTGGAGCTGAAGTCAGGAACTTAATTGATTCAGCCACCCAGGAACCCTTGGTTTTTCTTTTCTTTTTCTCTTTTTTTCCTTCCTTCCTTCCTTTCTCTCTCTCCCTCCTCCTCCCCCTCCTCTTTTTCCTTCTTCCCCTTCCTCTTCCTCCCCCTCCTCCTTGCCCTCCTCCTCCCCTTCCTCCTCCTCCTCCTTCTTCTTCTTCTTCTAGTGTTGAGTTTTATCAGTTCTTTATAGATTTTGGATACTAACCCTTTATTGGCTGTGGCATTTGCAAATATCTTCTCCCATTCCATGGGCGGCTGTTAGTTTGGTAACTGTTTACTTTGCTGTGCAGAAGCCTTTTATGTTGATTTAGTCCCAATAGTTTATTTTTGCTTTTGTTTCCCTCGCCCCAGGAGACATAACTACAAAAATGTTGCTATGGCTGATGTCAGAGAGATCACTGCCTTTGCTCTCTTGTACGATTTTTATGGTTTCAACTCTCACATTTGGGTCTCACATTAGGTCCGTTAGAGATTGTTTTCGGGTGTGGTGTAAGAAAGTTTTCCAGTTTCATTCTTTCGCATGGAGATCTCCAGTTTTCTCTCTACCATTTGTTGAAGAGACAGTCTTTCCCACCGCATGTTCTTGTCTCCTTTGCAGTAAGTGACCATGTCATCACAGATGTGTCTCCTGGCTCTCAGTCTCCTCCACTGATGTACGTGTCTGTCTTTGTGCCAGCACCATACTGTCTTGATTACGACACCTTTTTAGTATATTTTGAAATCTGAGATTGTGATACCTCCTATGGGTAATTAGAGTCTTTAGTGGTTCCCTACAAATTTTAGGATGTATGTATGTATGTATGTATGTATGTATGTAGTTGTGTGAGAAGTGCTTTTGGTATTTTGAAAGGAACTGCATTAAATCTGTAGATTGCTTTGGGTAGTATAGACACTTTAACAATATCTGTTCTTTCTTTCCATGAATGTAGAATATCTTTCCACTTGTGTCATCATCAATTTCTTTCATCAATATTTTATAGTTTTCACAGTACAGGTCTTTCACCTCTTGATTAAGTTTGTTTCTAGGTATGTTATTATTTTCAGTGTAATTGTAAACAGTATTGTTGTCTTAACTTCTCTTTCCGCTCCTTTATTTTTAGTGTATAGAAATGCAACAGATTTCTGCATATTGATTTTGTAGCTTGTGACCTTACTGAATTCATGTATCAGTTCTAATAGTTTTTTGGTATTGCCTGTAGGGTTTTTAATGTATAGTATCATGTCATCTGCAAATAGTGGAAGTTTTACTTGTTCATTACCAGTTTGGATGCCTTTTATATCTTTTCCTTGCCCTTTTGCTCTGGCTAGGATTTCCAGTACTATGTTGAATGAAAGTGTTGATAGTGGGTATCCTTCTCCTGCTCCTGATCTTAGAGGAAAAGCTCAGTTTTTCATCATTGAGGATGATATTAGTTGTGGGCTTTTCATGTTGATGGTTTTTATCATGAATGGATGCTGTGCTTTGCCAGATGTTTTTTCTGCATCTTTGGCAATGGTCATACGGCTTTTACACTTTCCCTTGTTGACATGATATATCACAGTGGTGGCCTTGTTAATTTTTAACCTCCCTTGCATTCCAGGAATAAATCCCACTTGATCACGGTGAATTATTATTTTTTTTAGCGTATCGTTGGATTTGATTTGTTAATATTTTGGTGAGGATTTTTGCATATGTTCACCAGAGATATTGGTTAGTTCCCTCTTTTTTCTTTATCTGGTTTTGGAATCAGGGTAATGTTGGTTTCATAGAATGAATTTAAAAACTTTCTTTCCTCTTCTAGCTTTTGGAATACTTTGAGGAGAATAGGTATTAACTTTTCTTCAAATACTTGTTAGAATTCCCCTGTGAAACTTGTCCTGAGCTTTGTCTGGATTTTTGATTCCTGATTCAGTTTTATTCCTGCTAATCAGTCTGTTCACATTTTCTTTCTTCCTGATTCAGTTTGGGGCGGTGATATGTTTCTAGGAGTTTATCCATTTCTTCCAGATTGTCCAATTTGTGGGCATGTAATTTTTTCTCAATATTCTCTTATAATCCTTTGTACATCTGTGGTGTCAGTGTCTGTTGGGAGTTCTTTTCTTTCATTTAGATTCTGTTTACTTGAGTCCTCTCTCCTTTTTTTTGTCTTTGATGAATCTGGCTAAAGGTTTACTGATTTTATTGATCCTTTCAAAGAACCAGCTCCTGGTTTCACTGATCTGTTCTATAGTATAGTTTTTTTCTTTAGTTTTTATTTCATTTATTTCTGCTTAATCTTTATTATTTCCTTCCTTTCACTGGTTGGGGTTTTGTTTGTTCTTTTCCTAACTTCTTTAAGTATAAGTTTAGGTTGTTTATTTGAGATTTTTCTTGCTTCTTGAGATAGGCTGGCTATAAACTTCCATCTTGGAATAGCTTCTGCTGCATCCCAAAAGTTTCAGACCATTGTATTTTCATTTTATTTTGTCTCCATATATTTTTTGTTTTCCTCTTTGATGTCTCGGTTGACCCGCTCCTTGTTTAGTAGCATGTTACTTAACTTCCATGTAGTTGTGGTCTTTCCAGATTTTTCCTTGTGTTGATCTCTATTTTCGTAGAGTTGTGGTTACAAAAGATGCACGCTAGGACTTCAGTCTTTTTGAATTTGTCGAGACTTGCTCTGTGGCCTTCCATGTGATCTGTTCTGAAGATGTTCCCCGCGCACCTGGAGAGAATGTGTATTCTGCTGTGTTAGGATAGAGGATTCTGAATCTATCTGTTCGATCCGTCTGGTCCAATGTGTCACTCAAAGCCACTGTTCCCTTGTTGATTTCGGTTTAGATGATCTGTCCATTGATGCAAGTGGGACGTTAAAGTCCCATACTGTTGTGTCACTATTGATTACTTCCTTTATGATTGTAATTGGCTACTTCATGTGTTTGGGTGCTCCCATGTCGGGTGCACAAATATTTACAATTATTGTATCTTCTTGTGAGATTGTCCTCTTTATGATTATACAGTGTTCTTGTCATTTGTTATAGGCTTTGTTTTAATGTTTATTTTGTCTGCTATAGGTATTGCTGCCTTGGCTTTCTTTTCACAGCCATTGGCATGATAAATGTTTCTCTCACCCTTTACTCTCCATCGGCATGTGTGCAAGTGTCTTTAGGTGTGAAACGAGTGTCTTGTAGGCAGTATACACATGGGTCTTGTTTTTTCACCCATTCCATCTCCCTATGTCTTCTGGTTGCAGCATTTAGTCTATTTACATTCAAAGTAATTATTCACAGATATTTATTGCCATTTCTTACTTGTTTTATAGTTGTTTTGTAGTTCTTCTTTATCCTCTCTTCTTCTGCTGTCTTCTCTCACAACAAATTGGCTTTCTTTGGATTGGATTCCTCTCTTTACTTTTTACGTATCTATTACTGATTTTAGAGTTGTCATTACCATTAGGTTTGTATATAACACCTTCTGCATACAGCAGTGCATATTAAGTTGATGGTTGTTAAAGTTTGAACCCGTTCTTCAATTTTCTCCTCCCCCAGGTTTTAGGTACCTCGTGTCAGATAGTGTATCCTTTTATTTTATGAATCCCTTGACTGATTTTTATAGAGCTCATTCTGCTGCTTTTGTGCTTCCTACTTTTCTTATTTCTACTTATGGTCTTTCCTTTCCACTCAGAGTCCCCTTTAACATACTTGTGGGGCTGGTTTAGGGGTGATGAATTCCTTAACTTTTCTGGGAAACTCTTAACTTTCCTTCTATTCTGAAGGATAACCTTGCTGGATAGAGTGTTCTTTACTATAGAATTTTTTCTTTCAGCCCTGCCCCACTCCCTTCTGGCCTGCAGAGTTTCTGCTGAGAAATCAGCCACAGCCTTACAGGATTTCCCTTTGTATGTAACTGTTGTTGTGTTCCTATTGTTGTTCTTTTCTCTTGCTGTTTTTAAAATTCTTTATCACTACTTTTTGCCATTTTAATTATTATGTGTCTTGGTGTGGACTTCCTTGGGTGGATTTTTTTGGGGGGCTCTTTGTGCCTCCTGGATCTGGATTTCTGTTTCCTTCTCCAGACTCAGGAGGCTTTCAGCAATATTTCTGCCCCCTTTCCTCTCTTTTCTCCTGGGATCCCTATAATGTGACTGCTATTGCGTTTGATGGTGGTGTTGAGTCCCTTAGTCTTTTTATTTTTTATTATTATCTTCTCTCTCTCTTGTTCATCTTGATTGCTTTCCGTTACTTGTCCTTCAGGTTACTGATTCATTCTTCTGCTTCCTCTTGTCTACCCTTTATTCCACCAAGTGTACTTTTAATTTCAGTTATTGAGTTCTTCATCTCTAAGTGGTTCTTTCTTGTTTTCTCTCTCTTTCTTGAAGGTCTCACTGAGGTCCTCACTCTCTCCTCGAGTCCACTGCGCATCTTTATGATGATTACTTTAAATTCTGTATCAGACATATCACTTGTCCCGGTTTCATGTAGGTCTTTTGCTGTGATTTTGTCCTGTGGTTTTTTTTTTTTTTCATTTGGGACATACTACTCTGTCCTCACTTTGTCTGTCTGTCTGTGTCTGTGTCCGAGTGTGAGGAGCGTGAGCTGCACGTGCTCTCGAGAGGCATGGCTTCGTGGAGGAGAGCTCCTGCATGCAGTGTTCCAGCTCCAGAGCCTGGCACTTCAGGGGCTGCTCCTAGCGTGTTGCGTGCACCCCACGTTGTGGCTGAGCCACTTTACCCTCAGTCCAGGTGTCTGCAGTGGTTCTCCTTGCCTCTCGTGGGCAGCGTTTGGCCCCTGTGTAGTGGGCTCGTCTCCGGCTGCCTTGGGCTTGAGTGGAGTCGGGCCAGGTATTTGCCAGAGATGCAGTAACACTGAACTGTAGCGCACTTTCCCTACTTTGTCCCCTCAGAAGTTTTCGTGGGTGTGTAGGGCCCGCAGTCAGACCAGATGTCTGCCCCCAGCCCTCTGCTGGGGCTGCAGTCAGTCTGGTATCTCTGGCTCTCTCCCCTTCTCCCTGAGACAGGAGTCATTTTGGAGTGGTACGGCCCTTGTCAGGGCTGTTTGCCCATGGCCAGACTTGTGGCACTGCTTTGAGTGTGCTTCCGCCAAGGGCATATTAGAGGGAGCAGGTCCTCGGGAGAGTGCAGAGGCCGGGCATGAGGTGCCAGCCAGGTCCATGCTGGTCTGCTATGGGAGGGAACCTCGGCTACCTGGGAGAACTCCTGCAGAGGCCAGCTGGGGGGAGGGTGTGGGGGCATGGACGTGTGTGGGGGTAGGGCAGACTATTAGCAAGCAGGGTGCAGAATGCTGGCGTAGCTTCCTTCCATTGTCCCTGCATCTAGGCTGCGGGGCTGCTCTTTTGTTCATGAAGAAATCTCCCAGAGATCCCTGCCACTCCAGCATATGCTCTGAGATCAATAAATAAATCTCCTTCCTGTATATCTGATGTGTTTTTTGAACTGCTGCTTCTATGCTCTCTCTCTGCGGGGCTGTTTGTGGTGCTTCTCTGTAAAGGCAGGACTCAATTCCCATCACCCTGCCAGTTCTCCAGGACTTGAGCCCCTGATTTTTAAAGTTCTAGGTGTTAAGTTCCACTGACTATAAGAACTTGTAAAGTTTTCAAACTCTGGTTTTCAAAGTCAAATGTTACGGGGATTTGTCATCCCTGTGTGCATCCCCCGTGCCTGGGGTGCTTGGTGAGGGGGCTTATTCCTTTGCCCTCTCTGTGCCTGCCATATCCCTCCCCACTGTGGACAGTCCTGGGAGTCCATTTAGCTCCCAACCTTGTCTCCACCCTGCCTGCCCTCTTTGACATGTCCTCTTCTCTACGTTTAGCTATGGGGAATCTGTTCTGCCAGTCTTTGGGTCATTTTCTAGGTTATTTAACTAATGTGGAAGTTCTCTAGTTCTATCGTTGGGGGGGAGGTGATTTTAGGATCCTCCTACTCTGCCATCTTCCCCATAAAAGAACAAAAAGTATTTAAAGATGAAAGAATAGGTGTAAGTCCAGGAATAAAGGAAACTGGAATAAGATTGATTCTACAAAAATTAGCTGTATGTGCTCTTGGAAAATCATATTGATTGATTCAAGGGAGATTATTGGAGTTAGCAGGATATTGTGAAAAGACCTAGATCTTAGATTTGGTTTCATCTTGGATTTATGTGGTTTAGGGGCAACATCCTAATTTCAGCATCTATTTCCTCACTTGACAAGTGGTTAAAAGAGCATTTAGGTCCAATATAAAAAGCGTTTTTGTGGATTAACTATGTACCTGCAAGAATGTGATTCCCTGGCGTGAGGGTAGCGAAGAGAGAAAGGAGGGGTCAGAAAAGAAGACCACGGGGACGCCTGGGTGGCTCAGTTGGTTAAGCAGCTGCCTTTGGCTCAGGTCATGATCCCAGCATCCTGGGATCGAGTCCCACATTGGGCTCCTTGCTCATCAGGGAGCCTGCTTCTCCCTCTACCTCTGCTGCCACTCTGTCTGCCTGTGCTCGCTCTCTCTCCCTCTCTCTCTCTGACAAATAAATAAATAAAATCTTTAAAAAAAAAAAAAAAAAGAAAAGAAGACCACGTTTGCCTTCTGTGAAGTTCATAGGAGGACAGAAGGAGATTAAAAAAATTGTAGTTTTTGTGAAGGGAAGAAGAGAGAGGAAAGTTTCAATTGGGGGAAATTTGTTGTGCTCGTTTACGCTTTACTAATGAGAAAAGCCGGTGGGGGGGTGCGGTGCCCCTCCTGAGGAGCCTCACTGTGACGGACCCTGTGTACCGTTGGCTCTTGGGGGGTAGGGAACCGCAGCGCTGCTGGTTCCGTTCTTCCTGGCACACCCAGACCGGCACCGCGACGAGCGGGTTTTTAATAAACGGCTGTTGAATGGGGGCGAAATGAATGAGTGGATCCGAGGTGACCTCGTTAACCACACGAGGATACAGGGCAGTCTCCTGATAAAAGCTTTTTGCAAGGATGATTAAGTGAGCGGACGACTCACCCTGAGGACGGTAGAATGTGGTTGATTTGAGGGCTGTGCAGTATACAAACAGGGGGTACAAAATAGTTCAAGTGCAAAACCCCTGGGAAACAGCAGGTAGAGCGTCTTCCACCCTGGCCGCCACCGCGGCCGCTACCAGGGGTGGTCGGGAGTTCATTGGTGACCATGTAGATGTGGTCTGGGGTCTCCATGTAATCAAGGAATTTCTTTTGAATTTTCAGTATGAAGATTTGTCTTCCAAAACCTAGAGCAATTTCTAAAACCCCCGTAGCCACAGGGACGCAGACAGTGTTTGCAACTTGCACACAGGAGGGAACGTGGCCCCTGTAAAACCGGGTGAATTTGTAGACATATTCAGAGCTGTGTTAATAAGGCACTTAAAAGCCTGACCTTGAAGCATTTGCCAAAAATTTAGACTTTAAAGAACTGTAAACCCACCAGGGCCTTCTTTTTTCACTGTCGATGCTCTGTTTACATTTGATGCATGAGTGAGTGAATGAAGAAATTTGATCAGAACCTTTTGAACGTTCTGTTCTTCTGTTTAGCTTGCCAAACCCCTAGCTCCTAGAGCGACCTGCAAATAGCAGATCGGGCAAGTGGAGGACTGTGATGTGTACCAGCTCCACCACACGTGTGCTTAGGACTTGGCACGGAGGAGTGTGGTTATCCGCAGGCCTGGGCAAGTGTTTCCCCGCTACCCGAAGGCTCATGTTACGCCATTTTGCTTTTACGAAAGGCCTATGTTAGTGTCTTTCTTTTTGCTAACCAAAGGAAATTAAAAGAGGATTTTAACTTTTACACAAGGGTAATTACTTCTTCTCTTTGTACTATTTTCAGCTTAGAGTGGGTTTTATAGTAACACTCTACTTTTGATAGTGGAAGAAAACTATTTTCATTTAAGAAGAAATTAGAGTTTTAGCTAGTATGGGGAACAACCAAAGATAAGCAGGGTGTTGTAGATCGGACTCAGGAAATCATTTCAGTAAGAATATGCAGTCATGAGGTGTGCTTTAGGGACAAAGAATGAGAATATTTGAATTTCTTGCTTCACGTCATGAGAAGGATATTTTTAACGTAAATTGACAAGAGTTTGACAACATCAGGTAGAGACGAGTAACAAAAGCTGGTTTAAGGGCCTGAGAAGAAGAGAGAAAGAGGAGCAGTAGCACTGGTAGTGCCGCCGCTTGAACTGGCTCTCTCACTTCTGTGTCCCTAGATATGCTTCTGTTCCTTTTCCTTTTCCCTCCTACTCTGCCGGGAAAGCTCTTCAGTAGGACTCTGCCCCCGGTTACCTCTGTGGCAGAGCCTTTGGTGACTCTCCAAGCTGTTTCTGTTCTTCATTCCCAGTAGGTTGGACATTTGTTTTTACAGCACTCATTTTCTGTGTTTCTTGAGCACCTACAATGTGCCAAGCGCTGGGGTGAATACGATGAAATTACTGTTTGTGATGGGTTCGCCGTCCAGCAAAGGAAATCACATTTGCAGTAGACCAACGAGAAGAGAGCTATGGCAGATGTGCTGTGGAGGGCACCATGGTGTGTGTACATTTCTAGCATTGTCAGTAGTTGTGCTGTACAAAACTTTTGAAGATGGTACGGGAGAACCTTTGGCAAATAGGACGAGGGAGGGAAGAAAAGGATAGCAAAGACTAAGAGAGATACTAGAAATTGGAGGCCACCACCAGTGCTGAAAATACAGTGTATTTTCCCTGTAGGGCTACCTGCAGTGGTCAACCAGGTCAACCAAGGGCATATCAAAATGTGTTATAATGTAGCATATGGGGTAGCAAGAACATGAAGGGAAATCCCAAAACATTACAAAAGAAAAGGTAAAGAGGATGATTGTTGTATTTGAATTAACAATAGTCTTTTATTTGATCCAACAAATGATGATTTTTTTTCTTTAAGACCATGCAAAATATAGAGTGTTAATAAGATGTGTTGAAAGATCATTAAATTATTCTCAAGTCATGTGGCCAGCATATGTAACTATTTCTAAAACCATTGATTAGAAAGGGTAGGAAATGAAAGCACTGGGGAAATGAAAAATGGTACCCAATGCATGGCTTTATTCTGTGCATAGTCTATTAATAATCTCTATATTAGTAGGGTTCAGCCGGAGAAGCAAAACAAGTAGGACACATATATTAGATCTATTTCAAGGAACTGGTTGCACTATTGTGGGGCTGGCCAGGCAGATCCAAAATTACCACAGCAAGGTCTCAGGAGAGGAAGCTGGCACTCCCAGGCAGGGGCTGAAGCTGTCACCTGCAGGTAGAGTTTCTTCTTCTGGGAAGTCTTTAGTTCTGCTCTCAAGGCCTTTCAACGGATTGATTCAGGCCCACGCAGATGATGTAAGCTGATCTGCCTTAAAGTCAACTGACTGTGGACTTCCATCACATCTACAAAATGCTTCCATGGTAATAGATTAGGGTTTGATTGGATGACTAGGGGGGACACATCAAGAGACTATCAAACTCTCTTAAGAAAATTTGACATGAATGAGCTTTTAAATGAAAAGGGATAAAATTATAGGAGCTCTGTCAGGGAGCGTGCTGGTCACTCATTCTGATAATGAAAGGACGGAGAGTGCATTTCAAATATATGATTGGAGAGTGAGGAATGCTGGATGGTGCAAAGTCATTAGTTCCCTCGCTCACCCATGTTCTCCATCACACAGTTGTTTCGAGCTAACGTGTGAGACACCGAGTTTATAACAATATGGCACAGCTTCTTCCAGTAAGTTAGGTCCCGGGCTGCTGAGTGATGTACAGAAGTAGAAAGACATTCTCAGGTTGTGTGTTTTCTTGATTACGGGTGTGTGTATACGTTATGCGAACGAGCAGGTAGAGCGATGAGGCTGGGTGGACAAACCAGAGTAAGCTTGTGTGGAAGGTGGACATGGTGTAGACTAGTGAGAGTTGTAGACACGCATGGAGAGGGTGAAGAAAGAACATGGGCATAAAATGAAGGGAATAAAACAGTTACAAGCACGGAAGGGTAACGTTTCTTATGCTAATTTTGCTCTTACATATTCATGAGTGTGTCTCCCCGAAGGAGTGTGTGTGATCCCAGCAGTACCGAAGTTCCCTTCCTGGCCTGTGGGGAAGCAGCAGAAGCTCCGGGGGCAGCTGTGTGTCCACTAGGCCGGGGGAGAGCACGTGCCGCAGACAGTCTTCTCACACCTCAGGGTCACTGAGGGGCCACTTTAAGAAACCCAAAGATAATTGGGGCACTTGGGTGGCTCAGTGGGTTAAGCCTCTGCCTTCGCCTCAGGTCATGGTCTCAGGGTCCTGGGCCCGAGCCCCACATCGGGCCTGCTTCCTCTCTCTCTCTGCCTGCCTCTCTGCATACTTGTGGTCTCTGTCAAGTAAATAAATAAAATCTTAAAAACAAGAAAAAAGGAACCTGAAGATAAGCGTGATGGTGGAGGGTGTGGGTGGCGGGAATCCCAGAGGCCTGAGTCCGCTCTCAAAGCCCCACTGGGAAGAAGGGATTTTCACAGCGAGTGTCTCTGTCCCCAGCGGCACTGCTGGAGGTCCCTCCCCTCCCGCTGCCCTCCGGAAACTCCCCACGGTGCGGATTCGGGCTCTGGGTTTCGCCGAACGGGCATCCGTTCCAACAGACTGAACGGGACAGACGGTCGTCTGCAGGACGCGGCGCGGGTCGTCCGTCTCAGAAGGGCCTGCGATGGTCGCCCGTCTGCCCGTCTGCCCTTCGGGTGCTGCCCGCTCGCCGCGTCATTCGCTCTGGGTCCCGCGGCGGACTGTCTGCTCCGGAGCCAACGACCGCGCTGCAGCCCCGCACGGACGCTCTCGGGGCCGCGGCCTCGGCCGGGTTTGGATCCCGCGTCTGCCCCGCGTAGCCACGTGCGCCAGGCTGCGCTGGGGAGACCCGAGGTCTGTGACCGCACAGGCGGGCCGCGCCGTCGCAGCTGTCCGGGAGGCCCGCGGGACGGGGTGCGAGTCCCGCAGCGTCACCCCAGCGAGCGGCGCTCCGGGCCTTGCCCTTGCCTCGGCCCCGCGTCGCCCTTGCGCTCCGGCCCCGCGTCGCCCTTGCGCTCCGACCCCGCGTCGCGGCCGAGACCGCCCCGCGTCGCCCTTGCGCCCCGGCCGAGACCGCCCCGCGTCGCCCTTGCCCCGCCCCGCGTCGCGGCCGAGACCGCCCCGCGTCGCCCTTGCCCCGCCCCCGCGTCGCCCTTGCCCCGCCCCGCGTCGCCCTTGCCCCGCCCCGCGTCGCGGCCGAGACCGCCGCGGGCACAGCCGGCGGCGCGCGCTCGCGCGGGCCGAAGCTCGCGGCACACGGGCTGCTCAGCCGCGCGTTAGCTGCGGGGCGGCCCTCTAGGCTCGGAGCGGAAACGCCCCGCGGCCTGGTGTCCAGGCGGAGAAGGAAGGCTGCGGTAGAAACCCCGAAATGCCCCGCTGGGAGCAGGTGCGCATGAATACCGAGATGTTTCCGAGCCGGACTAGTGGTTTCTGAAGTCAAACTTAGGACACGGCTCCCCTCTATGCCATACGGCCTCCATACACGTCGGAGCCGTGGTAATCGCTCCGTGTTTCTGAGTTTTAGCCCTAGGAACAGTCTTATAATGATAATGTATTCTACATGGTAATACCCAATAAGCATACTCCATAGAAGATTAGGTGAATTGTATTGGACAAATTTCATTTTAAAAAGCCAACAGGAAAAACCGCATCCCAATGAGATCAAAGGCTGACTGAAGTCCTCAAAGCGGGAAATTGCTGGGTTAACTTTGCCTTTATCGCCCGTCCACTCCCTGCTCCCGGAGGGCTTTGCAGCGGCCGCAACAGCCTGCGCCCAGAGCCTGGGAAGCACCTGTCGGCTTCTGGGTGATCAGCGGTGAACTTGGAAGTGAGGTTTTCCACTGTTCTTACCTATCGCTCAAGAAACCCTATGAAGATCAGTCAAAATTTAAGGGAATGAATTCAGAGGTTTGTGGGGAAAAACTATCGAAATGGTTTAAAAATGGTGTACTGTCTCCTGACCCTGGATAATTTTCTCCTTCCCTAATAAATAGTTCAATGAAGCAAAATCTCTATTTGTTTTTTGACTGGAAGGGGCTGTGTCATTTTTCAGTGCACCAGCACTTTCAGAAGCTTGGTTTGATTAAAAAAAATTATCTCAAAAAGTACCATAAAATTCTTGAAGCTAAATCTGAATTTTGAAAGCAAACCTGTCATATTATACTTTTAGGGAGATGGAATGGAAACTCCCTCAGAAATTGTAGCACAAAGGGAGGTGCCTCTGATTGTGGTCCCTCCAGGTGTAAAGGGAGCCACTTCTCCTGCAAAGGCTCACTGGGAAAACAGCCGCAGTTTGATGACAATAAGTATAAACAGGAAATGTAATATTCCCCTCTTGGCTATAATTGTCCTTGGTATACTACAAAGGATATTTGTTTGAGGTTATAATGGGTAATTTTTAAAAAAAAAACATTTGTTTATTTGAGGAGAGGGCGGGGCGGTGGGAGAGGGAGAGGAAGAGAGTCTTAAGCAGACTTGTAGGGCTCAAGCTCATGACCTTGAGACCTGAGCTAAACCCAAGATGCTTAACTGTGCCATCCAGTTGGCTTAGCAGGTACCTGTAATGGTTAATTTTATGTGTCAGCTCGGTTGGGCCCAGGTGTCCAGATATGTGGTCAGACATGGTCCTGGATGTCTCCGTGAGGGCAGTTATGAATGAGATTAACATTTAAATTAGTGGACTTCGAGTAAAGCAGATGGCCCTCCATAATGCGGGGGAGCCTCATCTAATCCTCAAAGACCTGGACAGAAAAGGACGGGCCTGGCCCTTGCAGCAGGGGATTCTGGGAGCAGGTGGCCTTTGGCCTTGAGCGGCAGGTCTGTCCCGCGGAGCTCTGGCCTGCAGCTGGCTCCTGCAGACTTGGGCTCACCAGCCTTCCTTGCCGCGTGAGCCCAATCCTTAAACTAAGTTTCTCTCTGTCTCTCTCACACACACACACACATACAACCCTTGCTGGTCTGTTTCTCTGGGGAGTCCATTAATGTGGAGGCTGAGATCCACTATTAAAAAAAAAAAAAGAAAAAGAAAGGTAGCTCCTTGTAAGAGTCGTTCCCTTTAAGAATGTATTTAGATAGTACAGACTCTATTACTTTCTTGGAAACACTCTCTCTTGAATGTATAAGTTTATAAATCATTTAAAAGGTGCTTTATTTAAGCAAGCACTTAATGAATTGGAACAAAAGCTATAATAAGAAGTAAATTATGTGGGACACATTTAACAAGTATTGGGTTCTGAACTCACGGAAGACAAGGTCATTTGCATTGTATCGAGTTCAGTCTCTGATCTATTATATTGAACCTTACGGAACTGCTGATACTTGAGTGTGTCTGACCTATTAAAAAAAGTAATTGGGTATGGTTCAATCCAATACAGTTATGTATTTTTCTATGATAATGGCCAGAAAAGAGTACTTCCAGATTCTTTCCCTGTATAAATAGTTTCTTCATTTAGAATCAGTTTTTGTTTGTTTGTTTATTTGTTTTAGGGTCAGTAAGGTAAGTATAAGATGGGTGGCTCAGTGGGTTAAGCCTCTGTCTTCGGCTCAGGTCATGATCTCAGGGTCCTGGGATCGAGCCCCGCATCGGGCTCTCTGCTCAGCAGGGAGCCTGCTTCCCTCTCTCTCTCTGCCTGCCTCTCTGCCTACTTGTGATCTCTGTCAAATAAATAAAATCTTTAAAAAAAAAAAAAGAGGGAGGTAAGCAAATACTTTATGTGAAGAATTCACAAACTTGGGCAGGATGAGTGATTCTTCTAAATAATTTTCACCAAATCCTGAGATTTCAGCTGCTTTTTGAGCATACTGTAACACTCCTGGAATCATAGACACAATCTATTTTCCTGCTGATGTACAGCTTCTTGCCGAAGCCGCCATTCCACGCGGGAGAACAGGCCATGTGCCAGGCGCTCGTGCTGATGCTGCTCCAGTGTCAGTCGGTGTGCAGTGTCTCCGCGTGGTGTTGGTAAATCTGCACCAGGAGAGTCGATGACATCTCCAGTGATCCCTAGTAGGGCGACTCCCATAGCTGTGTGAAACCTGACCACCTTAGAGAGCTCATCTTCCTTTCTTCTTCACACAAACATGGTGGAACGCATCGTCTTCCCCACATCTGTCATGGAGAAGACGGAGCCCAGAGAGCCAAACTCATTGTTGGGTTCACACAGCTTAGTGGAAGGAGCTGGAATTGTAAACACTCCGGGCACCATTGCTTTACCCCCGAGAGATTTCCAACTTTCCTGCAACGTACTCTTCTCCTTCCCATCCGGTTCTGCCCAATTTGTGGATGAGCTCATTACCGGACCTCCTGCATTCTGTGAGCATTTTCCAGGCTGTTTCCGAGGAAAATCTTAGCAGTTCTCTGAGGCATTCTGGTGAATGGTCTCGACCGTGTTTGGGCTTGGTCTTGCTCCAAAACGCAGTGCTGTCTCAGCAGACCGTCCGTGGAGCGTGGGCCCTTCGAAAGCATAGTCATCTGCACGCAGGAGAGCTGAACCATGGCGTCAGAGCAGGTGGCTGGTTCAAAGACAAGCTCACTTGCTGACGGCATGCGAAGAAAAGACAACGTCAGGAGACCCCTGAGCTGTGTAGAGTAAGCTGTTCAGAAACTGGGAAATGTGGGAGGAAAATTTTTGAGGGATTTTGGAAGGCTCTGCCACAAGTGCTGGAGAGCAGCAGGGACGACTTGGGAAACGTGGCTGCAGATCAGCCTGGCTGTAACGACTGTGAGCCCCAGAGAGTCCTTTGCCGGCCAAGGTGCAGAGGGACGGTTAGTTTCCGAGAATGTCCTGCAGGGCAAGAGCTATGCCTAGCTCCAATTTGTGTCTGACTAAGGAGTGTGCGTTGGGCCTACACACTTGCATTAGAAGAGAAAAATGGTCAAAATCAGCAGAACGTTCTTTGTGGTCGCAGACTAACACTGACTCTCTGGTTAAGGCAGAATCACTCTTCTCTTCCAGTATGTTTTAGGATCCTTGCTGGTGTCTTTTACTCTTGGCAGGGAGAACACTGTAGTTCTCTTTTGCCCTTTGGGTTATCTGAGTAGAAGACTGCCGTCCCTGCTGCATAACTCATAGAGTTTGTGACTATATCTTCACATTTAGTTCCCAATTTCCCTCATCATAGGTTTTCTTCCCTGTGAATTTATTTTTCAGTATCTTGCCTAGATATTTACAGTTGCTTCCTACCTCCTGGCTTCATGCCACAGGGGCGATACCGGCATGAAACAGACGTGAGCGACTAGAATGCAAGATCCGTCTCTTATCTTACTAATTACGGCCCGTTCCTGCTGACAAAAGCTTCAGGTCGTGAAGAGAAAACAAACAACTTCCCTGAAAAGCTGAAGTAAGGTGTGGGTGTAGTTTCTCTTGGCCGTGTGTGCTCTGTCACCGGAGTCCTCAGTGCTGACTCTGGTTGATCTAACTTGAACAGCGGCCGCAGTAATAAGTTGTCTCTGGCCTTATGTCTCACAGCTGGCAAATTGAGCCTCAGTGTCCCCATCTGTAAAATTGGGATAATGAGAGTTCCTTTACTGTGTTTGAAGATCAAACGAGATAGTGAACGGGAAAGGCTTTGTGAGCTGCAACGTGCTGTAAGAGCTTTAGCCATGATGACGATGAGTGGGATTCGGGGACGTTGGTCTCTACACTGTCAATATTAAGTTGCCCTTTTTTTTGTTCTCTTTAGATGAATGAACTTGTTTATAGGTTACAATGAGAACACACCCCCACCCACCCCCACCCACAATTCTCTGTATATTTCTTCCTGAGAATTGCCAAAAGATTGGTTTTAAAAATGACTGTGTAGAATTTTGAGAGAGGTTGGCCAACTATGGCCCACAGATGAAATCTGGCCAGCTGCCTGTTTTGTAAATAAAGTTTTATTGGAACATGGTCTGCCCATTTATTTACAAATCGGCCATGGCTTTTTTTAAGCTACAGCAGCAGAGCTGGTTTCTTGTGATAGACCGTATGGCCCAAGAAGCCTAAAATATTCACTGTCTGGCCCTTTACAGAAAATGTTTGGTGACACCTGAATTAGATAAAAGGATTTGGCAAAATAAAAGAAATTTTAATATTTTAGTATAAACATATCCTTTAATATCCCCAGTGGCTCATTGAAATGGACATTTAGGTTTCCTTTAAGTCAAGCAGGTCCTGGGTTCCAAGTCTCTCTATGTACCTTCCTATCAAATGTTTCTGCCCCTCTTGTTACTGATCAACACACGAACTCACATAAATACAGTAAAGGACAATTCGGTATTAGATAAATGTTGTTATTTCAACTTCTCTTTTGCTAGAGCAATTAATTTCATGTGGAACGTCCTTGTGTTTAACCATCAGTCTCTTTTCTTTGGTAGAAAAGAATGACAGTGGCTGAATACATTTTTGTAAAGATTCAGTAAAAAATTGTTTCTGGTAAAAGAGCTAAAGTTGCAAAAGCAAAATTTTGCCCTCAGAAAGGAAAAAGTAAAAGAATTGAAACACAACTCGACTGCCCTTGCTATGGTTTAAAAGTGATTTTATGCCAGAATCTAGTTGCATTTGTCATTCTTTCCTGGTCAGTGCTAGTCCCCTTCATTCGTGTCTGCATTCTTCCTCCAGGGATGAAGGTGTCGGAGAAGGTGGAAGCTCCTGGCAGTCAGGGGCTGTGTAAGAGGGGCCGACTCACTTGGAGGTGTGCTTGATGTTTGTTTTTGGTGAGAAGACCTTGTGGAAATGATTTCCTTTCCCCCTATTTCCATAATTCATAAGCAGTGCCTGTGGAATGTCAAAATGATGGTGCTGTGAGGTACACTGCGAGTGGATGGAACCTAGTTAACTTGCAGCGTTCAGTTTCAAGGCCATGTGAAGCTGGAGCAGAAGGTCTGGGGGTTGTCTGCCTACATAATGCAGAAGCTGAATGAGTGCTTATTGAAAGGGTATGTTTTCTGACAGAGGTGCGTTTTGGTGATTACAAAGTGACTTTTGCTTTAAGAAAGAGTCAAGAACCAAGCTCATGGGGAAAAAAATAGGCTGTGTGTTCTGTATGTCTATTGATGGAGATGAGCACGTGTGCACAGGTATGATTTATGGTAAACATGCCGCTGGGGATTGATGGAGTGCTACCTTTGTTGGAAGGACTAGATGCCCTGATGACAATTTCTAAAAGAGTCCTCTTCCCCCCCCCCCCGCATTTAAATACTCAAACAATGCCACTCGGTGTTGTTTCAGTATGGAAATGAAATGAGTATTGTTTCTACTTCTACTGTTAATTATTTTCTCCTGAAAAGTAGAAAAGCTCGACAAACTGATGACTAAACCTGAGAATATAGACAAAAGCACAAAAAGGTTAGGGCATAGGGGAAAGGGCTCATTGTACCTCTCTTCCTAGAGCAAGACTTGGTGACAACTCCTCTCAAAGAAAAGAAACCATTACATCTTCAAGGATTAGAATTCACGGGAATTTGCATTTGCAGAATGTACTGCCTTCATCCCAAAGACGTCAGCACCGTGTGGGTTTGCTAGTTACACTCTGCCTTGCGAATTACTAGCAGCCCGGAGTTTACCGCGGGGGGAATGTTATACTTGGAAGGACGTATTTGTGATGTATGTGCGTATGTGTTAAGATACATACACATGTGTGTGTGCACGTGCACGTATTATAGCACACGCACGTGTGTTCCCATACGTGCTGCACAATTACCTGAAATAGTAGAACCCCTGAGAAACAAGCAACTCCAATGTACATCACCGTTTGTGTAATCATTTTCTCATTTCCAAGTGTCGAGGGTTATCCAAGGGATAGTTTTGTTTTGTTCTATATGCGTCTCTGCACTTGAAAACACTCACATTATTAAAAATAGTATTTGTTGGCTATAATGGCAGCTGACAGCCTGTTTGGCTACCTTAGCTATCCAGAACAATAAGGGAATTTTAAAATCTAAAATTTGTGTGGCCTTTTGTGCTACGGTTGCTAATGAAGTCAAGTGGCACCGGGTACCGTCCCCAGCCCGTCGGCCATCCCCAGTGCCCACGCCGCCGCCTGCAGAGGGAAGCCCGGCCAGGATGCTGTCCGCGCCGTGAGCCCCTCACACTCTGCAGCAGCACAGGGCAGTGGCAGTTTCACGTCCTGACAGCGCCCGTGGCGGACCTGATCCAGCAGCCTGGGGTTTGATAACTGAAAACATCGGGGCTTCTAGTTCAGGGTTCAAATTCTAGTGCCATCACGTTCCACGATCACGAAAGCCCAGATGTCACCCCCTCACAAGTGAAGAGATCAGGAACACCGGCGGGAAGCAGGTATCTGTGTTACCAGCTGTAGGATCCGAGTTCGACATTTGACGTGGGTAAGGTGTCTTCCGCACGTGTGTAAGTGTAGCTTTCCGCAGTATGGGAACACTTACTTGAAATACTGTTGTGAGGCAAGTCGGGGGAAGCATCACCAGCACCTCTAACTTCAAGGCTTGTGATTTAGATTACGCTGGACTTAGACCTCTCTGGGCTCATCCCTGACATCGATATTGTCAGACAGAGTAACCCCAAATCCATTCACATTATAAAAGGAGGGAATTATTGTTGGAGAGAAAACAAATCGAGATTGACTGCACTGGAGGGGGACCAGATGCAGTCTGCATTCACGAGCACCCCCTCCCCAGGGCAGCACGTTTCCGCCAGGAGAGATCTGCTCAGCCCAATTTCTTCTGCCGGGGGAGGTGAGAGCATGCTGGTGGGTGCCGGGCTTCTCCAGCTGTGCGGGATGCTGCCCAAGAGGCTCACTTCTCTCCCGCCTCGTCCAGAATACTAGGTCACGTGCTGGCGTGACCGCGGGCTGCGCCAGCACGGGAACAGCAGCACGTTGGACTCTCCGAGGGCATTAGAGGGATGTGCGGCTGTGGACTCCATCAAGAAGCCCTCGCGTAAGCTGCTGGGCATACCTGACCCACCGATCTCTCGGACTGGCCCAGAGGTGCTCCGCAGCCCTCCGTGTGCGCATTCACACAGCCCCTCACCCTGTGGCTGCCCTTCTGTGCACACTCCTGACGGTGGGGAGCCTGAGCTGCGGCAGATGGCTCACGAGCATGTATGGACATGGACGGCCGACAGGTGTGTGAAAACGTCGCTCATCACCAAGGAAATGCAAATCAAAATCCCGGTGAGTCATCTATCACCTGACACCTGTTAGAATGGCTATAATCAAAAGAGATAAAAGAGAGGTGTTGGCCGGGATGTGGAGAGAGGAAACCTTTGTGCGTTGTTGCTGGGGATGTAAATTAGTACCCACTATGGGAAACAGTATGGAGGTTTCTCAAAAATTAAAACTAGAACTATTATGGGATCCAGCATCATACTTCTGGATATTTATCTAAGGGACGTGGAATTAGGATGTTGAAGAGGTAACCACACCCCCATGTTCATTCCAGCACATTCTTTACCGTATCCAAGATATGGAAACAGCCGAAGAATTCACTGATGGATGAGTGGATAGAGAAAATGCGGCGTATGTAATGGTGGCATATTACTTAGCCATGGGAAAGAGGGAAACCGTACCATTGCAGCAACATGGGTGGATTCTGAGGGCATTATACACTTTTACAACAAAGATGAATACCATTTGGTAGCACTTATTTGTGGAGTCTAAGAAAGCCACACACAGAAACGCAGAATAGGATGGTGGTTGTCAGAGCTGGGAGGTGGGTGAAATGGGGAGATATTGGTCAAAGAGTACAAACCTCCAGTTGTAAGATAAATACATCCTGGGGATCTAATGTACAACACGATAATTAATAATACTGTGGTATATACTTGAACGTTGTTGATAGAGTAGATCCTAAACGGGCTCACCACTAAAACAACTGTGATCATTTGAGATGATGGTTTTGTTAGCTCACCCTCCTATGGTAGCCATTTCAACATAGTGGACGCCTTAAAATTAGACAATATCATACATCAATTATATTTCAGTAAAGCTGGAAAAAAAAAGTCAGAAGAAGTTAGTCATGAACATCGAGGTTATATCTTACCACACACATTCATTACTCTAGGGAAGGGAAGAGAGCCCCAACTATAGTATAGTTAATCCCAGTGGGAGATTGGGGTTTACGACCAAGAGTGATATCATCAGGGGATTAACATTACTTTAGAGCATGGTGTTGGTTAGAGATTGGAGTCTGTTTCTCTTCCGGGAAATGATTAAAATTTTATAGACACTGGGTCCTGTCCTGAATGGAACTTTGTGATCAGCCCTTCGCATGGCAGTTCAACGAAGAAGATGCCCAGAGTTCTAGTGAATTTTTTTTCTTTTACAGAATTGTTTCAAAGCTCATTCTAACTAGGAAGCTGCGATCCATGACAGATTCCTTCCAGTCATTTTTTCAGGTGTGATATCCTCTGAATGGACTCAAAGTGTAGTTTAGACAGTAAATGATAGAATATTAAAGCTAGAATCATCACTTTTCTAAATATACTTTCCAAATGTTATTCTATCTTCCCTCTTAAAAAATGTGTATTTGAGTTTGTTGGTCCAGTATTTTACAGGAAGAAACAAGTGGGTTTCAGGCTTAACTTTGTTACTAAGGGAAGCAGAAAAGTACAGAAATTATGATCACAATACTTTGGGGGTCAGGGAATCTTGAGATTTAATTCTGACTTTGCTGCATGACCATTTCTTTACCTTTCTGAGTCTTGACTACTGAACATCAGAAATATTTTCTACATAGTGTTATTGCAAATGCTTATGAGGTAAACTTGGTAAAGGACTCATCCCAGAATCAGGTGTATACCAAGTGTGTATGAATGTGTTTGTTTAAATTGTTACTTTGAACTGTTATTGTACATGTTTACTATTATACAGAAAAAAAAATCAAATTCTCTGCAAGATGGTGTGTCTTCTTTATTGATTTCTGATTCTGTGTATTTATTTATGGACCAAACTATGTGAACCTGATTTTTCTCTTGGTAAATAAAGTGATTATTTTAACTGTTGCTTGAAACGCATCAGATGCCATCTTCTCAGATGTTTCTGCATTTACCCTGAAATTGTGAAGATATTGTCCATTATTATATCACCAAGTGATCCCTGCTCCCTCCTTACATGGGAATTTTCTATCCAAGTTTGGTTCTAGGAAAAGCTTTATCTCCCTTGGGAAAGTGGTGTGTTTCCTCTTCTCAGATCAAAATGATTTATGTGACTTATCACTTTTTCCTCTTAGTCTTGTTTGTCAGGAAGATTATAGTTGTTCTTTTCACTCCATCAAACCACTTCTTGTTATAATTTGAATATTTACTTTTCTTCTCCTATTTACTATTAAAAATCTTAGCTAATTAATTTGTTTTGTCTTCCTTTTATCAACTGTCTCATATTGTTTTAGGAAAGAGGTGAAGCAGAAATGTATGTATTTATGTGTGTCTATATATGTATATGCAGATAAATGTACATACATGTGTCTTCATATAGTAATATTTTCTCGTTAACTTTTATTTGAAAGTTTGACCCCCCAAGTTTAAATTTTGGTATTAGCAGCTTATTTAATCCGACCAGTGCTTTCTTTCCCTTTTGTTCACTTCCTTCCCTGTTCGTCCGACATATATTTCTTGGTGCCCAATGTGCTGCAGTTTTAGGTGGGTAAGACTCTGGGGAGATAAGTGAGATTGTTGTCAGTGAGCTATGTCTTACTAGGGGTATGAACTCTTGAGAAGAAGAATGGGCTTCATGAGATCAGAGTTGCTTTCCATAAGAAAAAAAAATTGAAATTTGAATACCATGCTGATTCTGATGTAAAATAATAGGCAGGCTAAGGGCTGGGCTTTTTTCTGGTTTTATCCCTGAATATAATGTGATTCCAGTAGTTTGCCCACAGCCTCAGGTGAAATTGGTTTTGCTATTTTTTATCTTGGTATCTTTTCCATCATAGCTGCTCATAAGATCCTTTCATATCTGCAGAAGGAGAAAGAGTTTTGTTTTGTCGCATCCCTGACTGTGCTCTTAGAGACTGGGAGAAAATACGGCTTAAGAGCTCCTGGTTGTTGAATCCCATTTTCTTGTCACTTTGTAGTACACGTTTACGATATTTCTCAGGACAACTTAACTATCCTTGCTGACTGCTGTCCTATTTTCTTCCTTGTGGTTGTTTAAGGCAACAAGAGGACTTTTATCCTATTTCATGAGGAAACGCAATGTATTATTAATCCTGATTACTTTATTCATAAGTCCCTGCTGCCTTAGCAGATCCCGGACCACATGAAGGATAGCTCTCCCCGTGTAAAAGGATGCTTTCAGTCATGGGCCTCTTTAGGGATGTTTCTTTTCATCTCAGAGAGTGTTTTTTGACTTAAACATAATGGCACATTTTATTTAGAAAAGCTGCTTGCCTGTGTTAGGGGTAGTGGTACTCATTTTGGACTTATTTTTCTCAACACCTACTGAACTGCCTTTATGAGTTTTATACCACTTTGGGATCTGGACTGAAGGTTAGTAACCAGTATTTAGTGCCTTAAAACTGTAGGGAAGTCTGGAAGTAAGAATATAACTAGGTATATACTTTTTTTTGGTTATCTTTCAAGCTTTGATTCTAATAATGGACACGTGAGGGGTTTTATGAGTTTGGTATAGACTCTGTTATTGAAGTTGTGGTCACCACCAGTCCCAGTTTTTAGCGCTGAAGGTCCTAGGTCCCAGAAGCCTCTCGGTGTCAGGTGAACTAGGAGAGCTTGAAACTTGGGCAGAAAGGAAACCGTAACATGACCATGAAGTGGTTTGGAACCTCGGATCTTAGTTTCTAGTCAGGCTGTCTCAAACACAGCATTATATTTGCATGGAAATTATACCTACTTATTAGCTTAACTGGAGATGGTTTGTTTTAAGGAGCATTATGACGATCGAAGAGCTATTGAGCAACCCGTCTCCAGGAGGGGTAAGACTCACATAACTCTGAGGACCTCAGCAGCTTAAGTTTGAGGAACTTCAGTCCGGTGTTCTGCCGTTAACATAAGCTCTCAACTCCCTTGGGCTCCATGCCCCATAGTTCAAATATTTGAGAACAAGAATCTCGGTGGCTGAACAATGTCTGAGGCTTGTTTGCTCTTAGTTCTTGTGTCCAGACGTGGTCTGTTTAGCAGTGGCTCAGGGCCCTGGTGGAGACCATTGCAGTGGACTGTCTAGCATCCATCCCACCCCAGCTGATCCTTGCAATTCCATTCCCCTTGCCTGCAGTTTGGTCAGAAATGGACATGTAACCCAATTCTGGTCAATGATACCTAAAAGGAATCTTCTGGAATGATTCATAAATCCTTAGGATGAGCCACAATGTTCTTTGTGTACTACCCTGTCTCCTTGTGTTGCCTGAAGTGATGGCAGCCATCTTGTTGCTGGCCTGATGATGAGTGGAATGCAAGAAAGGCCAAAAAACAGAGACAGATCCTGAGTCTTTGATGACATCTTTGAGTCAGTGAATTTGCTCAGAGTGTGCCCTAACTCTGGACTTCCTGGAATTAGGAAGTCAAGCAATTCTTTGTGTAAGAGATTTGGCAAGTCTATAATGTGTCCTGTATCCTAGGGTGTATAATGTATCCCAGGATAATTTTGCGTCATCATCATCAATCACCTCCTCCTCCTCATACATCCAACACACACCAGCTGGGTCAGGTGGTAGGAGCTGGTGGGGCTGCTCCTGTGGGTGAGCTGTGTTCTTTAAGGAAGCATGAGAGGAAAGAAAATGAGGGGTATTACTTCCACATGCGTAAACCATAGGTACACTGCATCTTCTCTTCTTTTGAACCTCTGCCTTAATAACTTGACTCCTGTTTTGAGTGTGCTGGATACATCCTCCCTCTCACCTTAAAGGTAATAAAAGATCCTACATTCTCTTACTTGCAAATGCAGTGGCTCTAGTCATAATCTAAAAGGACCCCGATAAGCAATGAGCTCTGCTATCTATTAGTTGCCAGAAGGAGGGAATGAAAGATAACTCAAAAATAGAATCATCGTGGTAGGGTAGACATCTTCTAATATTAACTGGGTTATAATTAACGGGAAAGTATCCTGTTTGGTTATTCAGGATATACTTTGGAAGCAGTTCATTTTATGTACAAGGAAGGTCATCGTTCAAGGGTAAACATTCTACAGGTGCTTATGCATGCACATATAATATATATACACATGCACATACATGTACACACATACACACACATACATATATGTTTATATATTTAAATGGCCAAACCAGGCATTTGAATAATATCTATTTTTATAATTGTTCTAGCTTAAAATTTTGCCATGTTAGTGTCTGTGAGCTCTGCATGTTAGGATTGTTGATTCATCTGTGAGTTAGACTGGAAGAATCTTGGATTTTCCCATGGGAATAGGGAAGCTCCTTGAGAAGGAAGATGTAAGCATATGGACAGGGCTGGCTTCACAGATATGTGACCTACACAGTCATGCAGGACCCCACCTTCAGAAGGGCCTTGTACTTGATTCAATATTCTGCTATAATAATCTTAAAGTTTTTAATAAATTTTTTCAATTTTTTTCACACTTTTTTTTTACCTACCATTTTTTTTCTGTTTTATTCTTATTTTTTCATCAGGTAAATGCATTGTTTAATCCCTATCACCTTTTTGACCCATCCACCTACCCACCTCCCCTCTGGTAACCATCAGTTTGTTCTCTATAGTTAAGAGTGTGTTTCTTGGTGTGTGTGTGTCTCTCTGTTTTCCCCTTTGGTTGTTTGTTTTGTTTCTTGAATTCCACATATGAGTAGATCATAGGATATTTGTCTTTCTCTGACTGACTCATTTCACTTAGTGTTAGGTTCTCTAGCTCCATCTGTGTCGTTGCAAATGGCAAGATTTCATTCTTTTTTATGGCTGCGTAGTACTCCATTGTGTGTGTGTGTGTGTGTGTGTGTGTGTGTGTGCGCGCGCGCGCGTGCATATCTTCTTTATCCATTCATCTGTCAGTGGACACTTGTGCTACTTCCATAGTTTGGCTATTGTAAATACTGCTGCAGTAGACATAGGGGTGCATGTATTCCTTTGAATTCATTTTTTCATAGGGTCAATAGTAGTGAGATTCCTGGATCACAGAATAGTAGTTTTTAATTTTACTTTAAAAGTATTTTTTAATGTTTTGAGGAGCCCCTATACTGTTTTCCACAGTCGCTTATGAATATGCATTCCTGCCAATAGTGCATGAAGGTTCCTTTTTCTTCACATCTTCACCAGCACTTGATTCTTGTGTTTTTGATTTTAGCCATTTTGATAGGTGTGAGATGAGATCTCATTGTGGTTTTTATTTGAATTTCCTTGCTGATGAGTGACACTGAGCATCTTTTCATGGGTCTGTTGGCCAGCTGGATGTCTTCTTTGGAGAAATGTCTGTTCATTTATTCTGCTCATTTTTAGTCAAATTATTTGTTTTTGTATTGAGTTTTATAAGTTCTTTATATATTTTAGATACAAATCCTTTATTGGCTATGTCATTTGCTAATATCTTCTCCTAATCAACGTGTAGCCTCTTGGTTTTGTTGATTGTTTCCTTTGCTGTGCAGAAGCTTTTTATTTTGATGTAGCCCCAGTATTTTATTTTTGCTTTCATTTCCCTTGTCTCTGGAGACATGTCTAGTAAGAAGTTGCTATGGCTGATATCAGAGAAATTACTGCCTGTGCTCTCTTCTAGGATTTTTATGGTTTCAGGTCTCACATTTAGGTCTTTAATCCATTTTGAGTTTATTTTTGTGTATGGTGTAAGAACATAGTCCAGTTCCATTCTTTTGCATGTAGCTGTCCAGTTTTTCCAAAACTGTTTGTTGAAGAGATTGTCTTTGTCTTTTTCCCATTATATGTTCTTGCCTCATTTGTTGAAGATTAATTGGCCATGTAATCATGGGTTTATTTCTGGGCCTTCTATTCTGTTCTATTCATTTATGTTTCTAACTTTGTGTCAGTACTGTTTTGACTACTCCAGCTTTGTTATGTAACTTGAAGTCCAGAATTGTGATGCCTCCAGCTTTGCTCTTCTTTTTTAAGATTGCTTGGGTTTTTTGGGATCTTTTACGGTTCCACACAGATTTTAGCATTGTTTGTTCTAGTTCTGTGAGGGATGCTGTTATTTTGATGGGGGATTGCTTTAAATGTGTAGATTGCTTTGGTTCATATTGACATTTTAATAATATTTGTTGTTCTAATCCGTGAGTAATGGAATGTCTTTCCATTTTTTTGCATTGCCTTGAATTTCTTTTATCAGTGTTTTATAGTTTTCAGAATACAGATCTTTCACCTCTTTGGTTAAGTTTATTTCTAGATATTTTATTGGTTTTGTTGCAATTGTGTTCCTAATTTCACAGATTTCCATACATGCATTGTGTATCCTGTGATTTTACTTAATTCAAGTATTAGTTCTAGTAGTATTTTGGTGGAGTCATTAGGTTTTTCTATATATAGCATCATGTCATCTGCAAATAGTAAGTTTTGTTTCTTCCTTACCAGTTTGGATGCCTTTTATTTTCTTTATGTTGTCTAAATAGGAGCCTGGGTGGCTCAGTCAGTTAAGTGTCTGCCTTCGGCTCAGGTCACGATCCAGGGTCCTGGGATCGAGTCCCACATTGGGCTCTCTGCTTGGTGGGAAGCCTGCTTCTCCCTCTCTCACTTGCCCTGCTTATGTTCCCTCTCTCACTGTGTCTGTCTCTGTCAAATCAATCGATAAAATCTTAAAAAAAATAAGGAATAGAATATTGAACACACAGCCCTTGGTTCTTATCAAAAGCTCATAAGACAGCATTTGTAGAGATTGGTTGAAAAATCTGTGGCCTTTCCACTCCTCTAAACATGCTAAAATTAATCTCTGGGGGCCACTTATCTCAGTGCCTGGACTTCATCATTTGCTGCTCTCACCACCCCTCACCCCCAGCCCCCATTGCTCTACTGAATTCTTCTTTGGTGGTGAGCCCTCATACTGAAGGACATCTTCCCAAAGTCTACATGGCACTCATTATTGTATTTACCAGAAAGACGTTGTTGAAGCTGTTCTTCATAACGTTATGCACTATTTCCGTTGTTAGGATCAATGAAAGATACTTCTTTTTGTTCTCTGTACCAAGAAAGCTTTTGGTGGCCCATTTCACTGGTTTATCTCCAGGATATGAAATGATACGGTTGTGTTTTCCTGTTGTCTGGGTTGCTAGAAAGCTTAGAAACACGTAGCAAATGACTAAATGTACAAACCTCAGCATTTGCATATTGTAACTTTATCTTTGCCTCCATCTTCTCTCCCACACCTCATTTTCTCTCCACCTCATTTCCTCACCTACTAACTTTCTTCTCAGTAGCAACCCACTTTTGTCATAGCATGTGCAGCATGCTTTAAATTCCTCTGAAATATAGCGAATAATAATTATAGAACAAAAATTATTTCTTTTTTTTTTTTAAGATTTTTATTTATTTATTTATTTGACAGACAGAGATCACAAGTATGCAGGCAGGCAGAGAGAGCGAGAGAGGAGGAAGCAGGCTTCCCCGCCGAGCAAAGAGCCTGATGCGGGGCTCGATCCCACGACCCTGAGACCATGACCCGAGCCGAAGGCAGAGGCTTTAACCCACTGAGCCACCCAGGTGCCCCAGAACAAAAATTATTTCTTGTATGTGTTTTCTCTGTTGCATATACACTATTGTTTTACCTGAAGCATATAAGGAAAACATTTTCAAAGGGTGGCAGGATTTGAGAGGTTAAGAACAACGACAGAGTTTGTTTTTGTTTTTTAACTATGAAGATACAAAGAAGTCATTTTAAAGTGGTGTTAATGAAAGAAATGATAAGGAAAATATTTGGTGATAATAAAATATGACTTTGAAATGACTCTTTGTCTGAAATTCGGTTGTATTTGAGTTTTATTTCATGGTGACTCTTGACAAATCTTTTCATCCCCTTGTGCCTCTTTCTCATCTTGAGAAGTAGGTGATAACACACCATATGTTTCCAAATATTTAAAAATATTTATTATTACCGAGTTAAAAGAAAGCAGAAATGCCTTTATTATAGGTATTTTTATAAGCACAAAGAATTCATTATTGTTGGCATTTTTCATAAGCTACTTTCATTTCTGTCTATTTTTTTATAGGGCTTTTTTTGGCAAAGAGTGGAAGATTGCTAATGTACTGTATGTAAAGTAAGTTTAGAAAGAAATATATGAAATTATAATATGTAGCTTTGTTTTCTTATTTCAAACTTGCATTATCATGTTTTTCCTATGACATTTTTGACCCAATAATTAATTTAATATTCATTTACAACTGTTTATTGAGGACCTACCATGTATCAGTTACGGTTCAAGATGATGAGACTACAGCAGTGAACAAAAAGAATCCTTATTCCATGGTGCTTAAGTTCTAGTGATTTACTACAAATAATTTCATGTATTTCTTGAGTATGTGTCCCTTTTCCAGTACTACATTTTATTTTCTTATTGGCCTGTTAAAATCAAATTTGCCCGAGATATAACATACCAATGTTCTGGGTTTTCCTCCTCTTTCCATTTTTACTGATCAAATAGCTGGAAGTTTCGCTTGATTTGCTAGTGAACTACATATTTTACTGATTATAGGGGTTATGTGATGTGCTTGATTTGGGCTAATTTACATAATTTTCTGATTAAGCTACATATTAGCCTTTTGACCTTTGCACTTCTTCAAAGTGCAGAGAATAATTAGGCTGCACAATTTGATAGAAAGAATTCACATCTGCTAAAAAAAATTTTTTTTTGGCCTCAATTAGCAGACATTTCTGATAATATGTAGATTTCCTTCCAGGCTAAATATGAGTAAGTTATTTTCACTCTGGTAGGAACTGCACCATTGAGAGCATTGGCCATATTTGAACAAACCAACAAACGACTGTGCCACGTCTTCCAAGCAAGTAGAAAAAAAACAACAACAAGACATTTGTCAAGGGAGGCAGCAGTTTTTCAGTCCTGATAATGTCCTTGCTTTACCACTTAGAAGGATGCACACAGGGTGAAGTTATTTGCAAAAGCACGTGAGTTTGCCGTGAGCCCTCAAATGACGATGACGTGCAGGCCTAGTTGGGTGAAGATTCGAAATTCCTTTTCTGGAAGGAATGCTCTGACTACATTGGGGAAAGCCACCTCGAAATAGCTTTGTCCTGAGGATAATAATCCTGGAGGAAAGGAAGAACATGACCTTTTTTGGTAAGACTTGACAAAGGCCAAGGAGACTTTAAGCCATGATGCCGTGTTTTTTTGAGGCTCACTGTTATTCGCAGCTTTCCGAGGGTTCCGATAACTCTAAGATGTCACTCTCCCTTCCTTGCTCAAAGAAACTCATCACGAAGAAAAGAGAAGTCTCGACTTCTCATTGCTGCTTCAACATCAGGACATTTAAGTCTACGCTGGCTTTGGTTTAGGAACCTTGAGGAAACAGAATCTCGATACCTTGGTAGGTCAGCGTGGCCTGTGCAAGGATCTGAGCCAGCTCAGGAGCCACAAAACAGTGGACAAGACTTTTGGGGCCATGTGTGAACTTTTAGAAGTGATTTTGTGCGGGAATCGTAAGAGCAACAACAGAAATGAAAATCACTGCTGGGCTGAACAGACCCCAGTTTTCTCAATACTAAGAATCTGCAATAAGGGTTTTTTTTATTTTTTATTTTTTTTTTATAAACATATAATATATTATTTTCCCCAGGGGTACAGGTCTGTGAATCGCCAGGTTTACACACTTCACAGCACTCACCATAGCACATACCGTCCCCAATGTCCATAACCCCACCCCCCCCTTCCAACCCCCCTCCCCCCAGCAACCCTCAGTTTGTTTTGTGAGATTAAGAGTCACTTATGGTTTGTCTCCTTCCCAATCCCATCTTGCTTCATTTACTCTTCTCCTACCCCCTTAACCCCCATGTTGCATCTCCTCTCCCTCATATCAGGGAGATCATATGATAGTTGTCTTTCTCCGATTGACGTATTTCGCTAAGCATGATACCCTCTAGTTCCATCCACGTCGTCGCAAATGTCAAGATTTCATTTCTTTTGATGGCTGCATAGTATTCCATTGTGTATATATACCACCTCTTCTTTATCCATTCGTCTGTTGATGGACATCTAGGTTCTTTCCATAGTTTGGCTATTGTAGACATTGCTGCTATAAACATTTGGGTGCATGTGCCCCTTCGGATCACTATGTTTGTATCTTTAGGGTAAATATCCAGTAGTGCGATTGCTGGGTCATAGGGCAGCTCTGTTTTCAACTTTTTGAGGAACCTCCATGCTGTTTTCCAGAGTGGCTGCACCAGCTTGCATTCCCACCAACAGTGTAGGAGGGTTCCCCTTTCTCCGCATCCTCGCCAGCATCTGTCATTTCCTGACTTGTTAATTTTAGCCATTCTGACCAGTGTGTGGTGGTATCTCATTGTGGTTTTGATTTGTATTTCCCTGATGCCGGGTGATATGGAGCACCTCAATGTGAGAAAGGAATCCATCAAAATCCTTGAGGAGAACACAGGCAGCAACCTCTTCAACCTCAGCTGCAGCAACATCTTCCTAGGAACATCGCCAAAGGCAAGGGAAGCAAGGGCAAAAATGAACTATTGGGATTTTATCAAGATCAAAAGCTTTTGCACAGCAAAAGAAACAGTTAACAAAACCAAAAGACAACTGACAGAATGGGAGAAGATATTTGCAAACGACATATCAGATAAAGGGCTAGTGTCCAGAATCTATAAAGAACTTAGCAAACTCAACACCCAAAGAACAAATAATCCAATCAAGAAATGGGCAGAAGACATGAACAGACATTTCTGCAAAGAAGACATCCAGATGGCCAACAGACACATGAAAAAGTGCAATAAGGGTTTTTAATAAACTTCGAGGGATCTTGAACAACTCTGAGGTGGGGGGGAACCTCTGAAAAGGGGAAACTCTGTGTTAATTTGCCCAGTGGAGTGAGTGGTGGATGCTAGAGGTGGATATTTTTAAATATGAAAAATAAGAGAAATGAAGCAGAATAATCTAATTACCTACGAACTATTTGTTCGTGTCAAGATGTTGGCAAGTGGATCGAATGTGATGCTTTTCTAAAGCACACAAGGTAGTAGGGGACCCTCTAACAAGAGCATTTCATTTAAGCACCTCGCAGGTCCCTTGGTGAGATAACTAGTTGGTCTTTCCAGTAGGTGATGTGAGTGGTATCGTTTCAGTTGAAAGTGTCTCCACTTGACTATGTCTATGCATCCTTGAGTAGCCTCTTACTGTTGAAGAAAGTCTGTGCATAGTTTTAAATTCAAGACTGTTCTATAATCTTACAATTCCTCTTGACCCAGGGAAAAAGGAGTGAATTTTTTCTCCTTCTGAAAATTACCTCAAATCACTTCAGTCACTTTTCTTTACACATAGAAATAGTTTTCTTTTGATCTGAGAGGGACTTTATTTGGTTCTCTTGGCCAAAGTAGTGTCATTGTAGGGCTTTAGAATGGAGTTTGGTTTCTATCCTCCCAACATTCCAGTATCACTCTGATGATTTTTCCCATGTTAAGACTGGTTATAATGCCCATGGGTCCTTGCAAAACCCCCCATGGGCAGATTGCACTACACTGTTTTGGCACAGTGTAAGAATGGGTTTCTCATATATCTAAAATATATCCTGGAGCATTTTATCTTTTTCCATTCGGGAACTCTATATAGTATTTTAAATGCTCAACATTTAAGGGCCTCGAAAATCTGTGACAGGAGTAACAGGTCTGACTTTGCCTAGCACAGTGTCTGGCACATAACAGATACACAATCAACATCTGTTGAAAAAAATGAATGAAAAACTGCTTGTTTATTAAGAAAATATGATCTATTTGGAAGGGAAGGGACAGATTAGCAGTAAACTGATAAGTCACTGTCACATTTGCTAATTTACAAGGAATAACTAAAAGAATCCCAATTAGTAATACTTAGCAGAGCATGTGGCCGTTTAACAACCCCACAGCCTGTCTGATTGGTGAACATAAGCAAGGTTATCTGGTCACAAAAACTAATCACAGCCATTAATCGGGAGGAAGGATTTTCTTTGAACTTTTAGTAAATTTTGAAGGCTCTCAAACGAGTCAGGGGGTAGCAGAAACCTGAAATTTATATTGCGCTTTCTGTAACCCCAATGTACAAGATTAAATTAAATGATCTCAGTAGGCCCTGAAGAAACCCCAGGTCACCCATACACATTATTCATATAACTATGTTCTTTTTTCATGTAACTTTAATGTCATCTAAGAGGCTAGAAAGAATTTCTCAAGGCACCAGTTAATTATAAGCACAGTAACTTCAGTTTGAAAGTGTAACGTTGAACCAGAGATAACAAATATACGAGCATTTAATGCCTTTCAAACAGGTTTAGACTCAACTGCATTATACCTTCTCTGCATAAAAAAAGGATGACTAAGCTTTCTCCTTAAATTAGAAGCTTTCCTGTGAATAAAAAGGCACCCAACTCAGGTAATGATTCCAAACCACCAGTTGGTGAACCAGCGGCCTTAGAGCAAGCTGGCGGAAGTTGCCAAAACATTCATTTTGAGGTGACACTTTTAAGTTATGACTTGGTGGGGCCCACCTACGTGTGTGTCTTCAAGGGTTTTTAATTCTGGTGATAGAACTGGTTCAGATGATTAGAGAAACCTTTCCTGATATGTACATAAAAAATGTCCAGTAAGATGGTTAAAATAAAAAATCTCGCTTTCTCTCTCATGCATTTCATGAATAGCTGAGTTGGACGCAGAGAAATGAAATTCTTTGGGTTCAGGTGTGAAAGGACGTTTGACTTCATAGAATTAAGCAACGAGCCAAACCTGGCACTGATGTGCGTTGTCTGCAGCATGCGTTTTAGTGGCCCACACGTGCACTGAAGGAGGAAGCAAAGCCTAGAGCCCCAAGCATGTTGGGAGTCAGGACGGAGTTCGCACACAAACTCCAGAACAACGTGTTCCGTGGATATAACAGAAAATTCCCTCTGGGGTGATGTGGATGTGCACCTGTTTTAACGTTGTCTCTGGGTGGCACAAGGAAATAAAGAACATTGCCTCCTCTGATAATCCCTGAGCACAAGCTCACACTCATGCCGGATCGTGTCTTGAATTCACACTATCGTGCTGGTGCCAAAACATTCCAAGCTGTGTACTTCATGTCAGACAGCCCTGGACGGCGTGCTCTTTAAGTGGCAAGTAGAAGCCAAACAAATCCTCCCTGAACACGCACACTTCAAACAGGGTCTCCCCAAATCCCACAGATGATGTTCCAAGTCAGATGAACTCATAATTAAAAAAAATTCCTATAGACACGAGGAAATATGCCGCCATGAGTGAGAAATCACAGTGACAACGAACCACAGAAACAGACATGCGGAGCTGCCGTTGTCGGAATGATCAGATATCAAGCACAATGTGTAATAATAAAAAGTGGGAGAGTTCATTTCACCATTGAGAGGAAGAAGGAGTTGCCCACTGTCAAGGCTCTCTATCCCCTACTGGGGCAGGAATGGATCCATGACCTGTGGTTTATGTTTTATTTTTCTGCTTAATAAATGAATAAAATTATTATATGTCTATATTACTTTGCTGGGGTGCCATAACAAAGAACCACAGAATGGGTGGTTTAAACAACATAAATTTATTTCTTCACAATTCTAAAGGCCTAAAGTCTGGGATCAAGCTGTGAGCAGGGTTGGTTTCTTCTGAGGCAGTTTTCCTTGGCTCGTAGGCAGCCATGTGTAGATGTCCCTCTCTACATCTCTGTGTCCAAATTTCTTATGAGGACATCACTTGTACTGGATTAGGGCCCATCTTCATGACCTAATTTTAACTTAACTAACTCTTTAAAGACTCTGTTTCTAAATATAGTCACATGCTGCGGTATGGGAGGGTTAGGACTTCAGCATATGAATTTTGTGGAGACGTAATACAGCTCGTAACAGCTTATCAAGGCTGATAAGTGCAATGGGGAAAAATCAGGTGGGAAAAGGGGTTAAACATATCTCGAGGCTGTTTGAACCGGGCCATCTGGGAAAGTCCCACTGAGAAAGTGACATGAGCTAAGACCTCACGGAGGTGTGGACGCTGCCGTACGCATGTCTGGGAGTATCTGGTGTATTCCAGCAAAAGCAACAAAACTCCATTTTATACCTATGTTATCAACAATAGCTAACAGGTCTGAGGATACCCGTTTTGGGCAAGAACGTAGAGAAATGGGAACTCGAATATACGGCTGGTGTTTGGGATTTAAATCGCTGTAGACACTTGGTAGACATTTGGTCCTTTCCAAGCGAGACCGAAGCAGCCCGTGTCTTATGGCTTGGCTCTTCCATTCCTGGGTACACCCCAAAGAAACTTATACTTAACTAGTAGGACAGAAGTATGAGAATATTCATGGCAACAAAAAATTGGAAATAGCACAGCGTCCATCTAACAAAGAAGAAGTAAATTTGGTGTATAAATATGTGAGATAATATGTGGCAGTGGACGTGGATCGAGTGTAGCCCGTGTGCTAGCATGGGTGACTGTCGGAAGACATTAAGCACAGACACAGTATGCTTTTGCATAAATAAAGTTCAAAAACAAGCAAAACGGAATGATTTCCCTTATGAACACACACTCACACACACACACACACACACACACACACACACGGTAAAACCACAAGGGGAAGCACGGGCACTGCTAAGGGGATGATTAGGTAGGGTGGACAGAACTGACGGATAGATTAGATGTGGGTTCAGAGGAAAAGGATCACCCAAGACGACTCTGGTGGTTTGTCTTGAGCATATGGTGACTTTTATAAAGGTGAGGAGGCCCAGGAGAGAGCTGATTTGGCAGGAGAGCTCTTTTCTGGACTTGTTAGTTTTGTCTGACCATTACCTATCCAGGTGGAGATGTCGAGTAGGCAGGTATATCCATGAATCTGGGTTACAGGACAAATGTGATGGCTGAGATAGAAATCTCGGGGTTGTAAGCATGTAGATGATTTTATCAGTTAGAATATTTCCTGCTCTCTGTAGCAGGAAACCCAAATAGAACTAGGTTAAGTGATAATTACATGTGAGAGGAAGCCTACGAATCAGTCTGCTTGGGTTTATGCAACACTTTGATGATCTCGCCAAAGACCCAAATATTTCTTCCTCTCTGTTGTACTGCACTAGTGCCTTCTGCATTCCCAAGTTGGCTTTTGTATAGTTGACATCAGAGCAATGGGACTTCTCATTCATACTTGAAAGGGGGAAAGAAAAAGACAAAGAGGCACAGAGAGACACACACACTTGCTGTCTGACCAGCTGTGGCTCTTAAGGATTAAAATCAGGTCCTGGCCAAGGATTCCCCCAGCAAACCCTGCCCACGTCTTATTGGTCCAAATTGACATAGGTTTGCCCATCCCTGGACCAGTCCCTGGCAGACATTACGTGATTTCAACCACTGACTTGGATGGAGTGCCTGGAGGGGAACCAGTCTGTGAAGGCAGCCTCATCTGAAGTCAATGATTTAAACCCAGGAACTCATGCAGGGGAAAGGTAGGGATACACCTTAGAGGAGAATCCAGGCCTGTGCCTGCTGGAATTCTAACATTCAGAAGCTGACCTGAGGAGGAGGAGGAGGAGACAGCAAAGTAAATAAAGAAGACTTGGCCAGTGAGGGGATGAGAAAACCTGGAGAATGTCACAGCACAAGGTTGACAGAAGGAAGTGTGGGGAACTGTGCAAAACGCTTCTGAGGGATGATACAATGAGGCAGAAATCTTTGGATTTCATTAGAGTCTATTGTCCTGTAACACATTCATTCTCTATTGGGTTGGGACTGGAGGCAGGGTACTAGCTCCAAAATTCATAAAATCCGAATACTGGTAAGTTACTGTTTCCGGAGGAAGACTGGGAATGGGAAAAGCTTATGGTCCTTTTTTCCATTCAGTCATTGTGAAGTGATAATCATTATGAACAGCAGTTGTCCGTCATTGGCCTTGTTATGCAGGTGAAAATGTCCATTTTGCAGAAAAAAGACCAAAGATCAGGTTTCCCATATCAATATGTAGGTTTTTGATCCTTTAGTATGCTATAAGCTGGAAAAAAAAAAGCAAATTGAAGATGAAAATGTTAAAATCTGATCTCTTTATCCTCCTTCTTGGATTTTTATACGTTTTCTTTTATTTGTGCATGCCTGAGTAGACCACAGCTTTGCAGAAGGCAGGTGGGTCAAAATTACCTGTGACTGCCCAAGCGAGGTCAGTGAGGAAGTCAGTGACAATTCCCTGTTTCCTTATGCCCAGACATAAAATCGTAGATGGATGAAATGCTGGGATGGTCAACAGTCTTAAGCAAGCTCCGGGTGAGACAAAGTTGAGAGTCACGTAGAGGGGGTGGGGGCCAAAAGAAGAGCGGATACGGAAGAATGATAATGAGCAAGCGTCATAGGCCGTTTGGACTTTCTTGTATCATTTGTTCAGGCTGCTTCTCCCTCAAACTCTGGAGCCCTTCAGGGAAAGGACTGTGTGCTTTTACTTTTGTGTCTTCAGGGCTCAAGGAGAGTGTTTGCCTGTGAAGATGCTGACCATATATGAGGAGGAGGGTTGGATGGACATGGGACAAGACGGTGTAAGACTTAAGTTCCCTAAAGGAAACCAGGAGTTTTTGCATCTTTGTGTGAAGCTTAGTTATGTTGTAAAACCCGACAAGAGGACTGTGGAGTTCTCTGTAAAGAAATTAAATGTTTCCTAAAAGGCCCCATTAATTCTATTAAGCCAGTGGTTCAACCAGGGGCAGCTTTGCTCCCCACGGGACATTTGGGAGCATTGGGTATAGTTTTCTACCCAGTAAACGGTGCATTCACTTCCTGTTTCCTTGTCAGATAGAGCCTGGAGCTGGTCAGGTAATGATACCTGGAGAAAGCAGAACCAATCCTTGATTTGATGGTTATGTGGAGCTTTAAAAAATACTCCATGGGATGTGTTTGTGTAGAATTCACAGACAGACACCTGGGTTGTAAAGAAGTTGAACTTCACCTGTTCATATCATTTCTCTGGATCGGAATGTTGTCATTCTTCACCAAAGACGCAATCCAGCACTGGGCTGAACAAAATTGAACAGTGATCCAATGAATGGCAGGGCGCGTCACGAAATGTGCGGTTTGCATCTCTCCGTGCCCCTCTCATGGCACAGACTTAAGCTGTAACAAGGCTGCTGCGTCCACCCGAGTTTCCCTTTTGGAAGTGAACAGCAGGTGGTGTCTGACAGGCTGAAGGGGGTTAAGTAAAGGTTTCACACGGCGGCAAATGCTAGGGAGCTCCGCAGGACGAGGCAGGGTGTGTCTGGATCCTTCCAGATCTGCCGCTTCTGCGCAATCGCGTCTGTGCAGAGGTGTGATGCCTCTTGTTGTAGTTTTAAGTGCTGAGCTTATTTTTAATGCACACAAACTGCGTTCAGTCGACTTGGTGGTTGAACACAGTAAATATTTTTTCTGAGACACTGCAAACAGGGAGAACTCTGGATAATGTTTTTCTTTCCTTTTCTGCAAAGGCTTGTCTTCCTGTAGAGTGAGCTCTTGAACATGATTCTTTACACACACCTTCCTCACTGCATCTCTCACCATTTCCTTGACTAGGGTGAGCTCTGCCAGGGCTTGCTCAAGCCCCACTGCCCTTAATAAGGCTGAGCTGAGCTGCGCGTCTGATGTCCTTGCATGTGTAGTGGGAGTGAGGCTATGCCTTTGAGAAAAGCTGCTGGATTGGGGACAGAAAGGGCCCTCCTCCAGCCGGATGCCTTGTCACATACCTGAGCGGCTACACCTCTGTTCCTTATGGCAAAAAATTGGCTTTTCTCTTTTCGCACATTTTCAAGGGACTGACATGCCCTGAGGAGCTGCTCATGCAAATGGTATGTGGCAGCGCTTGTCCTTCTCTATGCACGTTTTCTGTGGGCGCTCGCTTCACATTGCCATGTTAGCGGTCTGGTGGCAGACTGAGGGGCCCCGTCTGGGCCCCAGGAATGCGTCGCATAAAACGATCTTGGTGGCGGTGGCAGGAACTCATCTTAAAAACAAAAAACAAAAACACTATGTTTATTGTTCCAAGCATGATGGTCTCGCATCGCGCTAGTAAAATAGCTTCTCTTCAAATTCATATAAAGGACAAGTGGATTGAAAATGAGAAATGAAAATGTACATTCCAGGATAAAGATCACAGATATGAGAGGAATAGCCTTCAGACACTTCACTTTAGTGTCCCTCTGAATTCTATGTTGCCTAATAGTTTCATAAAAGTAAGGGAAGTTATGCAGGAAGGATGCAGTCCTATTGCTTCTGCCATTTTGTTTCCTCACATTATCTCCGTAAAGTCAGTACTTTTACATTCCAGTGATCTTGTAAAGAAAATGTAGAAAATATTGCTCATGTCTTCCCTTGACACTTGGAAAGTTCTCAGTCCATCAGTAAATCCTTTTGGGGGCGAGAAGGCAGCCGCTTGGGCGAGTCCCGAGTCAGCAGCAAGCATTCAGCACAGGAATTGGGTACCGGCTCTGCCTTCAGTGTCTCTGTGTCAGTCTCTCCTTTGACTACTCTGCTGAGTTTTTTCAGCTGTAAAACGAGGAAACTGTGATCTGTTCTGCTGCCTTTCCTACTTCTAGGTCAGGCTTCCTGGGCTGGGTGTTGGCCAGGATGTAGTAGGCATGTGTTTTTGATAATACTGTGACTCTTTGCCTCACCTGACTCCACACAAAAATGAGAAGGAAGATGCTTTCAAAGTCCCAGAGAAATTGAGTGTCTGTTCTTTGAGGGCAAGACACTGGCTGAGTGTCCTTTCTGGTCTGGTGGGGTGTGTGTGTGTGTGTGTGTGTGTATGTGTGTGTGTGTGTAGAGGTCACTGAAAGCTGATGCTGACAGGGACCAGCTCCTGGGCTCAAATGCCCAGGGGACCATAGGAGCAGGGAACGAACTCGGGGGCTTTGCAGCCCACTGTTTTTACAACGCCGGTCGGAAGGGGCAGCCTCAGATATGCTGCTCAGAGACCAAAGAGACTTCTTGCCAGAGAGGCTGCCGCTTGGCAAGACGAGAGTGCTGTGAACCCATCACCCAGTTGGCGACAGGCCTGGTGGGTACAGAGGGTGGATGCACAAAGCAAAGGGGCTCCGGCTGTGATTTTTGAGTACAGCCCTCTGGCAGCTCTTCCTGGAGCTTAATCTGCAGGAGTGAATAGATGACAGAACTGGCCAGTATTTTGTAAAAGGAGGCCATCATCGATGCATTCAGAAATAAGTTAAGTTTACTAATAAGATTGCTAAGACAATGACATTGACACTTAGTTATCTCTTATTTTTCAGGAAATGTGTCAGATATCTCATGGTGTTTTTAAATTTTAGGAGTTTGTATGCTGTTAAATTAAGACCGCAGGTACAGAAGCTAGCTCACTCAAAGTGTGTCCTTTGGGCATTATTGTGCAGAATGCAAAGGAGGGCGCTTCTTAAGAACGTGTGAATCCGAACGTAAAACCCCACATACTCACCTCCGTTGTGGGCTGGTGTGCACCCCCGTTCCTACAATGAAGCCCCAACCCTCAGTACCTCAGAACGCACCTGTATGTGGAGACGGGCTAAAGCTGTTACGTTAAAATGAAGTTGTCGGGGTGGGCCCAAATCCGATATAAGTGGCGTCCTTTGGAGAGGAGAATTGGACAGAGATGTGCAGGGGGAAGACCCTGTGAAGACACGGGGAAAAGACTGTCGTCCACAAGCAGAGGAGGCAGGCCTCGGAAGAAGCCGGCCCTGCCAGCACCTTGACTGTGGACTCCTGTCCCCGGAACTGGGAGAAAATACATTTCTGTAGTTTGAGCCTTTGGGTCTGCGGCATGTTGTTAAGGCAGCCGTAGCAAACTGATACACCTGCCAGTTTAATTAAGAGTCATGTGAAATGGGCTACAAATCTTAGCCCAAAGAGTCTTCCTTCATGTGATATGTTAAGAAACAATGATTAGATTATATTCTTTCCAACTTAGTTCACACAGCAAAACAAAGAAGCAGGTTGACAAACACTAGGAGTACTCTCTGTAGAGAAGAGCGGCCAGACCGTCGTCCGACAGCTCTTCCTCTGGACACTTCCTTCTGCCTCTGCCTCCTTCTCTATCCTTCTCTCTCCCCTTCATGCCCCACCCACACACAACCACATCCGCGGTCTTCAGCCCATGTGAGAGGCATCTCTCCACCTTCACCGGAGAATTGAGGCAGCCTGCGTGGCTGAAAGCAAGGGAAAGTGACATGTCGTGGGACTGGAGAGGTGGGCAGGCACTAGAGACTAGGATAAGAATTTAATCTTAGTCATAACAGCAACAAGAACCCATCACAGGGTTTTAATTGGGCAGAAAACATAATCAAATTTGTTTTTGAAAGGTTTGCTCTATCTGTAACATGGATAATGGATTGGAGGATGCCTAGAGTGGATCAGGGAGTATCAGCTTCCATTGTATTCCTATAGCTCGGGCTGGTGGCTGTGGAGATGGAAAAAAATGGATTTAAGAGTTAAAAGTTTCATCTAACACCCATTGGGATGGCTACTGCCGACAACAGAAAATTGCAGGTGTTGGAGACAATGTGAAGAAGCGGGAGCCCTGGGCACCGTTGATGGGAATGTAAAATGAGGCAGTTGCTATGGAAAACAGTACCGTGGTTCTTCAAAATAGAATTACTGTATGATTTAGCAATTCTTCTGGGTATATACCTCAAAGAATTGAAAGCTGAGACTCAAGGAGAGGTTTGTGCACCCATGTACATAACAGCATTATTCTCAGTGGCCAAAAGGTAGAGGCACCCCAAGCATCCATGAACACATGAATGGATAAACAAAATGGGGTCCATACCCGTGACAGATATTATTCAGCCTCAAAAAGGAAGGGGATGCCGACACCTGCTGTCATACAGTTGGACCATGAGAACGTTATGCTGAGTGAAATAAACCAGTCACAAAAGGACAAATACCATATGATTCCACTTATATGAGGTACCTAGAGTGGTCAGATTCATAGAGACAGCAGAATAGTGGTTGCCGTGCTGGGGGAGTTATTGTTTAATGGGAACAGGGTTTAGTTTGCCAAGATGAAGATGTTCTTGAGGTTGGTTGCATAACAATGTGGAGATCCTTATTACTGAACTTAAAAGAACAGTTAAGATGGCAAATTTTATGTTATATGTGCTTAAGCACGATTTTAAAAATCGATTAAAAAAAACAAAAAGAACTAAGAGATATGATGGAAATAATCTGATCATGGGTTGGATATGAGGTGATGAAGGGGGGCAGGTATCAGGAGTAGCTCTTAGTGAGAAACAAACGGAGGGTTTTGGAGGGGAGGGGGTGGGGGTTGGGTGAGCCTGGTGGTGGGTATCAAGGAGGGCACGTACTACATGGAGCACTGGGTGTGGTGCATAAACAAGGAATCTTGGAACACCGAAAAAATTAAATTAAAAAAAGATTAAAAAAAAGAATAGCTCTTAGGTTTCTAACTTGCAAAATGGCTATAAAGTCGTGTTGTTCACTGTTACCACAAACAAGATTATGGGACACAAAGAACGAGTTCCATCTTGGACGTTTTGACTTTGATTTGAGACATTCACGAGGTAACGTGGACTAGGCATTTAGATATATGAATACGGAGTTTCGCGGAGTAGCCTGGGGTCGAACTATAGAAGTCACCACATTACATGTGAATGGAATTTATCTCCTGATTAAAGGGAAGGGACCCAATCAGAATCAATTAACCTGGAGGTTATTTACAGGTTGGGTGGGGGAAGATGAAGGATGAACTGAGTAAAGATAGAAAAGGGTTCCAGAGATATTTGCGCTGTAGCATTGCACAAATACAGGGACTGATTGGAGTAGTCGGGGTGGGGGGACCCATTTGAGGGTCATTGTTGACACCTTCAGGTGTTTAATTTTGGCCATTGGATCGATGGTGATGTCGTTAACTAAACCCAGAAGTTTAGAAGGTGTAAGGAGGTAGAAAGGCATTAAAAGTTTTGAACCTGTTGAACATGATGTGTTTGTGGGGAAAAACAAAATCAAAGTTGAGACATGTCATGGGCAGCCAGGTAATTAGTCTGTATCCTGTCCCGAGCCCTGTCCTAGGGGCCAGATCTGGAAAACGACAGTGTTTCTGGTGCAGTGGAGGCTGTGAGATGAGCAGAAGAGGCCCGAGCAGGCACAGCAGGAAATACAGGTGAGGCAGGGGAAGAGAGCCTCAGAAGGGACCCAAGGTAGGGAAGGGTGGGTAGAAAACACTGTTACAGGATCCATGTTTCAGAAGAAGGAAGTGCCAACTATGACACGGACGGCAGCCAGGCTACTGAAGTTAGGACTGGGAAACATCACTGGATTGGTCAGTAAAGAGGCCCTTGACTGACCCGAGTAGGAGTCGTCCCTGGAAAGTGGCTGAAGGACAGGAAGGATTTTGAGGGATGGAGAAGCGATTTGCAGCGGAGAAATGGAGACGCTGTTCCAGCATCATGGTTTCTGGAGGGCGGCCAGAGAAGAGGGGGAGGGAGGAATCGGCCAGAGAAGACAAGGAATGGGAGGAAGGTTTTTGTTAACTGGAAGGTGGCGAGAAAATCTGTAGACTGGAAGGAAGGAACAAAGGTTAAAAAAATAATAATACAAGAGGGAGAGGTGTGGGGAAGCCCTAAAGAATGGAAACGAGACAAAACTGATGCACAGAAGAAGGGATGTTTATTTCTCAAGTGTGTTAGAGAATGAGGTCAGGAGACGCTTGACTATGGATGCGTTTGGGAATGGCGAGGAGGTGGAGGAACTTGAGGAGATTCATGCCTAACTGCCTTTCTTTCTCTGTAAAATGAGAGACAAGCTCATTTCCTGAGAGCAGCAAAGAGGGAATGGAGTCAGGGGCTCCAAGACAAGGATGAAATATTGAAGTATGAAGCATGAGAGAAACTCACGATTAGGTTAAGGAAATGCTGTGTGGTGCTAACAGAGCTTGGAAGCCATGAAGTGTCAGGTGATACGGGAGTGTAATCTCTTCCGAGAGTGAGCCGGGCCTGGATGGAAGCATGGATGGCAGATGGCGTGTAAATTAAGAATCTGAAGGGCAGGTACACGGAGAACGGGTCAGTGGGCGAAGGTCCTGGTCAACGAGGAGATGAAACAATGGCTTTTTGAGTCGATCCTGGGAGAAGGAAGTGAATAGAGAAAAAGTGAGAAGTCAAGTCACATGACATCTACAAGCAAAGGTATTCATTAGAGACTCGACAGCCGGAGGGGTAGTATTTTGTGGTTTGAACGTAAAGTTTTCGAGTATAAGATTTTGGAGGTGGAGCACTACCAGGCAGAGAAAAGATCATGGCTAGGAGAAGGGGTTGGGTGAACCATGGTTAAAAGCCATTGATAGTTAAAAAAAAAAAAAAGGGAGGGGGGGCTTGGGTTTGTTTTTATCACAATTTACCATGAAAAATAAAATGAGGTAAAATCTTTGTGAGTAGTGACCGACCAGTGCTGCGGCTGCGGAAGATACGTTTAGCGATGATTGATTACGAGAAAATTTCCCCTTAGGAAAGAGCATTTGCTCGCTCGTTTATTTTTCTGCAGCTTACTTAAATAAAGGGAATGGGTGGCCTGGGTTTTTCCATTTCCAAAGTCAAATAAATCCCTAGGAGCTGGAGAAAAAGCAACACAGATGTGATTGCTGCTTTAAATAATGAATTCTCCCTCAATGCCACCAAATTGCAAATGAGTCATGATAGAGTCGCAATTGTTTCTTTAATGAAAATGTGACCTTAAGACATTCCCAGAAACATAATAAACTTCTGTTTGCCGATATACCCGGTCTCTCATCTCTTTCACACGTGCCATTTTCTGTGCCCGCTTTATACTTAGATCCCTCGTAAGTGTTTCATAAATATAGATGGACTTGGGAGAGTTTTCCTTCTCAGCACATAGGAGAAGAGAGCAGGAGGCTCTACCTGCCAGTTCTCCAAGCAGAGCCACTAAAAGCCAGACAGACGGGAACGCATTGCAGTCTTGGATGACAGCTGTCATGGGAAGTTTAAAATCCCTATAATATTCTCTTCATGAAGTGCTATCACCCAACCAGCTCAGGTAGTCTTTCTGTTTTATATCATTCCTGTTTGCTTGGATTGAGAACAAAGTTGATAGAGACAGAGAACAGACGTAAGATGCCTTGAAAAAAGTTGGTGCAGGTCAAGTAAAGTCCAGGAGGCTGAAGTGCTGGGCGTCCGTGACTCGCTTCTGTCACTGTCAGTGATCTGCTAAGCGTACCAGGTGTTGGGCCATGCCCTGCAAGTTCTCCGTCAAGAGCGTTCCAGGTTATCTGTGGCGCAGAGCCGTGTCTCAAAAGGCTGCACAGAAAAAGCCACAGCACATGTACCCGAGTGTGACCTCCATCACCAGGTGAGGCACTGAGGTGGCCACGGCGCTGTGAGACTTGCCTTTCTCAGGCTTCGCTTTGAAGGGCGAGAAAAGAGCCTGCTCTGCTCGGTTTCCTGTTGTACGTCGTCGGCGATGCTGCTGGCCGAGAGCTCATTGTGCTGGTCTGGACCAAAGAGGTCTGTCGAACAGTGTGGGCAGGACAGACACGGCACAGTCACTGGAGTGTTAGAGCCAGACGTGGGTGACGGGCAGGCGTGGTCGTTCAGTTGACCTGGGGACTGCCGAGGGGACAGGTTAGCCCAGCACTGAGAGGAACTGTCCTCCCTCCATGTCTCTCCGGGGATGTGTGGGTCTTGACTCTTTCCAGATGGATTCCTGATCCTTACAGACGTGCCAGCATTTCCCGAAGCTGCTGCTATTTTTCCCCTCCCCCACCCCAGGCCACGTTCAATGTCAAAGCATGTGGACCTACTTTTAACCAACAACTCAGGTCGTCTAAACCGAGTACCTCACATTTTCCCAGTCCAATCCCGATCAAAATCTTACTGTGGGAAATCGTAATTGCAAAGGAGCTTTGGCAGACCCTACCAGTCCTCCCACTCCTCCAGATATCAAAGGTTTTCCCTTGGTTGGAGAAGATCATCAGAGGACTGGCCACCTCAGTCCTTACTGTTGTCCCTTGTCAGAGCGTTTTACCTGACCCGCACTCTGGGATTTGAACTGCTCTGGGCTCGCAGTGCGGGTTTTCGTCAGCAACAGCCACTCCTACTGCTTTCAGCATGGGATGTGTTCGAGGGCGTCGCTCTCCACATCCCACGTCGTCCCCTTTATGAGATCCCACAGGAGACCGTGCTTTCAAGTCTCAGTACCAGGAAGAGCCGTGTTACCCTGGGTAGTTGGGTTGTTTTCCCCTTAAAGACACAATTCGACTTGTAACATTAGGTTTTCTCTCTCTGCTTTAGCCATTAGAAAAGCACCTTGGGACATAGCCCTGAAAAGTTTAATGCCAATTTTATTCTTAGCTTCACTGGACTCCCTTCCAGTTTACCTTTTATACTGATGCCGGCAAGCATTCGATTTTCTTCTGTGATTGATGTATTAAGAACTCAATGAAATTCTACGGAACACAGAGAAATTGTGGCACACAGTCTCGAGTATTTGCAAGTAAAATAGAACAGTAAAGAACAGCTCCTGATGCTCGAAGAAAATGAGGGTGAATTGTCCTCAAGTGGGACTGGCTCGCTTCCAAGAGCGTGCATTGCGAGGAGGGTCTGTGTGTGGCTTTCTGTCACTCATTGTAAGTCAAGAAACCGTGGCCAGAACCAGTGTTCTCCAGAGTGCGCACGATAGGACATTTGTCCTTAAAGGATTCTATGTTCAGATACATTTGGGACCATCAAGGAATATGACTTCTTAAAAATAAAAACTGCGGAATTTCTAGAAGTTCTTAACATACGTCCATTGTGGATCTTCAGGAGGCAGACTCTGTGGTACAGTTTCTAAATTTATTTGACCATTTGTTTTTCTTGGAACATCTCCAAGAGCTAATCTTTGAGAGATGCTAGGGTAGAATCATGCTGTTCCCCTCCCCCTTCCCCTTCCCCCCCTCCTCCTCCTCCCCCTTCTCCCCCTCCTCCCCCTTCTCCCCCTGCTCCCCCTCCTCCTTTATTAGAAAGGACCTTCTGTTTCCTTATAAAGTGTGGGGCAAAGGGTTAGATATTCATTGTATTGTATTATTAATTTCTTGTTTGAAATTTAAAGTGTACTAAGAACATAAGTGATAAAAACCTTTATAAGTCATGTATGGCATTTTTCTAGTTTTTTTAGCTGGGTCTTTCATATTTAGGTTATTCCTTCTTAATGTAATGAATTTAATGGATACTACAGGATAATGTGATTTTCAGGTGGAATCCTTGGCCACATTCTGATTTGATGACACAGTTACACTTCAGGAAGGCGCAGGAGTAAAGTGGTTGGAATTTGGAATGAGACACAGTTTCAGTTTATAACTCTGTTACTTAATAGATATGTGACTTACTAGATCTGTGACCTTGGGAAAGTTACTCAAATTCTATAAGCCTCGGTACTGTAGGGATTGTAGTGTATCTGTCTCACAGGCATGTTGTGAGGATTAGATGAATTTGTCTGTGTGTGCATGTGTACAGTGCTTAGCACAGTGATTTTCATGGAGTAAGTACCTAATAGACAGCAACTATCATAATTTTTATTTATTTAGCAGACATTTATTGAGCAACTGCCTGGTAATGGGTACTGTGTTATATATATATGCATGCAAATATGAGTGAGTCACGGTCCCTGCCCTTGGAGAATATAGTCAAGTAGACAAGTAAGAATTACGTAAAGGTATACAGTGAAGACTTTATGAATTAATTATAAATATAAGCATAGAAAGCAAAGGAATCATAGAAGAGAGAATTGTCCGTTCTTTTGGGACAAGGTAGAAAGATAGCTTAGGTGCAGGGCCCTACTGAATGCTACATTAGAAACTGAGAGGTGGTTAGATGTTTTCCAGGGAGAGGACAGTGGGGCCAGGGCTGCTGGGGAGAGGATTCCAAGCTGACTTACAAGAACGAGTCAATTCGGGAAGCCACAGGGAGCTCAGGATAGCGGTGCAGGGGACCCGCCGGCAGACCTATGAAGCAGGGTGGCCCAAGTTGGCAGTGGCTACATCAGGAAGGTCTAAACTCGGAAAGGGAGGCATTTGCAAGTTACACCGCGAGCGGTGGGGAGGCCTGAGGCATCTCGGTGGCAGAGTGAGCTCGTCCGGTTTGCTTCAGGTCAGTCCTGTTCCATCCGTGGTCTGTGCACACGCTGCACTCACAGCGCCAGGAGCTGTACAGGAATAGGCGTTCTCGGCCCATGCGAAGCTACTGCACTGGTCTTAACAATTCACGTTTTGGCAAGCTCTCGGGTGATCTTTTGTAACTTTACAGTCGGAGCAGCACAGGTTTACGTGGTCGCTCCAGGCGCTTCGTAGACGACAGACCCGACACTCTCCGGTTCGAAGAAGAGGGCTTTGTGGGGGAAGAGCCACCGTCCAGGCGAGGAAGGATGGCAGGGTCGGAACTTACTCAGGTTTGGAGAAGAGAGAGGAGGAGACAAATAGCAGAAATACTCATAAAGTTTATTTTAGGGAACTTTACTCATTGCCTGGGTATTGTATTAGGAAAAGGGATGATTTAGGGGTAATTCTCAGGTTTCTCGCTTTATTTAGGATTCTAGATATTATGCGTTGAGATAGAGAATATAGAAAGGATATATGGGTTTTTGTTTTGTTTATTTTTTGGCAGTGAGATGGCTAAATTATAATGAGTTCTGCTTCCGGTATATTAGAAGTGCCTGTGAGATACCCAGATGAAGGTGCACTATTGGCTTTTGGACACAAGGGCCCAGGGCTGAGGGGGGACATCCTGACCAGTGTTACGGATTTAGGACTCACAAACATCAAAGTGTGGCCAAAGAAGCAGGAATGAATGAAAGTAGAAAGTGTAGACATTTGGGTGACAGCAGATGTGCTAGTGGGCCTTTATTATCAGGGCACTGTTTATCTCTCTAACCTCATCGCACACCATTCGCTCTTAGCAATATGCACACCGGTGAGACTAAAGCACTTGACATTCACTGAACATCCGTGATATCTTACCCTTGAGGTATTCGTACATACTGTCTCCCCTGTCTAGAGCATTCCCAGCCTCATTCCCTTGATCAGTTCTCTGCATCTAGCAGATGCAGAGAGACCCACCTCCAAAATAATCCCCTGTCCAGGAAAAGTACCCTTTCTGGATGTTTGCTTAGGGCTACTACATTAAGTGCAATGGACTTCTTGCTTCTTTGTTTCCATTGTGCTGAGGTGCTGATGTTAAGGTCTGAGTCTGTTGAACATCTCCCCCATCCCTGGCAGGACACCTGACTCATAGTAGGTACTCAGTAACTAATCGTTGGATGACTAATGAAAGAATGGTCAGAGGGAGAAAAGTTTTCAAAGGACCAAGAAAGCGTAGTATTAAAAGAAAAAGGAGTGCGAGGAGGCAGTGACAACACGGAAACAATGACGGAAGTTTCTAGAAACTTTAAGATGGAGAATGACCAGGGGGTTTAAGAATCAGGTCAGTGGTGCCCTTTTCCAGGGTGGTTTGAGGGAGTGAGTTCTTATGAGAAGTCAGACCGTAGTGTTTGGAGAACAGCGAGTACGTAAGCGCGGAGGATGAAACTGTGTGTATCTGGCCTAGGATAGACAGGAAGGAAGAAGGAGACATGGGGTCAACAGGACGGTTCCTTGAAATGAGGTGATTTAATACGCGCATGCAGTGGCAGAAGGGCCTGGCACACTGAGGGTTGGAAAGTGGAGGAGGAATGTTAACGTGAACCAGATTCCAGCTGAGCAGAAGGAGTCAGGCTTCATGAAAAAGGATTAATCTTAGGCTGAAAGACAGCTGGAAGGGAGTGGAGATGGGTGTGGACATAGACAAGTTTATAGGGGTGGGGAAGGGAGTTTAGAGGATTGAGGATTGATAGCTTGATGTTCTCAGAGGAATAGAGGACAAACTAGAAGTTCCTGTTTACGAAATTGTATTGTGTGTGTGCGTTTAGGGGTGGTTTGGACAGGCTGGGAGGTGCTCATGGGAAGGAATAGAAAGTTCTGTAGTCCTGTAAGAACTGGCCAAGAGTCCTGACCAAAAACACATTATGTTTGTTTGTTTTTTTTCCAGAAAAGGAAGTCCTGTCCTTTAAAGGTAATGCCTCTTATGAATTCTGAGTTTATTGATTCTGATGAGAACTTTTTATTGAGTGTGCAGGGAGTGCCGTATGTTCATTGTTGATTTATGATACTATGCTTGAGAGACTATCACTGAGGAAAAATTAAAGAGGTATCCTTCCCTATTTCAAAGAATGTTGTTTGTCTCACCACCTAGATATTTACACACGATGTAAATGATCTGAGCATTTAATAACAACGTGAGCCTCCCACATTACAGGAGGAAGAGGGGAGAATCCAACCATGTTATTACTTCCGTTGAGTTTATCACATCCCTTAGTTAAATGCATGAGGATCCCATGCTGTGCTGCCTTGAAAAAACTATTAATCAGTATAAAAATATAAAGATATGTACCTTGAAATCATGGTTTTATGTCCCAAGTGACATCAAAATATTAGTCATTAACATCTTACATAATGCCATATATTATGCTGCAAGCCTTCTTAGAGTAATTTCATTGAAACGTCATAATAATTCAGGAGGCAGGAAATATTTTAAGTCATGTTTCACTGATAAGAAACTGAGTCTTAGAAATAGGTAGTTTGCTTCTCTTTTGGCTTGCCATTTACCAGAGGAGACGTTTAGATGTTTAGCGGTTAGCTTAGAGTTCTGCATTTTAGTTGTAGTTTTACAACTTTTTCAGTTTTCCAATTTTATAACACTGAATAACCTAGGTAGAGATGTTCAAATACCCAGGCCAGCCCAGCCTAGCCCCTGTGCTTGTGTTGGACAAATACACGGTATATGTGCCTTCCCCTCGCCCTCTGTGCCCGTGGAGACATTGATAATCAGTCGTAGCACGCTTTTCTTGGAGTCCAGACTTGGCCTCAGAAATCTTCATGAGACAGTGCTCCAAGCAACCACTACTAATGAATTTACCATCTGGAGGCTAAAATACCCAAATATTTTGAGTCATAGCTGGTGGACAGGAGTATCAGTTTGGATCCTCGGAAAAGCAGCCAAGATGGGAGGAAATGCCCGTGAAGACAAAGGGGAAGGGAGAAATTGTAGGCAAGAGAAGGCTTCAGACCATAGTGCAGGTTTGACGTCTATGAAAGGACAGAGGGAACGAAGGGTTGGATAGGTAGCACAGTTCCGAGAAAGTCTCGGGCAGGTGGATGGGTTTCTTGCGCAAGGGTGTCTCTTAGAAGACACCCTCATGGGGCAGGCATGGACTGGCTCTCGTACTTGTTCTCCTTACCACGCTCAGTTACTGGCTGTGAGCTGGGGGAGTCACGGCCTTGGAACTAGAAGCCACAGATCAACTGTGCTAAGACAGGGTCCTTGATGAAGACCGGAGGGCACACTTCTGACAAGTATCTCTAGAAAAGTCTTTGCTGATTCTTTATGGATCTGCTCAGAACTGTGAGTTGCTACCAAAGCTGACAGTTCACAAAGCCACTGATGGTGTCTTAGCAGCTAGAAGGTGAGAAGTCTATTTCTCTCTCGAAGTTGTGGCGCATCTCATGAAGTTGAAAACTCATCTCCTGAGTTTTCAGAAGTTGTAATTGGAAAGAGTTCCTGTGTGTTTGTGAAGTCCTGGGCGCCTCCCTCCCCGTCAAGCTCTGAGGAAGAAGTGTGCAGTGTCTTTTTTTTTTTTTCATTTGCCAAGGAATCCTTGGTCTTATCACTTCATTCAACTGGAAATTATGTTTCACTTCCACTTAGCGAAAGCCATCCTCTTTGTTACAAGGATTGTAAAATAATAATGATTTGTAAAGCAAAACATTGGTGTCTTCAGGGAATATGTTTAAGGTCTCCAAATAGTCCCCGAAATTACAAATATAGAAATGTTTGTACTGCTCATTGGCTCTCTCCCAAATTATATTTTCACTGAAAGACACATGCATTTATCTTTCTTATGTGATGGGCATTTTTTTCTTTAGCAAGGATTCTTAACAAAGATTCTGCACATCAAGGGTCACTGACAGTAGGGAGCAACTCCGCAGAGCTGCTTGGCTGGTAAGTAGGTTGCTCGCCAGCTGAGCGAGCTAGTCCCGCACACTGTTCTCAGAGCGTGTGGGAGCCAGTGAGCTCTGGTGAGATTCCTCGTTGCCACATGTACGATTCCGCATGTATCAATGACAACGGTCACAGTAACACAGTAACACCTGCCATGTAGTGTTCATCGCCAGAGCACTGCGTCTGAAGTACATTAGTATCAGTTATTTACACCAGCCCTGTGAGATCGCTGGTACTATCCCCTTTTACAAAGAAGAAGGGAAAAAAAAAGGATCAGAGAGAGGAATGAGGTTACCCAAATCATGCAGTTTGTGAGTGATAGAGCTGACTTCTAACACCTCACACCCTCTGGCTCCAAATCCCAGCTCTTAATTACTACTTAGGGTTATTCATGATGAGCCAGGAGTTGTAGGTCAAATCAATTTACACCAGGGGTCTGCTGCGCATAATACTCTATCACCCCAATCTGATCTGATTTGCTTTTAGAGCTGGAAGCAATCTCATTTATTACATGTACAGTTAGGAAGGCAGCCTGGGTCCAAATACTGTAATTGTGCCTTACAGCTTAAGCTGAGCCTAAGAAAAAGGAGCTTTATAAAGGGACTTTCCTAAGGCACATGAAAAATGGAGAAAGATTTCTGTTTTCTCTTCTCCTAGTTATCTTGGGGCTGAGGATCGTGATACAAGGTCTAAGTGAGCGGAGTCATGTTTGGCTTATCCCCAGCTCCTAACACCAGGCCTGGAATATAAAGGAAGGTCCGTACGGATAATGCACAAAGAACTGCTGGCACACTGCTGAGAAAATGTGACGTTCATTTAATAGAAGATCACGGGCAGGCAAAGAATATTGTAAGTTCATTTAAATGAAGATGGAAAAACATCTCGAGTGTTCTATGCCCCGAGTCTGATCAGGTCTATTCTTCTTTGAGGCTGAGGGTGGTTCATCTTATTTTCCTAAAGGACACAAAAAGGGGCAACTGGCATAGCCATTGAGAAGAGAAAATGAAAAGGAACATCTGACTGCTATTTTTTTTAAAATGCCTTATTACAAGTCCTGGAAAAATGTGTAGAGCAGATCAAAACAGCCAGGTGTTTGGATAACAGCCCTCTGCGGCCAGCTGGCAGAGGGGAACTGGTCATCAGAGTACAAGGAAAGAACATCTCTGAAAAATGAAGAGTTAGCCCAAGACAGGGCACAGGAAAGCAGCTGGTGTGGGGGAGGCTATAAACAGGTCATAAATTATGTGGATGAGAGAGGATTAAAGGAGCACATTTCAGAAGGTACAGGGTCTGATAAAAGGTCTCTAACCAGCAGAGGCAACCATGCTGCTAGGGGTGTCAGCTGAGCCTTCAGATGTCCGTGGGTCGGAAGCCACTGACTGCAGCGCGTGCTCTGATGACACGGGGCACCTCCGGCAGAGCAACCACCCGGCTTGGGGCTCTGCATCACGGGGCCGCTCTCCCCACCTTGAATGCTGGGGGTGAAAAACTACTAAAATGTCAACAAATACAGCGTCACTAATGGCCTTATGAGGAAGTAATTAAAAAATCTATGTTTTGGAAATGGAACTTGTGCAGTAAAATTATGGACTTCATGTATAAGGGAGGAATTCACATCATTGCTGGGGTTTCCCACTGCCCCACCCCTTCACCCGTCTGACCCCACATATGTTTCTAAGCCAACAACGTATCGTAGAAAGCAACCAGCATGATCCGGCACTGGCTCGTTAGAAGCGCCGTTCTACGGGTTTTTACGTAAATTAGCCTGTCTATCTTCACAGTAGCCCTCCAAGGTGGCACTGTTATTATGCCTTCTTTATAGATAAGGAAACTGAGTCACAGAGAGGAAACTGGTAAAGGAAAAAAAAAAGGCCACCTGACACCCAATAGGACAAGAGAACGTAGTCCCACTGTCGTTAAAATAAGCTGTTGATGACAGTAATGAAAGGCAAGAAAGGGCACACGGGAGAAACAGGCACGAAATTGGGGGAACAACCTTTTTAGGGAAGAAAAGACTGGTCTTCAAGGAAGAAAGGTAAGAACTAGGCTGAAAGTCTATAAAATTAGACCGGAATTTGCTCACAAAAGGGACTTGAAAGCTAAAGGACAGTGTCTAAGTCTTGAAAAGAAAACACAACTGGTCATGCTCAAGCCGGCCCAATAATTACAAACCTTGAAGAGGCATTGGGAAAAGGGAGCACGAGAGGGGGAGAGCCCAGCCCCCCGGGTGAGGACGGGGCCCAGGAGGCAGAGGAGCCGTGCTGTTGCCTGCGCAGTGGCGGCCGTCTGTCATGGGCCTTCAACCCCCGGGGCTTTGGCTCTCACACCCCAAAGTGCTCTCATCCTCTGTGGGGTCCACGGAGAGACGTTAACCAGCGCCCGCCCCTGGCTAGTCTGTCGTTACACGTGCACATACCGGCCGCGTCTTCCATGAGAAGCCGTTTTGTGTTTACGCGTGTGAGAGCTGAATCAGTTTAACCAACCAGTACAGGTCCGAGGTCATTCCTAGCAGGTGACTTTCTCCATCCCTGCCCCCACCTGGTCTCCTACCCGGCTTCCGCTGTCATCTTCGAAGCAGGTACCCTAGCCTGGTTCTTACGAATGGAAAGTGTCCACATACAGGGGCTCTGTCTGCCTTACAGTTCTTAAACCCAGTCACAGCAAGAGACACTGTTGCCAAGAACTGGGCCAGCGAAAATACAAAGATGTTTTTCAGGCAGGCAAAAATATGCAAACAAACTGGTTTGAAGGGAGGGGCAAGGCAAACCCAGAGTCTTAGCTCTTGACCTGAGGCAGAGGGACAGAACTCAGAAATTAACGTGCGTATGGCTCAGAAGGACAAATGTAGGGACTCCCTTGTTTTCAGTAACCGCCAGGTCCGAAAGCTGAAAACCCAACGTGAACACTCCAAACATTTTTATTTATTTTATTCTTTAAAGAGTTTATTTATTTATTTGACAGACAGAGATCACAGGTAGGCAGAGAGGCAGGTGGAGAGAGAGAGAGGAGGAAGCAGGCTCCCCGCTGATCAGGGAGCTCGACACAGGGCTGGATCCCAGGACCCTGAGATCATGACCTGAGCTGAAGGCAGAGGCTTTAACCCACTGAGCCACCCAGGCGCCCCAACACTGCAAACATCATTAAGTGGAAGTCCTCAAAATACAAGTTTGGGTTCAAGTTTCTCCTCTCCGTTTCATAAGGTGCTGGCCGTTGCTTATTTGAAGTCTTCCCTGTAACAAACAAGGACGAAGTTATCCCTCCTTCCGATGTCCTCTGCTCCGGTCGCGACCTGGGGACCCGGCTCCTGGTACGCCGCCCTCCCCGCCTGTTTCTCTGTATCTCAAGGCTTACGAGGAGTGTTGTGAGGAGTTACTCTCCTACACCATCGCGCTGAGGTTGTGAGGTGGCGGCAGACGGTAAACTCCTGAGAGGAGAGAGCGCAGAAGTGCCTCCCTCAGCGGGACGTCACAGCGGAGCAAGGCAGGCAGAAGGTTGTGTGTGTGCGTGTGTGAGCTCACGGGCGTGTGCAAGTGCACATGTGTGCGCACACACGTGTGTATCCACGCCCGCATGCGATCGTACATGTGCGCATCACGCTGACCGCCAGCAGCGTGAACTTGTCGGCTCATCGGGTAACGTCAGCGTTCGCTGAGGACAGCTCGGTGTCTGGGCTGGCTTCTTTGTTTTCGTGACGTCGTGTTAGGTGTGGGCCTGCGCACGGTGTTGAGTCTGACAGCGGCTCTCAGCCTGGCCCGGGCAGACCTAAAACGCCAGGACGTGTGGGGAAGTGGCTTCCGTGGGTCTGGGTGTGGCTTGTGCATCAGAACGTGTGGAAGCTCTCCAGATGGTTCTGGTTTGCAGACAAGACTGAGCACCCCACGTGGGGAGTAACTTCCTGATGAGAAGCTTCAGAGCATCTCCTGGGCTACAAGGCTGGATGGCATGTGATGGTGACGCCGTCAGTCGTAAGAAGGAGAAAATACTAGTAAATATCTAAATGCAGGTCTTTCTGTTTACAAACCAGCAGGAGCAAAAGCTACGAGTCAGTTGGGGAGGCCGCAGGGAACCCCCCCATCTCTTCTACATTTCATTCTTGTTGCTAATGCGTTTACGTCACGGGGTGTAATGGTCCCGCGTTCCGAGACACTAAGAGATGCTCAGGAAGCCCGGAGTGCAAAGGGACCGCTTTGTTAGCAACGTGTCCACTTCTCCCTGCAGTTCAAGCAACAGGATAATCTCTACAGACAGAACCGCTGCTTCTAGTGCACATCGGGATAGACACCGAAGCCAGGTTTTCTAGGTCCGTCACCCCCAATTTCCGGTGAACAGACTGTGAAGCCAGAAAATGATGCCCCTGGGGGGCCGAGGAAGCAAATATCAGTCAGACTTGCGTTGTCTTTCTGCATCTTGGACACTCAGGGATTTCAAGGCATGACTAGATTTTAGTCAAGGAATGCCGTTCCTCGCGATTTTATGAAACACGGTCAGCGATAACTCGCCGTCTCTGCTGAGCGCGGCTCTGGCCCAGGCATTCCGCTGGCGCCTCGGTACGGATTATCCACCTCATTTCATTCGCAAGCTTACAGGAAGGAGATGCTATTTTCCTCCTTTTATGGGTGAAGAAATTGAGACTTAATGTGCCTCATGACATGGTCGTTATCTCGCGTCTAGTAAATGACAGTGAGGATTTAAATCTAGATCCGTGACTTCAAAACCCACGGTTTTATCAGAGCTACTGCCCTTGGTTTATAGACTTCCAGGAGAAAACAATTCGGGGCTTGTCTCTCAGTGCCTTGGTTTATCCCTTCCTAGAATCTGAATCCTAGTAATTGTAGGGATGAGTGAGTTTGTTGTTGCTGATCGATGTAAAAACGAGTCTTTCTCTAAGAGTTTGCCAGTGCATACGGGAACTTCAAACAGCAGCGGACTTGACCACTGGGGATTGAGACGTTTCTCTATGCGATCTGATGGCTCACAAGAAGGAAGCGACAATAAAAATGAAATAAGTAGTTGTGAACATGGTCGCGTGCCGGCTTACGCCATTGGTACTGGTATTTTGTCAACATCGAAACTGCATTTTATAGTGCATGCTGTTCCTCTTCTGTTTTCGCTGATGGTTGTGATAACATCTTGCTCAATCTGCCAGAAATACTTGAAAGTCTTCCCAAAGCTATCATTAACAAGTAAGACAAAACAGAGCCAGGGGCGCCTGGGTGGCTCAGTGCGTTAAGGCCTCTGCCTTCGGCTCAGGTCATGATCCCAGGGTCCTGGGATCGAGCCCCACATCGCATTCTCTGCTCTGCAGGGAGCCTGCTTCCTCCTCTCTCTCTGCCTGCCTCTCTGCCTATTTGTGATCTCTCTCTGTCAAATAAATAAATAAAATCTAAAAAAAAAAAAAAAGCCCAAACATTCTCAGATTTTCTTTCCTGACAGAGCCCTTATTTAAAAACAAAAAACAAAAAACAACAAAAAACAGAGCCAGCCCAGGGTTTCCCTCTGCACCAATACGTGGATTTATTGAGTGAAGATGTGAGGCACGAGGATACCTGAGCTTCCCAACGTGGACTGCGTGACCACAGAGAGGCAAACTGCGAGGACAGGAGGATAGCCAGCAAAGGCTCTGTTCATCGCATCTAATGTGGGTATCGCAGGGGTCCCCACCTACCTGTCTCGTTACGTCCTGTGCATTAACGTGTTGTCCGGCCTCCGCGGAATCCTCCCATTCTGGTGCAGGCTGCGGGAAGGGCTCGGACAGACCCCCGAGCTGGCTGCTGTCTTCTGAGGGCCGGGTGGGTTGGCTCTTCTCAGACGGGGTGTTCATCCGGCCATTATAGGATGATTGGGGACCCGTGCCTGGGAGTCGCCCTCGAGTCCGCCGTGTTGGAGGGTGAAGGGCGTCCGTGCGAATTGACGGAAACTCCAGCACATCTACAATCTGTTTCAACCTTCTCAGAGTCTTCTGAGGCCAGAAAGCCTGGAATGAATAAATCTTAAAGATCAGTTTATTTCCTTTGGGAGTTTTTATTCCTCTGATGCCAAGACCAACATTTTTTTCCCTCCTCAAACAAAGTAGGTAGCAGCATGTCTTTTTAGGCTGCTGGGCTCCTCTAGCTTCTGGGCTCAAGGTTAGAAGGGAGTTGAAAAGGCGATGGAAAGAGGTGAGGCTCCTGCTCGATCGTTGGCTGTCCTTGAACTGTAGGAAGGAGGCGTGTGGCGGGATGCTGGACATGTCTTTTGATGGGGAGACCAGCTTTTGTTCCTTCTGATTATAATATAGATCATAATTTATGTAATGATATGTGGATGATTACGTAGATTATGCTATAATAGAAATTATCACTAACCTGAATTTTGGAAATAATGCCAAGATTTTGTAAAACCTAGAGAGAGGCTCCGGTGGTCAGAAGGACCTTGTAGTGTGCACAAGGCTTGCCCTGGAGGCCCGTGGTGGCATTGCACTTGCGCCACTGTTCGCTTGAATTAGGTGTGGACTTATGACTGCTTCGGCCAACAGGTGTGCATGCAGGGAGAGCAGAAACTCTAAAGCCAGAGTGTGCTTTGCAAAGCTCACCTTCCTTCTAGCCGGGTAGGGGTTACTCAGCAATCCTGGTCCCTGATCAAACCTTCTTATGGACCCACTTTGGATATGTAGAGAGAACATGAAATAATATTTTGTTATTTTCAACTACTGAATTTTGGGGCTATTTGGACGGGTAACATAGTCCAATTAAAAGGAAATAATCATGTTAAAGGCCCCATATTGAGGGGTAGGAGAGATATGACAAAGGAAATTGCTCAAGCGGAAAAGTCTCAGGAACTTCTTGTTTGTTTGTTTTGCCCTTAGGAATTGCTGACCAGAAAATGTGGGAAAGGATTGAAAAGATATTAAAATGCCCAGGTCAAGCCCTACAAAGCCTCCTGTTTAAAAAAATAATGGAGTAAAATATATATAACATAAAACTTGCCATTTTAGTCATTTTTTATGTGTACGGTTCAGTGACATCAAGTCCATTCCCACTGTTGTGCAGCCACAACCACCGTTCATCTCTAGGATTTTTTATCGCTCCAAACTGAAGCTTTGTACTCATTAAACAATAACCCCCTGTGTCCCCTGTTTACCCACCCTGGTGACCACCATTTTCCTTCGAGTCTATGGGTTTGACTATTCTAGATTTACTTCATCTAAGCAGAATCTTATTGTATGATTTTTGTATCTAGATTATTTAAAGGATTTTTTTTTGAGGGGGGGTAAAAAGATTGCATTCTCATTTTCGCTAGCAGTTTGTATCATCTGCCTAGCTGTATCGGAGACGATCTCGGCTCGCAGAAGAGAGGCATGGCAGGAATCCGCCGTGATCACTGACTCCAGCAGTGGTTGCGGCGGCCGCCTGCTTTCCGGGGCAGAGGTCAGTAACCTTTCCAGACCAGAACGCCAGAGTTCCAGGCCCTGTGCTTTCCTTGGGTCAGGGGTCAGGGATGGTTTCCAACCCTGAATGGCAAGTTTTGCCTCCTGCTGATATGGGGAAGGCAGAACGCCACATGCTACAAATTGAGGTAGAGAGACAGCTCTGATTTCGTTCACTTATGAAGATGGAGCCCAGCGACAGCAGGTGCTTACAGCTTTCAGAAGGGGCTGTGACAATGGTAACGGGTCGCAAAGATATAGAAAACCCTCCAAGGGACCAACAGAGAAAGAGGGCAAGAGTCTTCTTTATCATTTTTTCACTTAAAGAAAAAGTTAAGTCGTCAGACGTTGTCAGCACAAGTCTTTATGCTTTTTGGTAAATGTTCTCTCCCCTCCCCGAATTACGCTTGTTAGAAGTGCCTGGGTAGTGCAGGGTGAGCGCTGGAGGGGTGAGGGCTGACAGTGGAAGTGGGTCGGAAGCTGTAGCTGGAGGAGGTAAACTCAGTGGCACGGACATGGTCCTCGAGCTCCCATCCAGGGAGGTGGGCCAGCCTCGGAGGGGCCAGGAGAGCACTGGGGGCCATCTCTGAAGTCCCGCTTCTGCTCCATTAGATGTGCAGGTATATGGCAGAGTGGCAAGATCTCTGTCTTATGGTCATACTGAAGTTCGGAAATGAGCACCATCAAAAGTTTATTAATTTGTTTAAAGAGCCACAGGCAATGTCACTAAGTGCCATAGCGATAATAAAACTGTACTCTAGTTTTACGTATTTGTGCAGTAGGTACTGTCTCTATGCCAGGAGTTCAGCTGGCTGCGGAGCAGTCCACAGACGCGTGGACACACAGGCTCTCCTCCTTCGTGGAGCTCCCAGTCTAGGGAGAGACCATTATTAATCAATAAGTCAGTCAATAAATATTTCTTGAACATGCATTATGTTCCAGACCCTGGAGAGACTCCGGGAAGCGAAGCAGACACAAATCATGTAAACAGATTGTCAAATTGTCACTCTAAGAGGGGCTAGGAAAGAGAGGGGTTCTATACTGTGGGAGCCTGTAAGCTGAGTTTAAAGTAGCCAGGGAGAGCTTGTTTGGAGATCCAGGGGACGGGGGAATCCAACGGCCAGAAGGGGACAAGTGAGCTTTTCAGGCAGATGGGCTAGCACAGCAAGGGTCCTGTGGTGGGGGCTTGGTGGGCATGAGAACAATGGAGGCCATTTGTGGTTAGACTGGGGAGAAGGGATTGGGGGACAAGTTAAGCTGGCAGAGCTGGGGTGGGAGCCAGTCCAGAAAGTCATCCTTATAAAAGTGAGAAGAGAAGGACTTGTCATTTTCCTTGTTAGAATCTGCATCCCCTTTCTTGTCCTCTCATGGTGCCATGGTTAAGGGCATAGTTTCTGGTGCCCGACTGCCAGGCCTGGATCTCCGCTTTCCCACTTACAAGCTTTGTAAGCACAGCACGTATAACGTCTCTGTGCCTCAATTTCCTCGTCTGTAAAATGGTAAATATGATATTACCTACCTCATAAATTTGTTGGGAAGATTAAATGAGTTTATATATGTGAAGTGTTTAGAACAATACCAGACATGAATTGAAAGTACCACATGAATAAAGTGATTATTGCCCCATAAGATGGAGAACGTGAGTAATCACCAGTGTGTGAGCCAGAAACCCAGCCTGAATTATATTCAAAACACATACCTGTGTGCGTGATGAACAGAGAAAACCTAAAACAAACCGTAGGTCTCTTCAGTGTCCATTTACGGTATAGACAAATGCATTTCTCAAGGAAATCATCTTGGAAAAGTGCTCTTTTCAAGGCTGAGAGAATGAAAAGGACTTCTCTTTTGCCCAGTGTGTATTTCAGATTTCTAGAAGAATGTGTGTTCCTGATATTGACTCAGGCGACACTGGGAACTCACTACGGGCGGGACTGACCTCAGACGCTTTCATCATTTTGCTGTTGATACAACGGAGCCATCTCGGGTGGCAGAGTCAGGAGCAACTTTAGGCATCAGCCCGTCGTTTGCTCTGGTGTAACTGGCTGTTGGTTTCTGCATGAAGCGATCACATTAGACAGAGCTGCCAGTTTAAGAATTTAATAGACAAGTAATTAACTTAACTGAGACGCTTTGGTGAAAACTATAAATACCATCTGGGGCTTCTCCTTTGGAAGGTGGTGATATATTTTTGCCAAAGTTTTCTTCCTTCCTTCCTTCCTTCCTTCCTCTCTACGTTTTCTGAAAAATAAAAATAATAAGCAGGCTTTGTACCTATCGATTTAGTAACATTGTGAATCCTTAGGCCCTCGGTGTGGGCGATGCTGTATTATTGAACACACTTTTATGGAAAGCTCACTGTGTACGAGGCCTTGTGATGGATGTTTTCATACGATGTCTCATTGAATCCTCAGAGTAATCGTATGTAATCATGGGCAAGTCTGGGGCTCATTGGCCCTGGATCCTGCCTCACCCTTCCTGTGCTCTGGGCTGTGTTGCAGGAGACTGACTCCAGCAGCTTCTCCTGTCCACTCATTTGGGCACTGGGGGGCACTGGTGGAGATGTTGAGTGTGGGCAGAGAGGGAAGCCAGGGTCTTTCTTCCATCTCTCTGCCTAGGACTGTACCTCCTCTTTGGCTCCAGCTCCCAAGGAACTGCCAGGCCACGGTTTTAGCTTCCACTTGGTGGTTCTGCCCTTGGGTTCCCGTAACATTTTCCCCTCCTGTGGTCTCCCCAGCCAGGAGGTGGTAGAACTTCCTGTTCCTACTCATCTTTGGATTACCCCATTGTTTCCTACCTGGCTTCTGGATTCCATCACCTGTTTAATCAAATTAAATTTGCATTTAATTGAATTTGCATTAAATTCCCCCTATTAGAAATAGTTGAAGTAATTTCTTCTTTCCTGGTTAGGCGCTAACTGATAGAGTTCAGCATAAATATACCTATTTTTCTTTTCTCTCTCTCTTTTTTAATATATGAGGAAACTAAGGACCATGTAGGCTATATATTACAATATTAAGCCCAATATTCTAAATCTACTAATCAGGTCAAAGTCCTAGCACTTCTAAGTTCATATGTACTTTTTATATTATGGTGTCTTCATAACTCTCTGGGAAAGGTAAACCCCTTTATAGAGGAGTGATTCCTCCTGGGTCACCAGTATCATGATGGGTTTTACCGTATCCTGTTTTAGTTCAATTGGACTTGTGCAGTCCAGAGTTCAACTGATGACTTATTGCAGGATGAATTTGAGAGTCAATATTATACATGTGTCCAGCAACAGAATTTTTAGGCCCTTGAGCAGCAAATTGGAAAGATGACCTTTTGTATGACGACAAAAGCTTGGCTCCTTTGGAAACCTTCAGAGATCTACGGAGCCGCCCAGCTCTGGCCACTCTTCTGGGCCAGATGATGAATTCCCTTTGTTTCAGTTCAAAGGATCTTTATTCCTCATCTTTCTTTTTAAAGATTTTATTTGTTTATTTGACAGAGAGAGAGCACAAGCAGGGCAGCGGCAGGCAGAGAGAGAAGCAGACTCCCTGCTGAGCAGGGAGCCTGATGCGGGACTGGATCCCAGGACCCTGGGACCCTGGGATCGTGACCTGAGCCGAAGGCAGATGCTTAACCGACTGAGGCACCCAGGTGCCCCATTATTCCTCATCTTGATTTCAATTCCGAATCAGGATAGGGTTACTCTTACATCATTGTTAAGTCCCACATTAGATCAAAGACTTTGGACTTTACCATAATTTTAGACTTAATTTTTAGATTCTTCATAGGAGTAAATCATGGGCTATAAGCATATGTGGTCTGGAAACACTGAAGGACTCTGAGGATAGCAAAAGTCAATAGGGCTCGACAGTATTTTTGTATTTCTAGAATAGCCTTATAAGGTAAGAGTTTTGTCCAGGGCCAGGAAAGGGATAAGGTGATCAACCACCTCAGGTTCACCTGGGGTCAGGAGCAAGCCTGAACAGGGCGGTTCTCATACCAAGCATACCCCTCCGCTCCGGTCGGGCTGGTCTATATGCTGCCCTGAGGGCAGATCACACCTTTTCTCACCTCTGTGTCCTTGATTCTCCCGGGGCTCTCATTGGCAGGACCCACTCCTCCATCCATATCCTCTGCGTCCGTCCCTCAGAGCCCGTGTGCCGCCTTCTGTCCGACCCCTCCGAAGTAGCTTGTTTCCCTTTAGTCCGTTATGGTGTGCACACGTCCCATTACTCCGTACTTGTTCATTTACTGCGTTTCATTACCCTTTCCCTTCCCCAGTTGTGTGCGTCTCTTCTTTCCAAGGAGACCACGAACTCCTTGAGAGAAGGACTGTTTCTCACTCTTTACCATCTGCCACCACCCCGTGGGGAACGGATGCATGTTGAACGGCTGACCTAGTGTGAAAACTGCCCTGGTCTTCTAGCTCCTAGACACTTAACCTACTCAGTTAACTCACTGCGTCCCTCTGTAGCCATCCGGCTGTCACCACGCAGTACAAGCTCTGGGCACTAAAATGTTTCTTCTAGTCAGAAGAGTACTGTGACATCAAGGCTCCAGACACGGTACGAGGAGAGAGGGAGAAAGAAAAAAATGTGTTTAGAAACACAGCCTGTTCTTTGACCTGGTGGAACTTGTTTTCTGGAAGTTGCCGATAAAAAAAAGCTGCTCCGAACAATGACCAGTCCATCTCCAGACTCTGGTATGTCTTAAAACGGCAACATGGTAGGGAACAGCATGGCCTAGAGATTCTTGGTGGCACGTTTGGGTGAAAAGGATTTTCTGCTTTAAGAACATTAGCTTCTACATCCATGTGGGAGACCAACAGATCATGTCTCTGTAACTGTTATTTACTGAATCAAGAATCATCTACATGCTGTTATTTGTTTGTTAGTTTGTTTACTACAAATGTAGATCTAGGTATTCTAAATTACACTAAAAATGAGAAAACTGAGATCCAGAGTTCACTAACTTAAACATCAATAAATCACCTCCTCTGAGAGGCCTTCCCTGACCTTCGGGATGGGTTAAGCACTGTTAGATCTCTGGTAGCAACCCGTGGCAATCTTTATCGCAGCCCCTACTTACTATTTTATGTAGTGAGTAGAGAGTCATGTGATAATCCGTTTTCTCCATCTGTCTCCTCTGTTAGATTGTAGCCTCCTTGAGGAGGAATTTCAGCTTCTACGTTTTCTCTATATCACGCTTACGCTGCTGTTCTCACGCACAGACCAAGGTCATAGACCTTGGGATTTTCCCCCACAGAAGGCCCTGCAGTTGTTGAGAATAATTACTAGCTTTTCCATACAGTGAGGGCTACTCAGTGTATCCTCCTTGTCTAGCGAAGAGAGTACTTGGGACATTTTCTTTCTTATGAGACACCCACCCCACTGCATTTTAGTGGCCGGAAAGGCTCTGTTTCCACAAGTTAGCATCAAAAGAGGGTAGCTCATAGTCGTAATTGCTCCCTGGCAGGAGGGTGCCACGGACACTGGAGAACATTCACGGTTGTTTAGAACCGTGGCCAATGGGACAAGTCATTCAGCCATGGAGGCTCCTCTAGCTCAAAGAGCATAAAGAGATGCACAGAGGGAAGCAGGTCACGGTCTCTGCCCTGGGCTCCTGAGGGGCCCCACTGCAAGGGGCAGGCAGATGTGACTTACCGGGTCAGCCAGGGGTGGTGTCGGACTCGGCTGTCACCGCTGGACCGACATCCGCAGCAGGGGCTCGACATCAGCGCGAAGACGGCCGGGGGTGTGTGGCAGGGACAAGCAGGGGTTGGGGCCCCAGAGAAGAAAACCTTCTGGAAGGGGGGGGTGCCAGATAGCAGCAACGAGCCATCTTTTGCCATCCGACGTCTGACTCGGCACAGCTGACTTTGAGCTCGTCGCAGGAGGTGCTGTGACGTGGCCTAGATGGGATGTTAGAGGCCGTGCAGGGCTGCTGCTCTCTCCACGGACCCCAGAGAAAGGAGACAAGAGCAGATTTTGAAGAAGCTGGGAAATCAGGTTCGGAACAACCTGACCCCTGGGCTGCTCGCCTCATCGAAGCTCAAAATGTCTTTGAGGCGTTGAGTGACTGCACCGATCTGACACAACAGCTTGTCGTTTTTGATGGAGGAGATTTTTATAGATTAAGTCAGAAAAAGATGGCAGTCGTGCAGCCGTCATGTGTGTGATGATCCTTACTGTTGTGTAAGAAGCAGCAAAGTGATGCAAGAAAGATGCAAGTGGGAGCCCGTCCCATGCTGGCCACACTCTGCCTTTCAAACAGGAAGCTGCGGTGCGTAATTAAAACTGTAATAATCCTGGGGCGCCTGGGCGGTTCCGTCGGTTAAGCATCTGTCTTCAGTTCAGGTCATGATCCCAGGGTCCTGGGATCGAGTCCCACATCCGGGCTCCTTGCTCAGCGGGGAGCCTGCTTCTCTCTCTGCCTCAGCCCCCGCTGCTTGTGTGCGCTCTCTCTCTCTATTTCTCTGTGACAATTAATAAATAAAATCTTAAAAATAAAACTATAACAATCTTTAAAATGATTTTTTAAAAGATAATATACAGCTTGGATTGCCAAATATGTCACTTTTTCAAAATGCTTCGATGGCTCCGACCTCATTTGACCTTCACAGCTGCTTCTGCATAACCTGGGGGACAGTAATCACCAGTTCTGTAGAGGAATCTGAAATCAGAGAGGTTCAGTGACTTGCCCAAGAGCACACAGCAGCTACTGTCAGAACTCAGACTAACTTTTTGCTTCCTTTTTGAGTGTTCTTGTGTAGTAAAGGTCACAAACCCTTATCTGGAATTCGGAAACACAAGCGAAAATAACATGTCTGTTTTTTCTTTCCTAACTCATTTGATGGCAAACTTTTTATCTATCCTGATCTACTTTTGGCAATAAAACATTTTCTGAGATGATGTGAGGCTCTTTCTGTCCTCTTTGGGAAGAACATTTATACATTTTATTGTCAAAACTTTAATGTCTCTGCTCACAGGATGCTGCTCCAAACTACCATCTTATTTATCGCGTTGGCCCTATTATCTTCCTAAAGCCCAAAATTCTGATTTCAAAAGCACATCGGAGCGCGAGAGTTTTGGATGATAACTAACTCTGAAGAAGACCATCTTTGTCATCTCACCGAGCCGGGTGATAGGGGTTTCCGTTAACCAGACATTCAGGTTCACGGTCACTGGGGGTGGTGAACTCTGTATGGCTCGTGTCGAATGCGTTAGATGATAATGAAACAAACTTAATGTCAACCCAGCAGTTGTTGGGTTAAATAAGATGATTCAGGTGAATGATTTATCACTGTGTCTGTTCATGGGACACATTTCGTAACCAGAGTGTTAGCTGTTACCTTTCTTAATAAACTCTGTATCCCCATGTTCCCGACGAGGAAATGGTGACAGGCAGAGAGCGCTTAAGCAACCTGCCAAGGTCACATGGCTGGTGAGGGGCAAGGCCAGGACGGGACACGCGGACTGACTGTCCCATCCGAAGCATATGCACAACCAGTAGGGGAGAAAGAATTCTGGGATCTTCCGGGGGCTCTGGAAATCCTTCCAGATCATCATTATGAAAATTAATTACTGAATCATCGGACTGTAGCATGTGGAAGGGCTGTTTAATAGCCTGCTGGTTAAGCCAGGTTTTGCTGGCTGCAGAGAGAGGGAGAGAGTAGGAGAGGGAGGAAGGGAGGGGGAGAAAGAGAGAGAGGGAGAGGATTAACTACTAGAGATTGTCTTGCAAATTAGAAATGACTTTATGGAGCAGTTGGCAAACCTCCATCTCAGAGAATTATTACAAGAATATGAACTCCTTTGGAGAGACAGGAGGAGGGCTGCAATTAGAGCAAAGAAAAGACGCTCCTCGGACTTTCCCCAGAGTTCTGTGGGCTCGGCCAGTGGGGGAATAACCACGATTTGTGTCTGTGTGTGTGATGACACTCTTCCAGCCTCACTGGCCTCTCCGCTTCTCTGACGATGGCTCTTTTGCCTTTTCTGTTTCCTTGCTTTGAACCTAGGACTTCTCATTTTCCGAGCATACTTCGGTGGGGAAGGCCCACGGGTGAGCTGAGAGAGCAGGGGCGAGGACAGGAGTGTGGGATGCAGATACCTGAGAGGAGAAGAGGGGAGGGGAGGGGAGGGGAGAGGATGGGAGAGGAGAGGAGAGGAAAGGAAGCGAGGGGAGGGGAGGGGAGAGGAAGGGGGAGGATGGTAGAGGAGAGGAGAGGAGGGGAGAGGAGGGGAAAGGAGGGGAGGGGAGGGGAGGGGAGGGGAAGGGAGGGGAGAGGAGGGGAGGGGAGAGGGCTGCTTGCTTTTCAAAACCAGGTTGCCTTCCGGCTTCCTTCCTGCAAAACGCCCATCCCAGACGGCGGAGGCGAGCGGCCGCTGTGCCCACGGTCAGGCTTCAGGCAGGGCAGCCTGGCAAGCCGGTGGGCCCCGCGCTGGCTAAGCCGAGATCAAGAGGCCCTGGGAGCCTTTGTGCGGCAGCTGCTCCCAGCGGCAGGACCGCTCTTATTTGCTGTTTGGGCCGGGGCACTTGAAAGGGGCCCGTCCGCCAGGCTCCTTGACATTTGTCCGAGACTAATTGGGCTAATCCCCTTCTTGGAAGAGGAGGTTGGAGAGCCGGTGATGAGGGAGGGTGAGGGGGCCGGGACTGAGGAGGCTCTGACAGAGGCGCGGGGCTCGCTGGAACCCCTGATGCAAGAAAAGAGCGAATTTCTCTGTGGTCCCTGGCGAGGCTGCCAGGTGGGCAGGGAGGCTACGGCTCTTCCGTTCCAGAAGGTCTGTGCGCAGCAGCAGGAACGCCGTCTGACAGCACCAGCTGGCGCTCGGGGAGGGCCGCTCCCGGCCCACCTTGGCCTGCCATGTTCGGGCTTGTACTGGGGCAGAGGGGAGAGCCCGAGACGGCCCCCTGACTGCGGACCGCGTCGCGTGGACACTAGTCTGGATATTCACAAAAGTGCATTTAAATTTTGTTTTGAATCAGGCGTTCAAAACAAGCATCGTTGAGTATTTGAGATTTATGGTCGAGGGAAGGCAGGGGTGGACCCTGTTCTCTCCAGCTGTAGGCAGCGTCCGCACCTGAGAGGGGCTGCGAGGCTCTTCCCCTTGTTGTCTGATGGTGACAGCGTTTACTGGGAGCTGCTTGCGTGCCAAGGCACAGCCCTAAACATTTAATGGTGTTAACGATTAATTTATTCTTCTTAACAACCGCCATGAAGTAGATGCTGATATTGCCTCACTGTCCAGAGTTAGGAACATGCCCAGGGTCACTGTAAATGGTGGCACCGAGACTCCCACGCCGACGGTCCAGGGCGTGGCCTCCCCTGAACCACTCTCCCAGCTGCGTTGCCAACAGGGAAAAGGGAACGAGCATTTCGCCTCGGCTAGTCTTGGTTTGGAACATGACTTCAGTGAGATCGAACAGTTGACTGAGGACAGTGCATCCCGGGAGAACAGAAGATAAAGAGCCGTGGAAATACTTTGAGGCCCCCGGGGAACCTCTGAATGACATGTGCCTAATTGTACCACAGGTAGAAATTTCCTCCAGCTAACGGGATTCCTCTCATATGCTGCGTTTCTTTGTCAGTTACTGTAGACACCGGCCATATGAAAGGACGGTGGTTAATCCAATGATCTTAAGAAGAGAGTTCTTTAAATGGGATTTATTTTGATGTCCATTATAAAAACGATGAGTAATGAGGAGCTTAAAAAATGTCATTTCAGGCGAAAGGAGATCTGTGAAGGGAAGACTGTCCATCCTCAATCCAAAGTGAGACCGCTAGGTCACTGGGTTTGCTTTGGGTGGTGGGAACAGATATGTCAGGCGCGAAGGTCAGAACAACAATGGGGCATTTGGGGCGTATCTTTGCGGCGTTTTGTGCACAGTGAGAGATTCTTTGAGTTCGGAGCATCGAATGTCAACCGGTTGGTTTCTTCTCTGTAACCGAGGTCCACTCAGCAGGTAGCACACAGTCAGCCTTTTTCCAGCTTCAAGGGTTGGTTTCCCGGCACCAGAGTCCAGTATAGTTCCCGAGGGGGGTAAGGAAGAGAAAGGAAAGTAGATGCAGAGTCAACTCACCTCCTCTTTGGGCTTCGAAACCACCCACGCAGGAGCTCCGTCTGCATTTTGTGATGAGGAAACTGACCACCGAGGACGTTGCTAACCCAGGACTGTGCGATGAGTAAGTAGCCAAACATTCATCACCAGGACAGGGTTATAGCTGAAAGTTCGTTATACCCAGAGAAAGAACCTGATCCCAGCGTTCGTCCGAAGAGAACCTATTCCAAACCAAAGATTTCCAAATAAACTCTTGCAACAGGCTTTTGTGCAAGGTGGGGATCACTAGCAAAATCTCCCGTTTCTGCAGATACAGAATCTTCAGTATCTGATAAGATACCAGTGGTTTTCAAGTTGTACTTTTTGCATAAAGATCGATGTCTTAATATCATTTATATCTCTCTGACTTCATTTTAGCATGGCTTGATGTGGTAGGTGACAGGATCAAACCCGCTTTTTCCTTCTTGGTACTGCTCTGGTGCCCTGTGGACACGTACCGCACAACACAGACAGGCTGGTCATGTCAACCCCGTGTTTGCACAGCCCATTTTTTAAAAAAGGTTTATTTATTTACTGGTGGAGGGGTAGAGGGAGAGGGAATCCAAGCAGACTCTTCACGGAACAAGGTGCCTGATGCAGGGTTCGATCGCAGGAGCCTGAGATCACAACCTGAGCCGAAACCAGCGGTCAGATGCTTAACCAACGGGGCCACCCAGGCAGCCCGCACAGGCCACGTTTTAACTGATTTTCCATCTAAGCATAAAATCCTTCCACTCTTACCCTACCTAATCCATTTTCCACGCAGTAACCAAAGAGAGCTTTTGAAAACATGCATCAGATTATATCATCTTCTGGCTTAAAACCCTTCAAGGTTTTCCCATTGCCTGAAATGCAAGGTGCGCGCCTGACTGGGGCTACCGTTCCCTACGGCGTCGGGCTCTTCCCTCCTCTTCAGCCTTGCTCCGGGCCTCCCGCCTTGGCTCAGTGCTCCTCTGCCTCAGGGCCTTGGAGCGTGCTTTCTGTCTGTCTGGAAGGCTCTTCGCATGGCTTTTGCACAGTTGGCTCCTTCTCAAGCCTGAAGTTCCTAAATGTCACCTTAAATGTCAGAGAGACCTTTCCCTGAACCCTCCGTCTGAAGCAGGGCGCTCTGCTGCTTTCTGCCTCCGCACTCTGTTTGATTTCCTTATCTAGACACCGCGCTCCGCAACGACTGTTTATTGACTAACTCAGTTCTCCGTTTCCTTTATTAAAAGGTAGGCATCAGGAGGACAGGGTCCGCGTCTGTTCCTAGATGGGCCTTTATTTAGCACAAAGAGCCGTGCTTGGCACGGACGATCTCCACGCACGTGCGCTTCGTGACGGCGTGAACGAGTCCGTGAATGGTCGTGGTGATTTCCTGCAGGCATCGCCCAGTGGGAATTCCATGTAGAGATCCTACCATGGTTTGTAACTCGCGTTCACCCACGTGGGTCGCGTGAGCCCTCGAGCTTGAGACACGCACCGGCCACAAGGAGCCAAGAGCGGGGCGTCTCAGGAGGGAGCAGAGGTGGCGTCCAGGCCCGGAGCTGCTCTACCTGCCTCGTGCTCCCAGGCAGGCTGCCCGCCTCCTCCTGTGGAACCTGCAGCCTTCCAAGCCCGAGATGGCCAAGCTGCCTTCAGACACTCGTTCTTTCTTCCTTTCTTTTTCTTTTTAGCTTATTTATTAGAGAGAGAGAGAGAGAGAGAGCGCTCAAGCAGGGGGAGAAGCAGGCTCCCCGCTGAGCAGGGAGCCCTACGCAGGACTCGATCCCACGGTCCTGGGATCATGAGCAAGCTGAAGGCAAACATGTAACTGACTGAGCCCCCCAGGTGTCCCACCTTTGGACCCTGTTAAGTACGAATAAGAATGAACTGGGGGATTCTCACTCCTGAATTTGAGAGATTTTTATTCAAAGCTCTTTAAAGTATCTGCTTTTACAAAAAGCTTTAAAATAAATGGAACCGAAGTAATTAGGCTCTAACGCCTCGCAGGCAGGCTGCCCTGATGACAGTATTACTCCCGGCCGAAGCGGACCATCTTCAGAAACAGGTTATTTATACTGTCATAGCCAAAGCCCCATGTCTCTTCTTCAGATCTTGGGTCAGCATGCTGAGAACCAAAGAAGTGAGTTTCACCAACTCTACAAGCGCTTAGGGGGACTTATTTTTGGCTCAGCTGGAAAATATCCAAATATATCTTAAAAGAAAGGAAGAATAACCCCACCTCAACAGAGCAGGGCGTCCTCCTTCCTTCCTGTGCTCCTCAGTTAACGCTCTAGCGACCTGGGAGTCTACCGTGGAAAGTAACTTCTCCAAATTCTCACATTATCTAGGACGTCTGAAACGTATTTTCTTGGACAAAGATGCTAGTTTGTTTAAAATTTTCAATTTGGGGCCCCTGAGTGGCTCAGTGGGTTAAGCCTCTGCCTTCAGCTCAGGTCATGATCCCAGGGTCCTGGGATCGAGCCCCTCATCGGGCTCTCTGCTCAGCTGGGAGCCTGCTTCCCCCTTCCTCTGCCTGCCTCTGCCTACTTGTGATGTCTCTGTCTGTCAAATAAATAAAATCTTTAAAAAAGTTTTTTCAATTTGTTTCTATTTATAATGCTTACTAGAATTTCCAGCGTGACATTTCTCTATTAATGATAGCTAATGTGGACCCAAAATAGAAAATTACAAAGATTGTTCTAATAATATTTAGGAAAAATTCCATCCTTGCATTGTTAGTTCTTTTGAGATTAAAAAATAATTTCCTAAATTGTGGCCTAAGGTGATAATCTCCTAAATACTGTCTCCTCTCTCAATCCTTAGTTTGTCTATCACCGTTGAATCATTTATGGGTTCCAAGCCGTCCCACTGAGTGCCAGCCCTGCTCTGTCAGGTGCGGTGGCCTCAGTGGGTTGGAAGTAAAATGTGGGTCCCAAGCAGGGAGAGGGGTGGAAACCACACTCACAGTCTGCTCACAGATGTTCACATAATAGAAGCTGAAATTTAAGTAGCTTCTTTCTCTTTGTATTTGAGAAGAGACAAAGAAGAACAGTTGTGTGGGGGTTGGGAAGGTAAGGGGCAGTGAAACCCGGAGAGGAATTGAAAGCATCCGTGCGCATCAGCCCTGGCGAGATGAACTCATTGACAAGGTATTGATTCTGATTCCCAGGAACTTAGACTTGGGCATTTGGCTCTTGATGATCACCAGTGAGTGACTTTTACACGAGGAAGGAATGAGGGCTTGATCCGGGAGGAGGACTTCAAGACCCGACCATTGATTTCTCCCGCTCCTGGCACCCTACAGGGCTGGAGGGCTCATTGTTGAGGGTCAGGGTCACAGCGCCTAATGCTTCGCGATCCCACTAAGACGGCAACAGATCTCGCCTCTGCCTGTGTCAGTGCAGGCGGGCTGGGTCTGTGATGATTACCTCCTGCCATTGCATTCTCTGTCCGCTCGTGCCAGGAAAGGTGGGACCCTGTAAATCACAGAGAGACATTTGCTGTGACTTTCCAGGGTAGGACTTTCTGGGCGGGAAGTTTAGAAGCGACTCTGTTTCCTCCTGTGTGTGGTGCCCCCATTCGTGCTCCGTCACCACATGAAGAAGTGCTTCTGAGCAAGGATTATTTATGGTTGGAACAGCTGGATTTCTTTCATATTTGATGAGGTGGTCAGTGTTTAAGGTGCTTTTCTGATGTTCTAATTCTTCTAAAATTGCACTTGTGATGAGCCCCGGGTGTTGGACGGTAGCCTTGAATCACTAAATCCTGTATCTGAAACTAATATTGCCCTGTACACCGCCTGGCTGGAATTTAAGTAAAAACCTGGAAAGAAGTTATACTTATTACGTGTTTTAAATTAAATGGGTTCTCAGATGAGGGAGTGTGTCCTCTCCCTCACCCTAGCAACCCGGCCATCCCCCGACCAAAGCAGCGATACAGACGGGACCAGGCCACGTTTTGCCAATAGACGTGATTCCATTCCCGTTGCCAAGGATCTTATTGAAGAGGAGCGTCCTTGACGATGCTTACTTAATCAAGACGTTCTTTTATTTTCCAATCTCATTTACTAATTATGCAAATAATTTTTCTTAATCTCATTCAGCCAATACCTTTCCACATGATGTTTAAGCTTGTCACTCGGTTATTCTCATAAACTAATTGGATGATGTCGGGTCCCTAAACTTTGAACAAATTGGTTCAAACCCCACCAAATGTCTTTATTTGGGAGATTGAAAATAGATGCAAATCTTTGAAAAGAGCAGATAAGAGGATATTTTAAGGGAGACATAGTGTTTTCAGGCAACGAGACCATGGAACCATGGAACTATTTCTAGACATCTGTTTTCAGAATGTTCTCTTTTTTAACAAGCAGCTTTTAAATTCATCGTACAAATACTCCCCAGATGCAGGGGCAGATTTGAAAGCAAAATAGAATTAATTTTTTTGGTAGTGAATGAGTGGACTTCTTATTTTGAGAAAATATCTTCTAGATGCCTTCCAGGGTTAGAAATCTCTTATATTACAGAAAACATCAGAAGATTTGTATTTTTGTAAAAGAAGACTATGAAACTCACCCGTAAGTTTCTATACCGCCATGAGACGGCGACGGACCTCTGTGGAGTATAGGACTTTCTTGGACATGGCCTTCCTGTTGCAAAATGCTCTTGGCAATGAATGAACAGTAACTCCGTGTATGGCGGGGGGACAGTTGGTGCCCTGAGTATGTTAAATAAAATACCTAGAATTCAGGCCAGGAAAGACGTACGCGTGAAGAGCAGAGGAGAGTCCCTCCTTCCCCACAGCACACCAGGAGATCTTCAAAGAAAAGCCATTTTCTCCCATAACTTTTAGGTCATTTCAAACTGTTGGGCTGTCTTCACTCTGCTTCTGGTGATCCATCGTAAAGGGGCAGGTAGCCTCTTGTTTACGGTAGCCCTGGGGTGGGGCTATCAATTTCCTGTTAAGGAGAAGGAACTCGGGGCTCAGAGGAGATACTCAATCCACCGAGGGTCACAGGAGTCCATGACAGTTTAGGACCTACAACATTAACTGGCGCTTTTTCACTCGAACACCCCATTTTCCAGGACAGAAGCAGGCTGGTTTCCCCTCAAAGATGGATGCTCTTTCTGCGGCATGTGACACTCCGTTTTTCTTAATTAGCTCGTTGCGGTGCTCAAGAAGATGTGACTGGGTCTGTGTGGGACGAAAAGGGAAAGTGAGACTGTCTGACTGTGACCCATTGTGCGAGCTGAAATGGACCCATGATGACCGACGGACTGTCAGAAGAAATACCGGTGAAAAATTTCACTCAAAGACAACTAATTTCTTTATCGAAAGGAATCTGTTTTCTGATACTGTGCCGCACCGTATGGGAATGACACAGACCTTAACCTCTGCCTTCCCCAGGGGGTAAACAACACCCCTTTGAATTATACAGCGCAGAGGTCCTGGTCCCTTGTGAGGGCGGGGCCTGGTCTATGGTAGGTTTCGGTAAATATTTGCTGGATGGACCAATGCACTGGGTTCTCTCCTCAACGTCCAGCATCATTTCCCTGCTAGACTCTAGCAAACTCTCCTCCAGTCTCCCCTGTGGGGAGGCTGAGCCGCCGGTGTGTGGTGTGACCTATTGTGTGACAAGGCAGGTAACATGATATCGTCCTCTTATAGGTGTGTGTGTGCATGGCTAGGGCACTGAGAGTTTACAAACCAGATGGCCTCTGGTTTTACCTTTTTCCTGTCCTCCTGACTTGCTCGAGCGTCATAGAGTAGGACCTACGGAATCGTCTTCATCCAGCTCACCATTCAACTGGCATTTTTGGGAAAATGTGTTATGGCCAGGCTCTGCTGAGAAGTGCAGAGGTAAACGGTATAGTCTGTGTTCTCAGTCCTTTGCTCACTGCCTGGCAACCCAGGTGGGCAAGTCCAACCCCGGGGTAGTCCACAGCACGGAGGCTGGCTGAGCTACTTGCACTTGAAAGAAGGCTGTGCTTTTGGCATATTTTGTGGGTCCCTTGGGATAGAGTTTAAAATGGAGAGGTCAACGTTGAATTTTAGTGATATTCAGAAAAGAGAAAGAGGAAGCTTCTGTGGCTCATCTTACCCCACCATCCGTCCCCCAAGTGTAGGCCTGGACAGCACTCGGTTTCCCTCCCCATGGATGGGCCCAGGAAGATGAGTGTGGCAGTGTGTGAGAACAGGGATAGGGCAGCGGAGGTCCGAACAGAGCAAGACTGGTTCGGAGGCTGGGAGGCGCGAGGGGAAGGCTGTGCCTGAAACACGCTGTGTAGAAAGGTGTCACCCACAGCCGCCGGCACCCCGAGTGCTCTCCGTTTTTTGGGGACTGCTCTCCGTTTTTCGGGGACTGCTCGTGGCTCTCTGCGTTCATGGATTTCGTTGAGTCCCCACAACCACATGTGGCTGATGAGATCATCATCATCATCATTATTATTATCGTGTCTTTCAAATGAAGAAACTGAGGCACAGGGTGGTGAAGGTATTTGCTCAAGGACACACAGCCAGGAAGTGCTCGGGGCGGTTTTGAACTCTGAACTGGCCCTCTGTGCTGCACAACTCAGGAGCCCCCTCCCTTGTCTGCAGTTTCAGTGACCTCGGCTTGGGAGCAGAAGGTCACTAGTAGCCTAACACTGAACCACAGGGCCCACGTCACTCACCTCGCTTCATCTCAACACGCAGGCGTTTTATCATCTCACAGCGTCCCAAGAAGAAGGGCGAGTACAGCACGACAAGGTCTGTTTTAAGGGAGAGAGGAAGACCTCATTTACATAACCTTTTTACAGTATATTGTTATGATTGTCTTATTTTGTTATTAGTTACTGTTACTCTTACAGTGCCTGATTTGTAAATTAGGCTTTCTCACGGGTGTGTACGCATGGGATGTACAGTGGGAAAAACACATGGGATGTACAGTGCTCCCTGCCGGGTAGGGTTTCAGGCATCTACTGGGGGTCTCAGAGTACGTTCCTCCCTGATAACGGGGTGTGACATTGATACTTGATAGACTGGTTGTGAGGCACGCAGTGAAGGGAGGGCCCAAGGTGGACGCCCCATTTTGTGGTGTAGAAACCAGTCCCCAGGACATCATCATTCTGATGGGGGAACACCAGAGGAACAGCAGATCTGGGAGGCCAGCAAGGAGGGTGGCTTGGGACAATTTGAGATGAAGACATTTCAGGGACCGGCCAGTGGGGACGTTCAGTTAGCGGACGGTACGTATACGGTTCTGGAGCTCAGGAGAGAAATCTGAGCTTAACTATTTGAGATGGATCTAAACAAACAAAAACAGCATAATGAAAAGCACACATAGCAGGAAACCAGAGATTTTTACTGTACTTGAAATTTTGACCTTGTAATTCGAGCAGCTCATTTTCAGAGTCACTAGACACCTCAGTCCCTAGCATTTATACAAAATTATCCGTCATACATCAAATTTATTTCTCTGGCTCTTCTAGTACGAGGCCGAACTCGGTGGGATAATTCTTTTTTCTTTTGTAGCCTCGATGGATTTGCAACCATGCATCCACGGTCTTCCGGTCCGCCTTTGTGACCCCATTAGCTAGCGTTGCTGGCGCAGTCTGTGCCATGGAACTGAGCGGCGCAGGAGGACATCTGAACTCTGGTGTTCTCACAGGTCTGTAAAAATACTGTTTGGGGGCTTCTATATTCAATACATCTACTTGCAAAACCAATGGAACATTCTATGTTGTGGGGAAGATAGAGGAGCCTCATGCCCGTGCGGTTCCTTTTCCCCTCGACAACAGAGGGCTGCCCACGCGCGGCTGCTGCCCACAGAAAACCGTCTTGGCCTTTAGTCGAAGATGTCCTTCGAGGGCAGCACGTGCACCCTCTCCAGTGCCCTGAGTTCTGCACCTGAGCTGAGCGCCTCTCTGAGAATCAGTCCCACGGAGATTGCGGTGCTGGGTAGTTGAGAACCGAAGGCCTTCAGCTTTAGGCTCGGGTGGCCTCCTGCGGCCGAAGTCGTTCCCCGTGAACCCACAGAGCATCTACTCCCTGTCCTCCGGCGGGCGGCGGGGTGGACAGTGCCGCTCCGCTTGGGAACCTGGAGCCCGCCGGGACTGTTCAAGTCAGAAAATGGACAGAAAATTGCAAAGAGAAAGAAAAATGGCAACCAGTACATCGAGCGGCCTGCAGAGTCAGAAGGAAAGCTGGGCCTGTGGGCTTCTGAATGGCGAGACGGTCGGTGCACCGGGACATGCCTCCGATTTTCGCTCTCTGATAGGAGTTGCCCGAAGGCCCGTTCCTTCTGTTCTCGGGTAGCCAGGCTCGCTGTGGCTGCGCGAGTCACCTCCTAGAGGAGCCTGTGTTTTTTGAAGAGACCTTTGCATTATTCCCCTTCTCTCTTTAAACTACCAGGGTTTAAACCTTTTAAATTGTCTTCCCCCATTGATGGAGAAAACTTGAATAAAGACTCTCAATAAATATTTGTATTCTTAAAACGTGTGTGTGTGAGAGAGGAGAGGAGAGTGCCACTGGCTATTAGACCGTGAACGTTCTGAAATTCCGTCCCTCACCTGTTCGGGTTAAGCGCTGGAATGCACATGGGCGAGAACGCCATTATTTCAGTTACTCGTTAGTAGCTGTTAGTGAAAAAGAAAAATATTGTTGTAATGCAATATGTCCATGTACATCTCGATATCTTAAATTGAGAAATCTTTTATTTATTTATTTAATATTTAGTTAATTTATTTGAGAGAAAGAGAGAATGAGAGAGAGGGAGAACGTGAGAGGGGAGGGTCAGAGGGAGAAGCAGACTCCCCACTGAGCAGGGAGCCCGATGTGGGATTCGATCCCGAGACTTCAGGATCATGACTGGAGCCAAAGGCAGTGGCTTAACCAACTGAGCCATCCAGGCGCCCCTCAGATTGAGAAATCTTAGAATGAAGAGAGAAAAGACTGGAAAAGTCTTCCACTCCCATCCAGCAGAGAAACAATTCTGGAAGTCAGCCCTTTCCTCTGCTCAATGCCTATGCACTGAACACCTACTTTGTGCCTCCAAATGAAGCAAGTGCCGGCCTGCAGGAGCCTCCGTCCTCCTGAGGAAGCCCGGCTGCCCTGTGACACGGCTCTAGGAGGTTCCTTGGAAGCTGTGGGAGGGGTGGCGCGGGCAAGGAACCCGAGCTTCACACCTGCTGGGTCAGGTAGAGATGAAGGCTGCGCCGAGTGGGGGTAGATGGTGAGGGGAGCGGCTCCTTCTGGTGGGCCTGAGACCCGGCGCACAGGCTGGGAGGCAGCTAGTCCTGTGGGTAGCAAAGGAGGAGCATTCTGCGTGCTGATCTGGGGTCCCACCCGCGTGCAGAAACACAGCCCAGCGGGCCCGAGAATGACCTCCGAGTGGCTCACGGGTGCCGGCGAACAGAAGCCCATCCCAAGCAGCTGGGAGCCGCCACGTAAATAAGGCACCAGAGCTTTGTTCCGCGCGGTCTGCTCCCCGTCAGGCCTGACAAGGCGGTGCCCTTTGTGCGCCCTGATAATGGATTTCTTTCTGAGGCACCGCCAGGTTCTGAAACGTGAACCAGGAGCTGGTGAGCCCAGCTCCTCTCTTCCCCCTTCTCTCTCCGTGAGGCTGGGTCCTCAGAAGATTTGAAGACGTTTATGAACGTGGGTTGTCATTGTCTCTCCTCAAACCAATGTCCAAGCTCTGCGGGCAGTTTAATCCCCAGCTGGCCAGGCCTCAGGCTGCGCGGACCGAGTCTTCTAGAAGAACGGGCTTCTCGGAGGGGCGGCGGCGGGAAGTTTGTGCTATTGCTGTAAGGACTGTTGGGAGTCTGTGGGGTCTCACTCCCTTCTGCTCCGAGTGAGCTTTCTTTCAATTATGGAAACAACACATTTCTTAGTAAGTCCAATAATGCAATGGTAGAAAAAATAATAACCTCTAGCCCTTCTCTAATAATCTGTGTAGTAGAATAGAGCAGAGGTCAAGCTTAGCCACATGCCTGATGGAAACGCTGCCCGCCACTTGCTAGCTGTGTGACCTTGCACACGTTAATGTGCTTGGGCCTCAGTGTCCTTATCTGTGAAATGGGAGCCACAGTGATCTTTTGCCTACTTTACTAGTAGCACATAAAACACTTACAATAATATCTGATAAAAATAAGCACACTATTCACATTAACTATTATTAGCATAGCTATTATGAATGTCACTTTTTTCTTTGTTTTCTCTAAATCATCACATAGAATCCGGCAACTTGGGTTTTCCTTAATCTTAGTTAATCTCTCACGAACATCTTTCTAGATCCAAATCTAAACATATGTAGAGATTACTATTAATTTTTAACAGCTGTCATACTATTACATAATGTGGATTGCCATTTATTTGTTTGAACATTACATTTTTACTGCCTATGTTCTCCTCCAGGATTCTGATGGATTCCTGTCTCACGTTGAACATTACATTTTTAGTAAGCATCCGGTTGTTTCTAAGGTCTTGCTCTTACAAACACAGTAGCAGTAAGGACTGTTGTACATATATCCTTTTGTACCATTGATTTTGTTTCTAAAAGAGTCTTGAAAGTGTGACTGCTAGATCCAAAGTCATGAGATTTTATTTTATTTAATTTTGTGGTTTGTAATTCTATCTTAAGATTGTTTTTATTTGGGTGTACTTGGCTCAATGTTACATTAGTTTCAGGTGAACAACATAGCAATTCAGCTTCTCTATACGTTACGCTCACCGCAAGCATAGCTACCATCTGTCACCCTAAGTTATGAGATTTTAAAATGGGAATAGATGTCCCAAAATATCATAGCAATTTGCACTCCTACTAGAAATGTATGAGTGCTCATTTCCCCATGTGCTTACCAGCAGTGGGTATTATCAATCTTTAATTTTTTCCAGCCCAGCAGGCAAAAAATAGAATCTCATTGTCCTTTCAATTGACATTCCTCCGACTACCAGTGAGATTGGGAGCATGGATGGGTTCTAAGCTGAGGCATTAAATAATCAGCTTTCCCATTTGAAAGATCACTGGGGCTGCAGTACAGAGAGTTGATTAGACGGGAGTGGGGAAAGCTGATCTGGAATTAGGGGGGATGGTTAGGAGGCTGCTTCTGTTCTCCAACCTTTATGTTGGTAAGCAATCTCCACTCCCAGATGTCCGCCTCTAACCCTGGTCTTTGTCCTGGTGGCCAGCATCACACCTCTTTCTCTGTGACAGACACGACTGTCTGGATGCTCGTGCAGAGGCAGCTCAAACTCCAAATGTCCACCATGAGCTCCTATCTTCTGTTTTTCCCTCTTCCCAAACGTATCCTTTCTTGTAGTTTTCTTGGTTAATTAATGGCCTCGCTATGCCCCTAACTAACCTGAGGATTAGGTTTAGTTAGTCTTGCCTAAACTACAAAACTCTGAGTCACTCTTCAGTCCTTGTCCTCTACCTGCCATAGCCAGTCTTGTCGCTGAGTCCTGTAGATTTTGACCTCTGCCGGGTTGTCCCAGTCCTCCTTGCCTGTCATCCTCTCTGTGCTGCCGTATGACCATACCTTCCTCATCTCTTTCGTGCTCATTACGTACCTTCCTGAGTTCCCAGCCTGGCCGTGTTCTTTAGTTCTGTTGTCTCTGCTTGGAATTTCCTTCCATCATTTACCCCCAGTGAAGTGAAACTTCCTCCTAAGCTCATCTTGAGAGTTCCTTTTCCCGTGAAATCCTCTGTGACTCATGTGCCCGTCTGGGTAGAACCAATAACTCCTTTGCTTGTGCCCCTAACACACTCCCTACCTTAACCTGTGTTACTAGCACTTGAATCTGTGCCACTCGAGGTCTCCCTCAGAGATCTCTGACCTCCTTGAGAATATGGTTCATGGCTTTCTCATCTTTTACGCAGCACACTACTTGGCAAAAGGTGGCAGTTAACCATTTTTTGAAACAAGGAGGGCACTCTGGTTTAAACTTTTGTGGTTAAGAGCTAGATTATCAGCAAGATGTCTTCCTTTAGTTTTTTTTCATTTAAAATTGTAAAACAGCACTTACTCCTCATAAGAAATTTGGAAAAAAGTTGAAAAGTAGAAATAAAAAAGTGATAGAAATTCATCCATGTTCCCATTTATAATTTTATCTTGCCTTCCCCTGTCTTAGTTGAATGAGTATATAATAATTGATGGTGGGATGATCTCCCCCCCACCCCCGTCTCCATTCCTAGAGTCTGAGGACTCTAGAATAAACTGAAAAGAGGGGAGCCTGCCACGATATCACTTATTACTGGGAAAAGTTCATCTGTTAGTATAATAAGAGATAAGAAATATGTCACCAGAATGTTATCCTTCCCAGTGTTTTGATAGATGTAATATTTTCCAGTGTGGTGCCACGGAGTTTAGAGTTAAAATCTTGTGGGAACTGAGCTTGGGATGACCTGAGTGGACAATAGGGCTCATTGTGAAACCCTACCCCCCACTGTGTGCTTTATCACTCACCAGCATGTATTTTTCCCTTAAAGTAAAATTTCTCAGATGAGATTCTTCTTTACCTTGTTCATTTCACTGACCGATGTAAGCAATGAGCAAACTAGTGTCTGTTGTCTACTTTACGGCAGGCCTAGAAGACAACAAGGGAGATGTGTGGTATCCCAGCCCACCAGACCTCTCTATCATTAGACTCAGAAACCAAGCAGTTGAGCTTCCTTTGGGGTTTCTGACGTGGGCTTCATTGGCTACGACAGTAAATCCGCTTTGTAACTGACTCTTCACCACCCCTCTTCCATGGTAAGGGATGTGGTTGCAATTTCCGTTTGTTCAGTGTAATCTCTTAATTTCCATACTCAATCCCGTGGTGTTGGACATTTAAGATTTTCCCCTTTTTACTATTGTAATAACTATAATTAAGAAACATTTTAGGGGACGCCTGGGTGGCTCAGTTGGTTAAGCAGCTGCCTTCGGCTCAGGTCATGATCCCAGCGTCCTGGGATCGAGTCCCACATCAGGCTCCTTGCTCATCAGGGAGCCTGCTTCTCCCTCTGCCTCTGCCTGCCATTCTGTCTGCCTGTGCTCGCTCTCTCTCTCTCTCTGGCAAATAAATAAATAAAATCTTAAAAAAAAAAATTAAAAAAAAAAAGAAAGAAACATTTTAGGCATTAAATGTTTTCTTTAAGTATTTCAGCTTTTATATCCTTAAGCCATTTCTAGATCCAGAATTACTGAGTCCAAGGGTTGGAACAGCTTGAGGCTCATGGTACATTTGCCCAATTTTTTTTCAAAAGAGTTTTTCAAATTTACACGCTCCCCCATAATGTATAAAAGTGGCCATTTTGTCACACCATCTCCAAGAGCGAGAGTTGACCATTAAAAAATAAATCCCAGCTAATTTGCCAGGTAGTAAGTTGTTACAGGAGTTTTACAGATTGTGTCCTCACTTCTTCAGGAAATCTTCAGACTGACCAAGACTTTTCATCTGTAAAAGTTTTAACTGGACTGCAGGTCTGTTATAGATAATTTTAAGTATTCTCGTAGCCCTATAATTCTAGGCTACTCTGAACATTATTCCCATTTACAAGGTGTACAGTTACACTTCAAAAATGGATTATTATAAGTAGTATGGGCTGTGTCATCTTTGTGTGGGAGGAATGACTCCTATAAGAGATGGCAGATGGAGGCCCCAGGCAGAAAGGAAAGGAAAGATGTTTGATCAGGGGTAAGTTGCGTAATCAGGGGAAGCATGAGCTCATGAAACTTTGCTAACCATAAACCATGGTTTTATGACCAAAGGACTGTTAGAGAATATAACCAGAGGCATGCTTGCTTTTGTAGCTCATGGAAAAAAATCTCACACGCATTTCTCTAGATAATGGCAGGGGAGAGGAAAAGAGAAAAGGACTGCAAAAAACCTTGCTAAGTCCCCACTATCTTTAAATCTAGACACTCTGAATACTCTTGGAGACTCACTGACAGTCCTTGTCTTTCACAAGACTTGGTTGCCTCTGTGTAACCATCTGCCCTCCCTGAGGTTATAACATGCAAAATGTGAGATTTGGATATCAAGTCACCATTTGGAAATCATAATTTCAAAGTTCCCCAGAGCAGGAAGTTGCTATTTGTGGCAAATGCTTCTCAAACTATTTCTAACAGTTCACAGATATTTTCTCACTAATCAGCACGCATTTTTATTGTCCCTTAATGGGAAAATTGGTCTGAGGAGATGAGAGTCCGCTGCTCTCCCTTATTTCTTTTCATGGTCCAACTAAAGCAACTGGCAGATGTGTATTGTGTCTACTTTGTGGTGGGCCTTGAAAAGACCGAGAAGACTGGCCTAAGCTCATCCCCCAAATTCTTCTGATTAGGAAAAAACTCAAGGTGAATTGTGACAAAATGCAGTTCTGCTTCCAAATAGATTACAGTCAGGTGTGGGACAGACGCACGTGCGTCAGTAGTGGGATTGTCCCCAGGGGTGAGAGGTGCTACGTGTGTTGGGTACAACTGTGAAGCAGACCAAGGCTCATAAGTAGCTGAACGTTTCTAGAGCCTAACAACTTAGAAAAACTTGCAAATAAATTATTCTTATTCGAGGTTCTCAAAAACCCTGCTGTGTATCGTAGCCTCATTTTATAGCTAAAGAAGCTGAGGCCCAGAGATAGTAAATAAATGGCTTGTCAGGTAGAATTCCATGAGTCAGGATGTAGAAAGGAACAGACCTCTCGTGACGTGACTCTGTGAGGACAGACAGATGTGACCTGATGTGACAGACAGTTCGCGACTCGGTGAGGAGACTCAGTCTTCTGGGTTAGAGGATTCCACCAAGTGACTTGCAGGGCGTAGGATTCTAGAGGTATAGGAGGCTTTGGAACGGAATTAGATAGCTTTGATTTTTTTAATTTTAACTTGTGAGTAGGAATATGATGTGCTAAAGGTGATGCTTGCCTCGGTGTGCAGGTTGAATTGGGATGAAATGACTTTGACTTACAGCGGTTGGCTAAATAATATCGTAACGGCAACGTAGGGCCCGCTTGGACTTACACTCGGATGGAGGATGGCGTAGGATAGAGAGCAGAAGATCCAAATGAAGGACGCGCCAAAAGTGAAACATGGAGGTCTTGGTGATAAGACAGACACGATCGATGACGAAGAAGGACACAATAAAGGGTGATTCCATTTTGAGGCCGGGAAGAAGAAGAACGGCAGTTCAGCCGGCGTGGGCCTGGCCCCGTGAATTCTCAGGCAGAAAGTTCTCTGAAAGCATTTCCGGTGCCAGTGGAACACAGGGCTGGAGGGCCTCACACAGCACGTTTCTGGTTTGTTTATAATCCCAAAGTTACTTTGATTGGGGGAGCTGTCAAGTAAGAGGTAGGGAGACGGCAGACCACGCTAGAGCGATGCTTCCCTTGTTGATGACTGTGTTTCTTTGCCACGAGAACATCCACACTCAACCACTTCACTCAGTTTTCTGCCTTGTCCAGGGAAGGGGCTTCTGTAAGCTGCAACAGAGATGGTAAAACTACGGTTCTTTACTAGGATTTCTACTTGTGAGGATTTGTGAAGTTTTCGATCTCCTTTCAGAGAAGTAGACCCCGTTCTTATGACTGTTGGAATTTCTCTGGTTTCCCCTACAAGCGCGGTTTCTGAATGTACCCTTAGAACACAGAGCTGCTGTTTTAGGAATGTGGGCATTTGAACAGGTCAGTGATAACAGAAGCTTTTGAGTACAAGAGTCTTTTAAGCAGATTTCAATATAATTAGTAGCTCATGGAATAGTTTACATTCTCATGTTCCTTATTTTTTTATTTTTTAAGTTCCTTATTTTATTTTTTTATTCTTTAAGTTTTCCTTATTTTAACAATCAGAATTATTATATGAGGAATATTATATAACCAGATCTCAGTTTTTCGTGAATAAGTCAGAGAGGAGGCTAGGTTAGGTATCTTTCACGGACATGGAAGAGTCAGCATTTTTATTTATTTAATTTATTTATTTTAAAGAGGGGAGAGCAGGGGGAGCACAAGCAGGGGGAGCGGCAGAGGGAGAGGGAGAAGCAGGCTCCCCGCTGAGCAAAGAGCCCAATGCGGGGCTCGATCCCAGGACCCTGAGATCATGACCTGAGCCGCTCAGACTCTAACCCACTGAGCCACCAGGTGTCCCAGAGTCAGCAGTTTTAAACGGCTTTGATTTTACCTGAATCACTGTGTGAGGGAGGCAAGGAAACAAAATGTTAATGGGATTTTTAAAGTCCTTTTGTTCCAGATCTTTTTTGAGTAGGTGAGACCTGGAGTGGATGGCTGTGGCCAGTGGCTTCCAGAGGCAGCCGCGTCCATCTGAAATGAAATAAACTTATCTGACCAACGACCTTCCAGTGTCTGAGGCCGGGGAAGCTTACGGTTCTGCCTTCCTCTTCCTTCTCCCCCAGCGCCACCCCACAGACTCCGCCTCCCTCATCCCCTGAGTGCTCCCGGCATTTCTCCTAATGGTGACGGGGTCTCTATGTGGACTTTGTACTCTGGAAGTTACCATCTGTTGTGTCGTGAAAACGTATCCCAGGTTCTTCAAGCATTTCCCCAAAACCTACCATATACTCTGTGCTCGTTCTTGTGCAAAAAATGCCCTTTATTTGGACTGAGTCTAGCTCTTTGTCTCTATGGAAACCTTGATAGAAAGCTGAGTAACACTTCCGGGAACAGGCCGCTCATTTGGGGTTTGGTAATGATGGGACAAGAGTTCTCGGTGAATTAGTACCGTATCTTACTGAGAGTTCTCAGTGCTGGGTTCCTTTCAACGAGCAGGAACCTCTGCTGAGATACACACATTCCTCACACGCACACACACAGCTGTGTCGGTCGCGGGCTACCCTGAAAGAGACAGAGGCTAAATGTGGCGACCGGAGACTTGACCTTAGGTGGATTTCTAGACTGGAATTTTCCCATTTGCTATGAGGCTTGGTCCTGGTTGTCTGACGTGGGGAAAATCCTGTGGTTTCTCTATATCTCGGTTTCCCCATCTGGAGATACATGGTTGGTCTAGAGGCTGCTTATAATGCCAGCCCCTTCCCCAGCTCTGATATTCCTTTACCATATCCTATTTAACTTTTGTTAGGAAAAATACTACCTTCTATACCTTCAGAGTGCTCCGTAAACGGATAAAAACGATATTAAAATGATAATACTTGTAAAAGTTGCTTTGTTTGTTGTTCAGAAATATTGGGAAGTCAGTCCACTTGTACGGGTAATTTGTGTCGCGTCACCGTCGTGCGTATCTAACTGGCTGCTTCGTGTATGGAAAATAAGCGTAACTTTTTTCAAGAGACAAAGCCTCAGAGTTTAATCAGACCATTTTTACTGGATCTGCTCTCTGGAGGCAGCGTTCTGTTGTTGTTTTATGGACAAATGGTTTTTTTTCAGTAACGAATATGAGCACAACTATTTCCATGGTGGGAACAAGGAGGAAGATGAGGATACGGGGTCAGGAGAGCACAGAGGAGAGAAAACGAGGTGGAAGCAAAACAGATCTAATCAAGTCTCAGTGTCCTTCCGAAAAGAGAAAAGGCACAGCTGCTCCTGTGAATCTAAAATAAATAAAGATTCGTCGTTTAATCATTCAGTGGCGCAGGCCCCGTTAGGGACGAGGGGAACAGAACTGAATAGTCTCTTTAAGTCAACCTGTCGCAGTGCCTTCTTTCGCGCCCTGGCCACTTCTCTGACTCGCCCGCGGGTTTGCTTTTGGGGTTGGCATCGGCCCCTTCGGATGGTCTGTTGTCCTTGCCAGCGGGACCTGAGGGCTGGGGAGGGAGTGGGGCCCGGGGAGGGACGGAGGCGTGGGACGCCTGGGCCAGCCCTCCCAGACTCGGGCAGGGAAGCAGCCTCCCCACGAGAGCACAGACGCACGCCTGCCCCTCTGACATACCGAACCCTGTCATTCTAGGGCAAATCATCGTTCCTTGGGTTGCTTTTGAGATCTTTTCTTTTGAACCGAAGTTGGACTTTTCCACAAGACTCCCTGCCCGGAGCTCAAAGCTCGCTCTGATCTAGCCCTGTTACTCTTGCTCCGTTGCTAAGGCTCTGTAGGTCGGTCGCGGGACCCAGGTGGGGCTCTGCCGGCCGCCAAATCTGGTCCCTTGAGAACTACCACAAGTGATGGCCTCCTGCGGAGGCTGCCCTGGCCGTGCGCTGGAGCGTGGCCGGACCACTAATTGTTGCCTCTGGTGTTTGTCACAGACGCCTGGGGAAGAAAAAGACTCCGGTCTACGCGTCCTCTTCTCCTGTGGATTTGGAGCTGCGCGCGGGTGGTGTGAGGGGGGCGGGTGGGCAGCCTGAGGTCGTGGCCCTTCTGCGGGTCTCACCTTCCTCACCAGAGAGAGCAGAGGGTGAGCTGAGGCCGTTGGCAGCTCGAACAGAGCGAGATATCACAGTGTCCCCGTCTTTATCGCTCTTTTCCTACCCAGTTCCGCTCAGCTGCCTTCTGTTCCGTGAGGCCTCTTTGTCCAGGCTGCCCTGCCTCCGGCAGACTTAACCTTGCTTTTGTCATCCCGCCGTGTTCCCTCATAACCCTCGTCACAGCCCGCTGTGTATTGTAGGCGCTGGGTGTGTGTCTGCGTCCCTGACTAGACTGCCAAGTCCCAGGTATCAGGCCGCGCATGCTTTATTTATCTCCCCGTTTCTCATGGTGTTTTCTGCATTGCAGGCAGGCGCTCCGGACTGTCTGCGCTGAGCAGAGCTCCGGACTTGCTGTCACAGGGGGCGATGTGTAAGCAGGTCCTTAGGAACCAACAGGTAAAACCTCCACTCTTCCCAACTCCTTCGGAAGCCCAGCGGCGGAGCGGGTAGTCCCTCGCTCCCACACCAGAGTCGATGAAAAGGGCAGCGGGCTCCAAGAGTTCTGGTTCCCTGATGTACTTTTAAAGTTCTGTGGCAAACAAGGTTATTTCAGTTCCTGCCAGATTAATGACCCCACAGAGAAGTGACCTCTACAAATATTCCAGAAATAGCAAGTCTTGGAATTCATTGAAAACAGATCAGTCAGAGCTCTTTTTCACTTTGCCAGGAGAGAAAATTCAAAATGGCATCATTTCAGCGTCTTTTTAAAGCTGTCCGGAGCCCACACTAGGCTCAAGGTGCTGGGAGACAGAGCTGAAAGCAGCCTCTGTGATGCTGGAGGCGGCCGGGTTGATTTAACTCTAGGACGTCTCTTCCAGATGACTGTCTCCTCCCGCTGTCTTCACTAGGTCCTTCCTCTGTGTGCCCATATTTTCTCTGTGTCCCAGTCTTCCCTCTTCTTATAAGGGCCCCGTCATACTGGATTAGAGTCAACCCTAATGACCTCTTTTTACTTTCATCATCTCTTTAAAGACTCTGTGTCCAAATACAGTCACATTCTGAATTACTGAAGGCTAGGACTTCAGTATATGAATTTGGGGTTGGGGGAGATGGAGTGTTTCTCCTTTATTTTCCCTATAAGGGAGAACTTTCCCCCTTAAGTGGAATGTGAGTGGCAGACTTGTGTTCCCCAGCTAACATTTATGTAATAAGTGAAAAAGCTCATAACAAAAATATGTAATTATACCTGAATATATAATGTGTGTGCAATGGATAGTGTTCCCTGTCTCTGTCTCTCTCCGTATATTCCATTTGGTGATATAAACACGTAGCTATACATAACACATGTGCACATATGCACATGCTTTTTTTTTTACACATATGTTTAAACCCTGTGTATAAAAACAGGAGACTGAAAGAAAGCACACCAGATTAATGATGTTAGTTATCTTTTGGCTGCGGGGCTATGGGAACTGTTTTTCTTTTCTCCATGATTCAGTATTTATCAGGTTGTCTACAATTAATATGAATTACTCTTTAAAGAAAAAAGTATACTTACTAAAAGTTAAAAAGTAAATAATGAAACCATTCATCCCTAGAGAAGTCATTCATAACAAAAGAGTTGATAATTCCCACTATCTTTCTGGAATAAGTCCTACCATAGAATTACCACAAGAATTAGTGAAGCACTTTAAAAAGGAATATTCTAAGATCAAATTACTCTTTCTGGAAGCCAGGAAAAAAAAAAGTCAAATCTAAAACTTGACTAGTCTAGGAAAAAGTGAAAACTACCTAATAAGAAAAAATTAGAATACCAAAGAAGTAAAAATACAAAGTTCTAAATATAAGTACATTTTAAACTTTGTTTATTATCAGTCTTGGACAATGAGTTCCTCTTGTATTCTTATTGATATTTTGCTGTGTTTTAGTCATAATCATGTATTACTTTGATAATCAGGAAAAAGAAAAAGTGAATTCAGAAGCCAGCCATCCGGTGAGACCAACAGAGAGGTCGAATACTGACTTGGACTTGGTTTGGTTAGCATAGTTTTTGCTACCAAGATAAGGAAATTTCTTCCAATAAGAAAGGTAGTAGAATTTTTGTTTGTTTGTTTGTTTTGCAAATCGACCTGGGTCCCTGGCCAGGGTTTGGACTTAACAACCCGGGGCTTCTTGAAGATGGATAATGGCCACTTTGCCCACAAAGACGCAACACGAGGTTCAGCTGCGGACGCCTGTGCACTGCGGGCAGTGGGCCCGAGTGGTGAGTGCGCCCGCTCATGTTTTCTTTGGCCTGCGTAGTTTCTAAAGAAAAAGGGAGATTTAGACTACAAATGTAAGATTCTGGTTTCTAAAAAAAAAAAAAGAACCGAGATTATTTGGCATTCCAGTCTGGACACCGGCTCTTGGAAGGAGATTGTAGCCGCTACTGGGCCTGTTTGTCCCAGCACTGGCGCGGAGTTGTGGCTAGAATTCATTGTCCCGCCCGGACAGCTCCTCAGAACAGCTAAGTCAGGCCACGAGTACCTCGTGCTTCAAGAGAAGAGTTTTCTTGAGGGAGAGAAAGGGATTCATGAATGTTCAATGTGAACACGTTGGTGTGTTTACTCATTTATTCACCTGCTGTCCCTGTAATGATTGGCAGTGGTGACCCTTCCGTGGGCCTTGGGGAAGTTGTGCAGAGAGTCTCTCCACGGGCCACAGAACCCAAGGGGATCAGGTGTGGTTGCGCAGGACCAGGCCGGATGGGACCAAGGGCGAGACTGTTGGAACACCGCAGGCAGCCCCCAGTCATCGTTGTGGGAGTCCCAGGATCTGCCCTCAGTGAGAAGCTGACTCAGTCAGAAGGGCTTGGTGGTGGCACAGACACAAAGGACTCCCACATCTCAGTGCCTTAGGAGCAGGGCTGGTTTATCCCCCTGCCGTTTATGTCCGCGGCGTGTGACTAGGGATCCTGCATTCTGTCCTTTTCACTTCGATGCCTCAGCTGACAAAGAAGACCACGCCTGGAACGTGGCCAGTAGCTGTGGGAGAGGAACAAAATCTATGGAAAATTGCTCGCTGGTTCTTGAAACTCCCGATTAGAACTAATATGTGTTCTTCCTGCCCACATGTCATTGGTTAGACTCAGCCCCGTGGCCATGCCTAACTACCACGATTAAGCCTCATACAGTCCTACCAGACCCAGAAGTTGGAAATGGCTGGTGGATCGCATCAAGGACGATGACATAAACCTCTGGAATCTCTCTTAATTTATTCGCCCTGCAGAAAGAATTCAAATCGTTCTCCCTTAAATCGAACTTCAGAAAGGAATGACTGATAAACATTCACCTGACTCGTCACGTTGAAAGCCAGGGAGTCAGAGACTGTGTTCTTGGACGTGAACTTGGTGGAGGTGGGCCCTGTTTGTCCGGTGGGAGTTGCTCTTTGGCTCCCTGAATGCTGTGAGTTTTTATGGGTTCCTCACCCGCATCATCAAACTCCAGCCCCACTTGGCGGCACAGCAGAAACGCTGAAGCTTTTGCTTCCTTCCAGAAACAAAAACGAAATAAAATGAAACTCTTATTTTGGCCCTTCATTGTTCTCTTTCTCATCCCACCCTCAAAGCGAATTTCAGCATACGTGCTTTTTGGAGGGCATGCTTTGAACGTGTAGACAATTTAGCGTATTCTTTTAAAATGCCACAAAATCTCCGCAGATATCCCCCAGGTCTGTTTGCGCAGTAGTAGTATCTTGCTAAGCGCTGAAAATCAAATCATCAGGTGGCCGAGTGTGATTTCAGGAAACTCTCAGGACTTGCGTTCACTAAGTCGGTGCACTTGACTGGTTTGTATTTTCCGAAGGGAATGCGTCCGTGTTGTTCCCTAAAAGGTTTTGGTGGGTGTACCTAGGTATTCAGACGGACAACTTCATCTTTCAGGGGAATTTCAGCTACTGAAAAGTCACATCTACTGTCATCAAGATTTATACTGCTTTTTATTTTTAAAGTACCTCCGTGTGATTTGTCTTTATAGAGGGAGGAAGAGGAAGGTTAATTATTGAAAGATCTCATACAGAAATAGAAGTATATGGCCCAAAATTGTGACTTAGAAGTGGGAGTAGTCTGTTCTGCCTGGAATTCTATTTTCTTTAATCAAGGAGGGGGGATAAGGAATATTTCTATATACTAACTAAAGAGAAGACAGGGAAGACACAGTTAGTTCTATGTGGTGTGGGAAATTAATGCCAGAAAAGCTCTCTGTTGTTCATGTACGAAGTCCTTTCATCTTCATCAAGGACTTTAAAACCTTTTTCGTGGGTCTCTTTACGTTTTACCCAGCCTGTTAAAAAGGAGAAATGAAAAATATAGTTAGAATTTCTTCTTATAAAGATCTTCTCTTCTAAAATATGTAAGCCACAGTGACATAATGATTTGATCTCCCCAAGTCAAGATCTGGGAAAGACCCAGTCTCAGGGCTCTGAAAGCAAGATCCCACGGCTCAGTTTGGTTGGTCGATACATGAAAGGTCGTAGTTTGAGTTGTGCATATCAGTGGATTTCTAAAGCCTGGTTTTGTGGACGTTCAAGCCCTTTGGATTAAGAATAGGAATGATGATGGCCTCCATGAAAGGGACCGTAGAATCAGCTGTCCCTTTGGGAGAGTGGAAAGTACCACCCAGGATGCCAACAAACCAACCCCCCACAGTTCTCAAAATCTAGCAGCCTGGCTTCCTAGCGTTCTCAGACTCTCCTTCAGCGGAGCCGGTTCCCCAGGGGCCTTCCTGCAAGACCTCCGGCTCTCTGGTTTCCCCTGGAGAAGAGCAATTCCATGTGTCCCAGCTGGCAGGAGGTTGCGATTCCTCTTTTCACAGCAATCTGTGGCTGCTTTTCATCTACAGATCACGGCAGGGCGTTTGCAAGGAATAAAGACACACTTGCAAATCATGGAAAGCCTGTTACCCATTCTGCACATAGAGAAGACGCGTAACATATAAAAGGCCGTTTTCTCAGGTATAGCAGAAGCCACAGGCGTATGTCACGGACAGTGATTCTAATGGAGTGGTCTAATCACATCGCAGTCCAGAGGCACTTGTGTGTGTCTATCTCCAAAATCAGCCCTGCAATTAAACATAATTATGTTTGCTCTTTTGTGGTTCCTTTCACCCAGGGAACAGAAAGTGCTTCACAAACATTAATTAAGCAGCGCAACACCCCTGTGAGGAAGATAGGAATTATCCTGCTCTTAGATGTGGTGACATGGAAACTGAAGAATTTAGTAATTTATCCACCATTACAGGGGAATTGTTGTCCAAGTTTCCATATGGTTGAAGTTTCTCTGTCGTCTTATCCTTCAGTGAAATAGTCTTTGAAATGCATTAATAATCTTTTGTGGAAAGTATTTTTTTTCAGCTTATAGTTATTAACATTTTGCTGTTTTTTATCTGTGCTTTTGTAAATTATTTTCATTATTATCTATTTTAAATACTTAGTAAGGGCTTATAAGGAACATTGGGGCTCCTGGGTGGCTCAGTAGGTTAAGCCTCTGCCTTCTGCTCAGGTCATGATCTCAGGGTCCTGGGATCGAGCCCTGTATGGGGCTCCACGCTCAGCAGCGAGTCTGCTTGAGGATTCTCTCTCCCTCTTGCTCTGCCCTTCCCCGCTTCTCTAAAATAAATAAATCTTTTAAAAAATGAGAACTTTTAAGATTTACTCTTAGCAAGTTTCAAATGTGCAATGTGTGTATAATAAATAATATGTATAATTAATTATAGTCTCCACAGTGTCCATTCCATCCTATGACTTGTTTTCTAGCTGGACACTGGTGTCTTTGGACTCCCTTCCCCCATGTGGCCCACCCTTCACCCTGCCTCTGGCAACCAGATCTGTTCTCTGTATCTGTGAGCTTGTTATGTTTTTGTTTTTGTTTTAGATTCCACATATAAGCAAGATTATAATACATTTCTCTTTCTCTGTCTGACTTTTCACTTAGCATAATGTCCTCAAGGGCCATCCATGTTCTGCAAGTGGCAAGACTTCCTCTTTTATGGCTGAATAATAGTTCGTTGTGTGTGTGTGTGTGTGTGTGTGTTTTCTATAACATTTTCTTTACCCATTCATCTATCAAGGGACACTTACGTTGTTTCCCTATCTTGGCTGTTACAGAATTATGCTGCACTGAATGTGGAGGTCCGTATATCTTTTTGAGCTAGTGTTTTGTTTTCTTTGGATAATTACCCAGAAGTGGAATTGCTAGATCATGTGTCTTCTTTCATTAAGCATTGTGTTTGTGAGATTCAATCATGTTGTTGCCTGCAGTTATATGAGTTCATTTCCGTTGCTGTAGAGTAATTAAATTATTTAAATACACCACAATTTCTTTATCTATTCTACTGTTGATGAACAACTTTTTTTCTAGTTTGGGATGATTGGAGTATTGTTTTAATTTTCATTTATTTATTTTTTAAGATTTTATTTATTTATTTGACAGAGTGAGAGAAATCACACGTAGGCAGAGAGGCAGGCAGAGAGAGAGAGGGAAGCAAGCTCCCCGATGTGGGGCTCAATCCCAGGACCCTGAGATCATGACCTGAGCTGAAGGCAGAGGCTTTTACCCACTGAACCACCCAGGTGCCCCCTGAGTATTGTTTTTAAAGGAATGTTGTTATGCACGTTCTTCTTGAATTAGGTTGAAATAAGGAAAACTCTTTTTATTTACCATGAAGGCATTGAGACAAATGAATGATGTATACTAAGGAGTTACTAAGTGTTATTCATATGAAGAGGATTGAGAGCCTTAAGAACCTGTTTCCCAGCTGTGGAGCAGGAATAATTAATATTTTCTTTAAACCTGAAAAATATGACTTGCCTTATTGGTTGGTTGCATTCACAAGAGACAGCTCAGAGAAGTAAAAAGAGCTCAGGTGGCAGGTAGACCTGGGTGTGAATTCTCGCTCTACCGCTTACTAACTGTGTGACCTTGGCCAGCTCCGTCATTCCCTCCATGTTTCTTAGCCATCAGATGGTCTCTAGGTGGGGTGCCCAGCTGGCATAGTTGGTGGAGCTCGTTACTCTTGATCTCCGGGTTGCAAGTTTGAACTCCACACTGGGTGTAGAGATTACTTAAAAAAATAAAATCTTAAAAAAAAAAGGTCTCTAGGTTTGTTGAAAGATTTGAAACTAAATATATGGCACTAAGTAGGAACTAAGTGAATGGCATATATTATTAAATATTTTCTGACCCAATATGATTCTAAGACATACCAGATGGTAGTCTGACTGATTTGGATTATAGTTTTAGATTATTAAGAATTTCTATTTGAAAAATTCTATAAGTAAGTATACAGTGAGTATTGAGATATCTATTTTCAAAGAGACCTCTAACACTGAAGGGACCTCCAACATTAAGGATTTCTGTGTTTCTTTTTGAAATATATCCATGATGAATATACTGTGTCCAACTAATTCATTCTTGGTCTCTGAGAGAGTTTATCATAAAACAAAAGAGAAGATCAAATATCATTACAGACATACTGTGTGAACAGCTTGCTTAATATATGATTTAGTCTTGGAAAAGTATTGGCTTTAAGGTCAGAATTCTGTGGAAGTGGAAGCTTGGGCAGAGAATCACTATGGAATTTTGTGTTTGTTGGATCCTTGATTGAGAAGCCTCGTGTTAAATATTTTAGAAATGGTAATAGTTGGAACAAATAGAAGGGAGGGGTGGAGTGATTGATTGATTGATTGCCCAATTCTCATGTGACTGGTTGCCAATTCAACACATGTTACATATTCTCGAGTTTCTACTGGAGAGTCAGTTTTCTGAATATCTGCTTCATCCTATTCTATGTTTTCCTGTCTGAGGAAATGGCACCCAGTTGCTCGAGCTAGAGCCTGGATGTCCTTGACTTCTCCTCTACCCAGATCCATCGAAATCGACAATTCCTGCCAATCCCCCTCCTCAATATTTTGTGAATCCACCCACTTCTCTCTATCTTCTTGCCACTACCATAGTCCAGTCTATCGACACCGCCCACCGGGATCATTTCAGGAGCTTTGTACCTCATCTTCTAACATCCATTTTCCTTCTTTTACAGAACTATCCCATGTTGCAGCCAGAAAATGATCTTTATTAACAACAAACCAGATCAGTCCTATCTTCTGCTTCAAACCCTTTAATAGTTTCATAATGAATTTTGGGTAAAGTCTGTAATTCTTAACTCAATGTGAAAAATGGACCCACTCCCCTTTGCTGCCCTGCCCCGGGGATTTCACGCTACAGCCACACAGGCCTTTTTCCTGGCCCTTGAATGCCTTGTGTTCCTCCTTCACATGCTCCTTTCTGTCTCCTTTCTTTCCCTCGCAAACCCTTACTCATTCTTGAGGTCTCAGTTTTGGTATGTTTTTTCAGGAAAACATCCCACGATCCCATGCATTAAATTATTGGTTACTTCCATTGTATACTTTTATAGCATCTTCTACTTACATGTATAATATTGTTCATACTTAAAATTTTGCATTTAATGCTTACTAATAGTCTATAGGGTTTATGAGAATAGGGATTCTATCTACTTTACTTATGTGTCCTTATTAGTAAGTGCTCAATAAACATTATTGACTGATCGAGTCACGTATTTCTTTAGGGTAGGATTAGATTATTAATATAGTTGAAGGAAACAGTGGACACGTTTTATCTCTTCACAAATGTGGAAATGATCATTTTAACACAGGTAAGAAAATTGTCAGTGTTTGTGAAACTAAAGATAGAAAACTCTTCAGAAGCAATTATAAAGGCTCAATGATGATACTTATTTTTAACATTTTTCTTGATTTATCTTGTTATCAATAGATAGGCCTTCACTTCACAATATAATTTAAAGAACAACAACAAAATACAACGCATATGGCCTTTGATATCTTAGTAATAGTATGCAGCAGCAACATCTACCCCAAAGGAACTCCCTTTCCGGTCTACTTTTTCTAAACTTTTAACTACTCTTTTTTTTTTTTTTTAAGATTTTATTGATATATTTGTCAGAGAGAGAGAGCAGAAGCAGGGGGAGCAGCGGGCGGAGGGAGAAGCAGGCTCCCCACTGAGCAGGGAGCCTGATGCAGAAATCGATCCCAGGACCCTGGGATCATGATCTGAACTGAAGCAGAGGCTTAACCCACGGAGCCACCCAGGCGCCCCTCACTACTCTTCTCCTCCACGCGCATCAAGGCCATGGGCCAGTTCCGAGAGGATGCCTCTTCCTCTCCTCGGCTACATCAGCTGAGTGCAGGATTAGTTCCTCAGAGTGAAGCATGGAAACCATTTCACTTAGATCATCCAAGGTCTTTACTATGAGTACAAATTCCTGCTCCCGATGGAAACCCTGGAAATTAAAATCTCTGGCACATGAGGCCCAGGGAACGACATCTTTAATAAGAAGTCAGGATTTCAAAATTATTGGCCTAGTGCCTAGTCATTACAGGTTAGGAGCTGACAACAGGCATGTATGATGCTAACTCTGGGGAACACAGAGATATCATTTATGCCTTTTTCACTAAGGATCCCCGTGTTAGCTCTAACTTTCAAATAAGCCTGAATCTTTAGTAGAGAGAAGCCATAGAGGCACAAAGCTAAGAGGACCTTAAGAGACCATTTGGTTAGGCTTTGTGCTTCAGGCGTATTTATACCCAACCCCCCTGGGATTGTTAATGGTCTTTTTCCTTACTAGAGCTATTTGAGGGCAAAGAACCCATTATTATATCTTGGGTTTTTCACTGAGACAATCAGATAATCTTAGGTGATCTTTTAACTCTAAAACCTTTTGAGGGCACCTGGGTGGCTCAGTGGGTTAAGCCTCTGCCTTTGGCTCAGGTCATGATCCCGGGGTCTTGGGATCGAGCCCTGCATTGGGCTTTCTCCTCTGCAGGGAGCCTGCTTCCTGCTCTCTCTCTGCCTGCCTCTCTGCCTACTTGTGATCTCTGTCTGTCAAACAAATAAATAAAATCTTAAAAAACAACAACAAACCTTTTGGCTGTACCTAACTAAGGTCTGTTTCTTCTTGTTTAGTACTTTGTAAATGTGGAGAACAGCAAACAAGTCACATTCTTTTCTTTTCTTTTCTTTTTAAACATAGTCACATTCTTAACATACTTACATGCAGACATCCCCTCGTCCACCAGGACTCATGCTGAAGAGGACCCCAAACACAGACTCATTGGGTTGGAAGCCATCATCGACACTAGTTCAGTTGAACCTTCTAATTTTATAGACATGTAAACAAATGCGGGGATGAGATGTCATTTAGTTATAAATCTGACAGATTTAGGAGTATATTTCAACAGCTCAAATTCATTTCTCTCTTGAGCTATATTTTCCCGTGGTGCAGTTGGAAAGCATCTGGTCCATCTAAATCGGGTCTGTTTCAAATCCTTCTCCATCACCTACTACCTATATAATTCCAGCACGTTATTTGACACACTGGAGCTCTGTTTTCACAATATTGTACCATATACGAAGATAAAAATCCACGTTTGTGTAATCATACGGAGAACCAAGTGAGATACAGCACAGCTCCTGTCACAGGATGGATGCTCAGTTGAAAATCCGTATTTGTTGGTGCCGTTTTTTGGAAGACAGTTTGGCAACATGTATCAGAAGATAAGATATGCAAACCCTGTGACTTGGCAACCCTCGTCAGCATAATGAAATCAGGCACCATATGCATGTTCAGAATCTATGAAGTAGCTCACTGTTACAGGACTTTTGTTACACAGTTGGTCAGAACTTCTTTCCTCAAAAAAGAATCACAAGAAAATCTCGATACAACCCAAAGACACTCGTACAATGATGCTGTCTTCTGACAACCTTCGAGAAGAACTTAATGGCATCGACTTTAGCCATAAGAAGAAAAATAATCATGATAAAAGCAAGTTAACAGTTTATTTAGTGTATGTTTTGTGCCAAATCTGTTCATTCACTGAATCCTCACCATAACTGATGTGGGTACAATATCGTCCACACATTATTTTTTATTTTATTTATTTCATTTTTTAAAGATTTTATTTATTTATTTGAGAAAGAGAAAGCACAAGCAGAGGGAAGAGGCAGAGGGAGAAGCAGGCTCCCTGCTGAATAGGGAACCCGAGGCGGGACTTGATCCCAGGACCTTGAGATCATGACCTGAGCCGAAGACAGGGGCTTTTTAACCCACTGAGCCACCCGGGCGCCCAATATTATTCATACTCCAGAGAGATTAAGTATGTATGCGTCTTGTTGGGGAGCAGTGGCGTGGACGCACGGTCACACAGTTAGTGAATCATTGAATCAAGATGAGACGTAAGTTCGTTTGGTTCCAGAGCCAAGCACTCAAGTCTGTAATTTTTATTTGTAGGGATTTAACAATAATCAGCTGCGAAGGTATAAGGCAGGCAGGGTTAAGAACAACTGTCAAAACCGTTACACTTGCCTCTCTTCATGCCGCTCGTATGCGGTCTGCTTATTCAAAAGAAAATGTACCACCATAACTGTGATCCCCTTAATAACAATAATCTATTACTGTGGCCCTATTTTTACCCATCAAACACTTTACATGGTGTCTGAATTGCCTCAGGGACTGTGGTCCCCGTTGGAAAGACCGTGATGAAGAAACCCAGTTAGGTGCAGACGCCCTCGAGTACTGGCCTCACTTACTGACCGGGTGGATTTCCTTCTTTCCTTCATCAAGGAAGCTGGGGTTCTGGGGCGGCCACGGACTACAACATACATTTGGGGAGGAAGGGAGGGAAAATCTTGGAAAACGCAAGGACCCTATATTTCCCAGATGTGCCCCAGTCTGCTTTTGACCTTGCTCCGAAAGGAGACGTTTCCGCGACAGAATGGACATGACATAGCCTGAGCCTGGAGCTGTTCCACCTGAGAGGGTGGCCTCTCCTCTCCTATGACCTGGGACTCTAGTCTTTGGTTCTAGAGGCTAAGTGTTAGGGGAGGAGCTGGGGCGTGGGCCCCCCTTGCCGGCCGCACGTCTCCTTTCTTCATAGCAGCTCTGGTCTCAACTCTGCTGCTTTCTCCACAGCATCACTGGGCTGGGTGGGAACAACGTGGGCCCCAGGTGATATGTGCAGCTTGTACGTGTTCACGAACGATGTCCTCCCCCTTCTAGCCAGCCAGACCTGGTGAGTAATCTGAGAGCTAAAACAGTTTCTCTTTACATTTGGCTTCAGAAAAGACTGAGAAAGATTTGGCAGGTGAGAGAATCTGCCCAAAGCTGCGTGGGGTCCGCTCAGAGACGCCAGAGCTCCTGTCTATTAGGCAAGTTGACCTCCCCGTTCGCTGTGGGGCTGCCTCGTTCTCCTGGTGTCTTCTGACCCGAGTTTTTCTTCCGGGACTAACCACAAGGTTAGAAGAAGGGTCAGGCGTCTGGGCGACTTGGCAGCGGCTTCCCTGAAGATGCTTCTTTCTCCATAATGATGAGATTCAGGCTCACAGTTTCAGTGCTTGTCCCAAAATATTTCGAAATGTGAAATGCATGTGAGCCAAATGACAAAAATGTTTTTTTTTTTAAACAAAAACATGGGCTTCTTGTCATCCACCACACTGGCTGTTTCCATGTCTGTTCAGTCAGTAAATGATTCTGTCTGAGCCTCATTTCTGATGATATCCAGATGGTCTAAAAGTCAATCTTTTCTGCAAAAGAGAAATTCTCTGTGAAAAGCGAGTAGCCTTTATGTTCAGTTGGTGTGGATAGGAATTAAATGGAAAACACAGGATCATCTGTACCCAATTAATACTGATTGATACTTGAATCATTACAGAGTCTATACAGTCGATCTGGGGCTGGATTTAATTATTGTTCTTAACTCTTAAAAGGCCAGTATATCTTTCTCCCAAATTATAGAACATTTTGTGGAAGCCAAAATTGCTAATGTTAACTTTTCTTCTTTTCTATTTTCTCGAATCTTCTGGAATTAAAATGCTGATTCGACGGGTTCAAAGACATTCCGTAGTCAGCCCACCACAGGGAGGTTCTGAAAGCTTGAAATGCGTCGTGGCGTGGATTATGGTGTTGGAGGCTTACTCTGTTTGTCTTAAAATGTGACCTTAAAATCGTTAGCAATAACCAATATTAATATAATTTTGAAGTCACTATCACTTATCAAACTTTTTTTCATTTATCAAACTTTAAAAGAAAAGGATTATTCTCTTTTTCAGAATAAAAATATCAATATTAGCTTCTATTTATTTGGTCTCTATCCTATTAACGAAGCATTGTAGTAGATGTTTTGGTTTTTTATTTCATTTAGTTCTTGTTAGAATCCAGAAGGTGGGCATAATTATCCATGTTCTATGGACATAGAAACAAAGGGTCAAAGAATATCAATAATCTCCCCAAATGGCAAAGGTGATCGGGGTAGGAGGCCAGGAGTGTTAGACTCGAAGTCCGGGCACTCTGCACTCCAGTGAGACAGCTAGATTAACGCGTTCACAGACCATGTTCCTATCAACAAACGGAAGGTGGGCCCTGTCCGACAGCTGCCGCTGTGCAAGGAGCCAGTGGAAGTGGGCGATACGTGACTTGCCCTTTCCCACACACATATGCTCACATCGGGGTCTAGAACACCACTTGGCAGTTAACTGATTTTCTAGCTGGCTGGATAATTGTACATTATCTTGCAGATACTTAGCTATAAACCTTAAGAAGTGCATTTAGTTGTGAAAATCAAATAACGAAGTATTAAGATTTGAGAAATAGTCTGGGGAACGGGGAGTCCATTGATGTTACCATACAAAGGCTGAACATTCAAAGGACATGAAAGCCTCAAAACTCCCACCTTGCTTTTTTTTTTTCCATCCATCTTTCCCTTTCCCCCTCTATCCCCCTCTCTTTGCTTTTGTTTTTGTTCTCACTCTCCTGCTTTCTGATTGCAAACGGGTTTCTTCTCTAACTGCCCCGCCGCTGGTGTAAGCGCTCACGGTGGGTGTAAGCGAAGGCGGCCGTGGGTGCTGAAATGGGGTGGGAAATGGCCGCCTAGATATTTTCTCCTAGGAGTGTGGTTTGTGCGCCGACGGCATTCGGCATTACCTGGGAGACTGTCAGAAATATGGACTTTCACTATCCCAGACCTAAAGAATCAGAATGTTCCTTTTAACAAGATCCTCAGGAGGTTTATATACACACGTGTAGACAACTCCGGTAGGTGTCTCCTTCTGGAGTGGAATCACTGCTCTGAAGTGGAAAGGAATCATCAGAGAACATGGGTTCCAGGCTCCTTCTCAGATTGGCTATGGTTAGGACCAGGACTGGCCTGTGGGTGGGGAGACGTGTTACTGCAGGGAGCAGACTGGGACAAGCCAGCACAGGTGGAAGGTCTAGGGCCCAGTGTGGTTACCATCTGACCACACACTGGTAAGGTGGTCACAGAGCACGTCCTCTAGAGCCTGAGTCCTGTGGCAGCTACTTCTTTAACTTCCTGTTAATAGATACACACACAGAAATGCACATAACGTGCACTGCCCCCATCAAAGTAGCCACGTGTGCACCTACAGGAAGGGGAGAGACACTCAGATGTATTATACACCTACTCCTTGCCGGACGTACGGCAGGTGCTTTCATCATAGAGACGAAGCTGCACGCAGAAGGAAATCTGGGCTTTGGGAGCACATATTGAATCACTAGCCAAACTTCATTAACCGGAAACCTCTGCACATTATAGAGATCTATAACTGGTGTTTTTAATGATGAGCTCGTTAAATGATTAAATTAAACGATAAGATCCTAAAAATCTAAATCATTAAAGAGTAATTAAATTATATTAGAGTTCTCATGTTTATAATATCATCTTAAAAGTCTGTTTCCAAGGGACTTCAAATGATAAAAATATTCTAGCATAAATACTATACACTTAACCCAGATGTTAGTGACTTGAAAGGGATCCTCTTTCCCAAGAGTGGTTTTTCTGGAGTTGGAAACTATGTGTGAATACTGTAATTTACCCAGTTGTAGCCTTGCTGATCTCTGCAAAGGCTGTCTTTTACAACGTTTCTTTGTTTTCTAACATGTAAAATTTCCCCAGAGTGCACCCTTCACACGGACGGCTGGAAGTTACTCATGCCTACCTTCTTTGCATGGGATTATACAGAGAATTCTTGCACGGGATTCTAACCCCGTCACTGAGCTGGCTAGCGGGAGACTGATTTGAGGCTGTCACTGAATCCCTTTGGGTTTCAGGTTTGTCCTCTGTGAAATGTTCAAGTAGTCGTTTAAGTTGTGAGCTTGACTGGACTGTAGGATCCCTTCCATCCTGCATGAATATTCTAGAGTCTAGGAACAGAATAATTTAAAATAGACTGTGTCGACAAAGATTTAAATGGACTCGCTCGGGTCTCATCGTGTGCTTTGAGCGTTTCCAGCCATCCCAAAGTCTGTTCCCAGATGCCAGCGTGTGAGTCAGCACGATCTTGACATCATTTTCACCGTTCCATGACAGTGCAAAATAATTACAGTACAAGTAGTTCTGCACAAACTTAAATTTATATGGTGTTTATTTTTATGAAATGGTAGTGGCAGTACATGGTAATTATTGTTTTGAACTTACTTGACAAAATAAGAAACTGGTAATTCTAAGACATCTGTCCCTATTTTGCTTGTCTAATTTTTCTCATCTATAAATCCGCAAAACAGGACTCACCAAATTAAGATACCCTAATCGCATAGACTATTGGGTTGTGTTGAATCCAATGATTTTCACTTTGAAATCCTCTCCGTGGGGGCAGTGGGACTCTGGACTTTCCACTTCATGCTGCAGGCCCTGCTGTCTCCCGAACGTCTTGTATGATACCAGCCACCCACGTAACTCAGTCCACACCCCCCCGTGTATGTGTGCGCATGCGTGCGCGCTCCCGTGTGTGCGCATGCGTGTGTGTGTCTGTGACACGTGCTTGACTCTGGTACTCAACATGGTCCGAGCGTGTCTTGTTTGTTCCCCAGGAGACTGGAGTTGGACACAGCAATGCCGGGGTACATCCGTTCTCACAGAGTCTGTGCCCTGCCACCGGACGGCCTGCGCTCTGGCCCTAGATCCGCTGTATAACCTCGAGCAAGTGACTGACTTTTCTATCCCTCAGTTTGCTCTTCTCTCAAATTTCAAAATTAGCGGAGCGCCTGGGTGGCTCAGTGGGTTAAAGCCTCTGCCTTCGGCTCGAGTCGTGATCCCAGGGTCCTGGGATCGAGCCCCGCATCGGGCTCTCTGCTCGGCGGGGAGCCTGCTTCCCCCTCTCTCTCTGCCTGCCTCTCTGCTTGTGATCTCTGTCAAATAAATAAATAAAATCTTTAAAAAAAATTTTCAAAATTAGCATTTACTACCATATGGGGTTACTCTGAAGATTTATTGAAATAATCCTTTGAGTGTCTAGTATAATGCCTGATGCATTACAAAGGCTCAATAATAGGAAAAACAACAAGCGAAGAACAAGCAAACGAAACACTGGGGGGTGTCATGCTGCTGTGCGATCGGACGCCCCCATCGTACACCTTTAGACTAGTTACTCAGAATCTCTGCGACTCCTTTTCCTCACCTGCGTGACGCCCACCGCACACACGTGTTGATCTTGCCGTTTTGTTGCCAGTATCGACTGAGTTGTCTGCGACGCACCGGAAATTGTGCTCGACTCCTCGGGGCTGCTCCGCGATGTTTTACCTCCCCCGGGCGCTTCCACAGAGCAGTGGCGCACACGGCTCCCCTTCGCCTGCGCTGCACACCACTGACTGACGTGGCCTGTGCCGGGTCGTCTCCTCCCTCCCGCCTCCGTCGTCGGCTTCTCCGGGAAGAGCGGAGACCAGCGCGCTCCACACCAGACGGGCGCTCCTGCTGGCGGAGACGCGCGTTCTTGGACCTGTTGGTGACGACTCTGCCACAGGCCTTGCTCAGCGGCTCGGGAAGGACATTGGTCTGGGACATGCGGCCGTATCTTGTCACAGCTGGGGGCCCAGCACGCTGACGTAGAGACACGCTCTATTCTAAGCAGCTGGTGGCTTGATGTCTCTCTTTCCGGGGAGCTCCAACCCCGGCCTCCTCTTCTCAGTTCTCACGTTGGCGGTCCATGAGGTGAAGGTGGACGTCGTTGAATCTTACCGCAGAGCCGGGCATGCACAGGCAAGGCCTGCAAGACGTATTGTGGGGCTTACGCAGATTTGTCTCCCGAGTTCAATACATTTCATGGCTCTTGAAACAAAAGGGCACAGTGCGGGGCTGTCCAGTTGTCGACAGTTGTGCTGAGCAGAGCGTAACACTGAGGCTTGTCGAACCGCTGCACGGTCCGCTTTCAACTAAGGTAACATTGTATGTCTTCAGCTAACAAAAAAGGATGAGGAAAAAGGACAGCACCCTTTGAAGAGCCATTTTGGAGTGAGATAGTGTTTATTTTCAAAACTGTTGGGGTGAGGACATGAAGGAGTGACTGATTACAGAATCAGCCACGAAAACAGTTTTAAATATAAATTTAAAAATCCTGCCTTGACATTAATGCTCTCGTAGAAAGGAACGCAGTGCTCCTTGCAGCAAACCCTGCTCCCCGGACTTTTCTGTTTCTTAGCTGCTTGTAACCTGGAACATGTTCCTTTCCCTTTATTTTTTTTTTTTAAGATTTTATTTATTTATTTGACAGACAGAGATCACAAGTAGGCAGAGAGGCAGGCAGAGAGAGAGGGGGAAGCAGGCTCCCTGCAGAGCAGAGAGCCCGATGCGGGACTCGATCCCAGGACCCTGAGATCATGACCTGAGCCGAAGGCAGAGGCTCAACCCACTGAGCCACCCAGGCGCCCCCCTTTATCTTTGTAACATTGTTTTAAGAAATCAATGCAGCCTATTAGGAAAGATCCCTTCAAGATGTGAGAGTTTAGAAGGAATGGTTTAAATTCTGACTCTTGAAAGCCTTGAAGATGTGTTCTAAAAATTATGGGATTATAAAGTGGAGGGTGTGTTCCGCAGTGCCGGGCTTCGTCAGGCGGCAGACGGCACTTTGCCGGCGGCCGGAACGGAGGGCACACCACGACCGGAATGTTCTCTTCAGCACGTCTGCTGCTCCTCGAGCGTCTGCCGTTTCCACTGAGAATAGGGTGTTCTTTCTTTCTTTTTTTTGCTTTTAAAAATTTTTTATTTTATTTAAGTTCAGTTAATTAACATATAGTGTCTTATTAGTTTCAGTGGTAGAGTTCCGGGGTTCACCAGTTGCAACAACAGAACATTCTTTTACTCTAATTCACGCGCCCGCCTCCGCTCCAGAAACAGCACTGTTCGCAACTCTTGGAGAAGAGACTGTAAAAATCTCATCAAACATTTACCCTCTAGCTAAAGGTCTGTTCAAAAGAATGAATTTCGGCTTGTTTTGGTGCCTTTTCCCTGGGACCCTTTTTAACATACCTTTTGTTACTGTGTGACACTGTGTCTTGAGTAACATGGGATTAGAGTCTAGAATAGTCTCCCCTATTGGAGAAACAGAGGGGGGCTAGTAAATAAACACCTACTGACATTTGCCAGATTAGATCAGTTTTTCCCAAACTTAAGTTATTCAGAGATTATTCATGATTTTTTGCCTTATCTGTATATCACCTCACTTAATACACCATAGTTTTTTTTTCTTTAAATCGCTGTGCTTTTAAAACCATAGTTTTGTCCTAAGAAGTAATATCTAAGAAATTATTGGTTTTATGTTCTAGTTTCCTAACATATATAAAAAGAAACCCATGATAGCTAAAGTTAAATTTTAAAATGTGGTATTTCTTAAAATCATCATTCGTAACACTAGTGATAAGCACACTAATCTTTGGGAAACACGGAACTGGCTTGTGCCACTGTTGGAGCTGGAATCAGGTCAAGACCACATCCCTAATAGAAGCTTGGGGATGTAGGAACTAATGTGCATAGCCAAGTTGGTAGAAATACCTGTAGGTATGCCCAAGTATTTAAGACCTTCTTTTCCGTCTGCTTTATCCAGCCTGCTCTGTATTTCTAAATCTGTGTGTCTGGATGTCAGGGCTCCTCCTTCTCTGTTGCATTCTTGACCTCCATTCTTAACTGCTATCTCTGCCTCACCATCGGTTGTGAACTGTGGGTTGTCAGCCTCAGACTGGGGACTTGGTGCTCACGCATAGATGTCCTCTATGCTCTGGTTTCCTTTGGCCTTCTTGACTGGGCTTTCCTCCAATTTCTATTATTATGAAATTAGCAACGGCAAATTAGTACAAAACAATAAATTAGAGCATAAACTGCTCAGGAAAGACAGATCTAGAAGAGCTTTGTGTGACTAGGAATGGGGCCATTATCAATTAAAAAGTAAGATCTTATGAGAAGCTTAATGTAAACTATATGCCTGCCTACATCTCTCATAATCATTTTATATCTTAACTGTGAAAACCGTGGACCCCCTCACTGGTTCTTCCATTATCTCCTGCGCCAAAGTAGTTTTCAGTGCTTCAAGAGTAGTCATTTCCAAATACTCTTAAACATTTCACCAGGCTTCCCATGCGTCCCCAGAGACAATTTCAGGGCTGGAGAAATGGAAATTGAAAGTCAAGGAAATTTACTGGTCTAAAATGTAGCCTTCTGCCTCTGCTTTAGGATTCTCTTCACTGATCTTTGTTTCCTTGTTTTATTTTATTTTATTTTATTTTATTTTATTTTATTTTATTTTATTTTTTGAGCTGAGAGCAATGCTCTACTTTGATGCATGAGATCAAACTGGGGGTCGTGAGAGTCTACTGTAGCATTACGGTCTTCACCAATAGTCATATTCATACTGATGCAATTTTGTAGGTCATCTCTTGGGCGAAGAACAGTCATCCCAAATGCTGATGCATTAAAAATAGAGGAACATCCAGAGAAGCCCTACACTTTTGGATTCTCCTTTCTCTAAAATATCTGAATTCTGACTGGATTTAGGAAGTATGAAATTCCAGAGTCATACTAACCAGCGAAGCAAATTTGAAACCAAAGTGGCACACGGAAACGGGCCCATTGCCCATTGCCAAGGGCGGAGGTAGAAAACCTGTTCGTGTCTTTGAGGCCAGGCCACGGTGTTACTGACGTGTGTGGGCAGCTGTTACGTTGGGAGCTTCTGAGAGAGAGCAGAGATGTGCCTGTGATATTGACTCCTTTCCTGTGTCCCAACCACGTAGTTGAACGTGTGTGGTAGGTGCCGGCGACGGTATCTACAAATGACTACCCTTGGCTTTGCTGGGTGCATGGAACTAGTCCCTCCTCATCACATATGAACACCTTCAAGCCTAACACTGGCTAAAATGCATGATTAAGGAGAAACAAAAATGGATAGCTCTCACCTAGTGTTTTATTGATTTATTTGAGAGAGAGAGAAAGAGAGAGTGAGCAAGCAGGAGGAGCAGAGGGAGAGGGAGAGGGACTCTCAAGCAGACTCTGCACTGATCGTGGAGTCCTACACAGGGCTCCGTCCCAGGACCCTGAGGTCATGACCTGAGTGGAAACCAAGAGTTGGGGACTTAACTGACTGTACTGCCCAGGTGCCCCTCACCTGGTATTTTTAAATGATGGTTTGAAAATTGTTAGCAGTACTGAAGGTATTTACTAACATAGCAGAATCAAAAATGGTGCGGTAAATTGAGAACATCAGAATGACAGAGGCTTGGGTTTGGCAGACGAGGCCCCCTTGAAAATGAACCACGAGGCTACATTCAAGGAAAGCTAGGCCAGATTTCACTGTTTAATAGCCTGCATTTCTGTCTCAGCTCTGCGTTTCTTCCAAATTCCCCCCACACACACCTTGTGTCTCCATAGTTCTTAAGGCAACCATAAGGTTCTTCAAGATGAAAATAACTTGTTTATTCACAATTCATAACTCAGCTTAAGTAAATAAACTAATAAATAATTGCAAAATTCCTTAATCCTAGAGCTCTCTTTTGGCCCACTTCATTTCTTCACTTGACTTTGATGCCGTAAACACTGATAATTCATATATGGAGAGAAAAGCACACCGATCAACTGGAGTTTTTTCTGAGTGGGAACTCATGAGTGGCTCCGTCTACAGGATGTCTGTTCCTGCCTTTCAGTCGGCCCCGATGCATCCATTGACCGAATCCTTACCCTGATGGAGACTCGCGTTGCGTCAGCCCACAGACCAAGACCCTTAGTGGTTTAAGTACAGAAACCACTGAATGCTGGTTTCTGTACTGGAAAGAATGGTGGAAAGAATGCTGAAAACCTGGTTTTAAACTCTGGTGCTAGTTTTGTGACTTTCAGCAAGTAACCTCTCTGACCATCACTTTCAGTGAAACAAAAACGTTGACTCAGATCTGGGCTCGTCTCAAGTGCAAATTCAGATTCATGGGGCGTGGTGTGCTGGGGAACGTGGAGGACCACGGAGACTTCATCCACTCAGAGGCAACGAACATCGTTTTCGATTCTGATTTAGGCCGATCCTGATAGATTAGCTCCGTCTATGCCCAGCAGGCGAGGGCAAGAATGGCCAGAATTAGCGTATATGGGGCACAGTCGTGCTCTTTGAGCGCGTTTCATCTTTATGTGAAGGAGGCACAGTCCATTTCAGAAGCGGCAATATTATTTTATAATTTTTACAACCAGAAGTAGAAAATTCTCTTGACAAGGCAAGTTTTTGGAGACTTGATTCTTTCTCTTTGGCTGAACCTCTCCTACTTTCTTTCTATTAATAACCAGTTGGAACAAATGGCTAGATGGTGCGCCTTGTCTGGGGAATGAACAGAAGCACCTAGAAATTCCTTCTGCACTCACACTCATCAGGTGGGACTTGGAAAGTTTACTTGGCTTACCAGTCAACTTATAATACATTAGCACAAAGTGCATGGATCTAGCTGTAAACGGGAGGCTTCAGGAGGTCTTTAAATCAGGCTGAAATCATTAAATTACTTACGTCTACATCATCTTGAGAAGGAAGTTTGCTATATAGTTGTAATGTTGACTTCTACACTTCAGGATTTAGGATAAGTGCACTGGACAGCTTGAGATACACAAGTCTGTCTTTTGTCAGTGAGTTTATAAAGGTTTTCCTAGATCCTAAAAATGAGTTCCTACTTCCTAAAAATTTGAAGGACATTCAGGCCACTGTTTACCCATTAGAGTAATTTGCTTGACTTGAAGCTGAGATTTTGGAATCACTATTCATTGCCATCTGGGAGTGCACTCTGCCTGTAACTCAGAGTTTGAGGGTTCCAGTCCTTTTTTTTTTTTTTTCCCATGACTTTTTCCTAAATTTGGGAAATCATTAAAGCACTGTCTGCCTGCTTCCCTCCTCAAACAACTGGTTACCCACTCTTGCCCCTTGACTGTACCTCAAGGATATTTGAAGAATCAAAGAAGCTCCAGGAAGTCCCTCTGGTGAAAGTCACTCGTGACATCACCGTTCTCATTGTCTGCTAGGCCGTTACTTCTCCTGGGCCTTTATGGTAAGTAGCCCTGCATGTTCTCCAGAGCACAAAGATGCCATTTACAGCACCCAGAAACTGCAGCTCAGAAGAAGTCATTTTGACTGTGACATATTAATACAACTTTTTATCTTCATCAATAAAACAAGTTCATCTACTTTATGATTTCTCAAGTGTCTGGGAGAACTTATGCAACCAAGGCCAAGTCTGCTACCAGGGCATGAGAGTGTGTTGGCATCTGCCCTAAACAGGTTTGATATATTCTTGACTCTTGGAGTTTCTTCTACGCTCACTTGTTCGGCTAAAGGCAAAAAGGAACAGGAGTAACATGGCATGACTTCCTTGTCCTTAAAAATTTATTAACTTCAAGAGGACAGATGCATACAATTTCAGAGAATATGATTTTACTTCAACTATTCTTCTCCTAGACGATAATTTTAATAGATTTTATTCTTAGTAGTAGAACTGGCTATTTTTCTGCCAATATCCTATTCTTTCTCCTTTCCAACCAGTCTTCTCGGTCTTTATTCCATACTGAGCAGTGGTGATGAATCAAGGGTTAACAAATTCTTGACCTCTGAAGGAGAAAAAAAAAGAGTCCTGATCTATTCCATTTGCTAATTTTGTGGTACAGATAATCCCATCATGGCCATTTTCAAGTGACCAACATGTCATCACTGAAATCAGAGTTGAGAAGCACAATAACGCAGTATTACATAATAATATTATCCCCACCCAAAACAATAGGCATAAATGCGCTTACAAGCATAGATAATACTGAAAGGTAGTCAAGTAGCAAGTAAATGATTGGGGTTGAGTATATATTACTCTTGTTTGAAACATGATTTGTTAGTACATATACTTTAATTTTTAAATAACAACCAGTGTTTAACAGTCAGCTTACAAAGTTCCTGAAAGTTTGATCGTCGATCCTGTGAGCTCCTATGGACCGGTCCCAGCACACCAATCCAAATGAGATATTTAGAAACTAAAGTTTATTAACTTCCTGGGAATGCTTGGAAAACTGCACAGGGAAATGTAAGTGACTCTAAAGTCCCATCCCAAGCCAAGTAGATTAGAGAGCAGGGATATGTCCATTTAACGTGCTGTATTTGGTGTCGGTACAAAGCCCTGGCATTTGTACACTTAATTCGCAGATGATATCAGCAGCGAAGACTGGGGAGACCAGGCTTGCCAGACAGGCCACTCCTAAAAACATCAAAAAGACTCTTCAGAATTTTGAAAGGAATATAAACACGACTGAACATGAGACCAGAAGAACTTGGAGAGACTCATTTTTTACGAAGTTAGTTTAATCTAGACAATATAAACACAGAGAGATAGTATTAAGTCTGTCTGGAAAGGCAGTGCTGCAGATACCATTGTTCATTGTGTGTGAAATGAAGGACGTAAAGAGGACAGGCCGAAGGGAAACAGAGCCTCGGAGTTGATGTACGTAGGTAGATTGAGAAAATAGATTTTGTATTTACTTTGGCTCCCAGTGAAAGGATCCGAGACCACCATGAGTCAATCTTCAAAGCTTGGCTCTTTGGTTAGAATAGCTTAAGGCACCAGAAGGGAATAAGGATCCTTCTGTGTCTATAAACTGTGGGCAAAGAACGTGAAAAACTGTTTTACAAATCTTTCTTCTTCTCCTCCAGAAGTTGCCTCCAAGCAACATACTTCCTCACTGCACTTCTGTTGACTCTCCCTCCTCTGCTGTTCCAAGCACTTACCCGGAAGGTCCTTATCCGTTTCTCGCCTGGTCTCCCTTACTGTCTCCTCCCAGCTTTTGCTGTTCTTGGAATCACAGCTTGAGTATCCATTCCTGGAAGCCTAACTTGACCCCCTCGCCCCAATCCAGGTCCTAGCTGGAAGACACACTGAGTTGAAATGACTTGCTTATTGGTATGTTTTTCCCAATAGACTTAAAGCCCCTTGAGCACAGAAATGTATCTTTATTGTATTCTACGTACTTAGAGCAAATCCTAATTATGTAGTATGTGCTCAATAAATGCTTTTTCTGAATGAGTAAAATAAATGAATCGATGTCCCCAGAGAAGACAGAACCCAAAGGAATCTGGAAGGCTTCCCATTGCTTAGTACATACAATAACATGTGTATTATCAGATGAGGGTACTGCCTTACCAGCCTCTCGGAATAAAGGAACAGAACAAAGTCAACTAAGGATTTTCCTTCAGTGATCTGCTTCCTGGCGCTATTCTTCATGCCAGTCCTGTCATTCTGTCATTAGTTACATTAATATCTTTCCCCCCTTTCCCCTAACTGCCTTCCTGGGCTCCTTGCTACCATACCAAGTACAGTAGATGGTCTGTAGTTACCTGGAGAGAAATGAAGGAGAAGGACAGTCCGTTCCCATGCTAGGGACTCACCACCACCGAGCACCTGTGTTACTTCTCTCCTCCCTTTACCTTTACCTGAACAGTCAAACGCATGCTCTCCTTGTTACACTGTGGTGCTCTGCCAGCCACTACTATCCACACAGTCACAGAGACAAAATAAAGTGGAGTAAGGCAAAATTACAGGTTAGACAGGTGTCTGGTGATCGCCCAAATTATTATCTTTGCAAGAAGCAAAAAGTTGACGTAGGCCTTTTACACACCTCTAGAGACATGAAATTCAGGTTCTAAATTAGAGGTACAATTACATTATGGAGCTTGATATTTTATTCTCAGGTATATGGGAGATGTCTGGAAGTAAAATGGCTTGAGAAGCTACAGACTGGGACTGTGTAAGTTGGAAGATATGTCACATGCGTGATTTTTAATAGGCAGGAATGCCTTGCACTTTGACTTTCCAGAGTTTTCTCCCTTCAGTCTACTAGACTAACCATAGATATAATTCACTGTTCTCAAAGCCTTTTAGGCACAACTGATGACAGTCCATCAGCAGCGAGAAGAACTTTTACTTCCTTTGCGACCGCAGTGTATGGAATGTCCCATTAACATGGATGACACGGTCAGTCTTTACTTGCCCTTTTTCTTGCTTGTTAAAGCAGAATCACACTATCTGGGAATGGGACAGGAATCTGCATATTTAGCAGGTTCCCAAATGATACTGATACACTTTGCACAGTGGAAACAGAGCATGCCTTACCCCTGCCGTGAGTTGATAATTATATAATTGGAGAGCCACGTGGGATGTGTACCTGAATCACGGTGGGGAGAAGTTTGGAGCAAGCTCTAGGGACGGGTAACCTTATGAACTGACAGCACAATGGCCTGTCCTTGTACATTGCGTATGAAATTGCTTATTGTCAGACTCAATAATACAGGTAGGACTGAACAAGTGAGTTTCCTGAGCCCCAGATGACAAGTACCGTTCTTGGCACGATGTCTGTCGGTTAGGTGAGATAAGGACTAAGACTTTTTAGGACCATTCATTCATTCATTCATTCGACAGATAATCTGGGGACACCTACTTTGTCTCAGGCACTATGCTGTATTCTGGGAATACAGATGTGAACAAAACTGACGTGTTCCCATCCTCACGGGGCTTGTAGCAAAGTGGGAAGGAAGATAGTAAGGAAATATTCCTGGAGTCACAGAAGAAGCAGATAGTTACAGTTTGTGGTAACTGCTATGAGGACACATGACAGGTACCAAAAGCATATGGAAAAGGATGTGATACGTACCGGAACGTAACAGTTAGATTTGTAGTGCAATGGGTAACCCACAGAACCGTCTAAGTACTATCTATCATGTCTCTGTCACGTATAATGAGTTCTTTGTCATCACATATGTAATAAATGTCACTAAAATGATCGCTACCATTAGTGAGTGCTAACAATCTACCTTGGCACCGTGGTAGATTTTTACACGTTTTCCCATTTAACCTTCCCAATGACCGCATGAGGTATATCTTATTTCACACACAGGAAACCAAGGCTTCCATCACTATTAAATGCCTCAGCTAGGGGCACCTGGGTGGCTCAGTCAATAGGTGTCTGTCTTCGGCTCAGGTCACAATCCCAGGGTCCTGGTCTCAAGTCCCACATCGGGCTCCCTGCTCGGCCCGAAGCCTGCTTCTCCCTCTCTACTCCCCCTGCTTATGTTCCTGCCCTCGTTGGCTCTCTCTCTCTGTCAAATAAATAAATATAATCTTTCTAAAAAGGCCTCAAGTAGGATCAAATTCTGGTCTGTCTGATCCCAGTGCCTATATTCCATTCAGCGAGACATTAGACAGACCCCACGGGGTGGATATCGAGCGGAGTCTTACAGGGACCTCCAGCCCGCCCTTCGACACCTCATTTTATAGACTCAAACGCAGGAGCCCAGCACCTATCAAAACACAGTGTGGAAACTTGCCGGTAGCAGAGCTGAGTCTAGAACCCAGGTTTTGAGCCCTCGTCCAAAGCTCTTCTCACGCTACCACGTTGCCTCTTTGTATCACAATTATGTGTGCTCTACTAGGAATTTAGGATTTAATTTATTCTCTGTTCTAGGCTTTAAAACGCATTGGTTTAGGCTATACAAATAATTCCCACTTTTCGAAAATTGCACTATACTGTGCTTATATATTATTATCCCGATAGTCCCCTATTGAATATTCAAAATCCACTTACGATCATTAGCAGTTGCGTGACGTTCTTTAGGTGCAAATACTATGCTGTTGGCGCATTCCTTGTAAGAAATGTACTTCTCAGCTGTACTTTCAGTGATGGAAATGGACTTATTTTTTTCTACCTCTTCCCCTCGGCTACATTTACCCTAAGAGCACCAGCCGCAGGACCTGCAGGATACATTTCACCAGGGACAAGATTTTTTAACCTTTTCTTTAACATTGTGGCAAACATGAATATATTAAGACTAGAAAGCAAAATTAGAAAATTTTTTTTAGATAAATAGAAGACTTAAAAGAAATCATGTGGATGTAGCTGGAGACTTCAGATTAAAGTCCCCAAAAGCATACCGTATCCCTTCACCATGTCCTCTCCCTGCCTCGCAACATGGGCTTATACCCCTCACCACATGTATTAACTCTTTCCTGCCATTAGGGGTAATTTGGTGGAAAAAAATTTAGAGCAATGTGCCTTAAACTCATTACACACTCAAACCTTTGTCCATTTCTGAAGGTGTAATATAGAGGAAAGTGGTGTACTTTGGAGTCAGTAAGACTTGAGTTTCAATCTTGATAACAAAACTTCCCAGCTCGGCGACTCTATATTCTGAGTCTCAGGTTGTTGAGTTGTGTATTGGATATGCATTTTGTACACCATAAGCCTGACTTGATAATTAAGCGAGATACATTAATGTGCCAATACCTGCAGTCTAGACGGCACTCAGGAAGTGACAACGGATCATGATTACGTGTATCATGATCACACACTTGTCCCGTGTCAGGCAGAGGGTAGGGGCTTGGAGTGTGGCCGGGGAAATGAGAAAGATACTGACCCAAAAGAATTTCCACTACATCTTGGCTTCTAGAGCATTGAAACAAGATGTAAGAGCAAAGTACACACACACACACACACACACACACACAGACACACACACACCTGCACCTGCAGGGCGAGAGGACCAGCAAATAGAGGTGAGAGAGATCGGGCCGTAGGAGGGAGACTTGGGAAGCCTGGAGTTTTTGAGCTGTGAGGGGAATGACGAACTGTCACAGGAAAATCAAACCTTTCCCTCTTGTTTCTTCTCAAAACTAATTCATGAAAAGTTAAGGAAACAACTGGGATATGCGCTTTTTTCCCCTCTACAGACATTTGTTTTAAATCTAGTCTTTATTTACTTATCTCTGTTGCTGACATTTGTGACATCAGGATTAGAAATGACATTGTACCAGAACTAGCGTGACTCAGGTTTTGCCTTAAATTTGAGCTTTCTGATTTTCCGGTTTATTTTCCCACTTCCTGTTTCCAAGGCCAAGAGCTTTAAAAAGATCAGAAAATGATTCTCGCACAACATTAGGCTGGAAAAATGTTTTTGTAAGTCAAGTGCAAATTCATCAGAATTATATAGCTTAAAATACCTTTGGCAGGCTATCAAAGTTTGTAGGCCAAAAAACAAAAAAACGAAAACAAAGCAACAAAAACCCAAACCAAACCAACTAAACAACAACAACAACAAAACCCAGAGGAAACCTTGGGTTCAATTCATCCATGCTATGAAAACTCTATGCCAGGCAAAAACGCCTGTACTCCTTAGGCGTCCCGTGCAGCCAGGGTAGATGGAGGCCTAAACCACGGGCCTGCGTGGATCTATCTTCAGTCGGTTCCTGTAGGGGAGAAGTGCGGAGAGGGCACCTGATCCGAAGACCGAAGTGTTAAGCTTGTGTGCTGGCCCGGGGGAAGTGGATAGAATGAATTCCGGTCCCTCCTCCAGGGAAGATACTCTACCCGGCTCTGCTCTATCTCGGCTGCCACCGGCCTCTCACCACACGGACTCTCACCACATCTGGGAACGAGAAGATAAGGGTCCTCATCTCACATTCTCCAGCTATAGAGGAGACAACTTCCTGGTCTTTTTCTTCAAACCAGCAGCATCTCCATGTTGTTTCTCGATGAAGCATAGGAGGGGTTTTAGCATCTTCTTACTTTAAAAAGTTTTAATGTTACTTCTAAAAATAAAAAACATCTGAGAGAAGTAAGAACCTCCCAGAACCACATTCCCCCATGGCTCTGTCATTCGTCCTACTCAGACAGACTTCTCAGGGCCTCTGTTCGTTACACCTTTTGAGGATCTTCAGATAGACCCATCCCATGGAAGAATCAGAAATAAGCGGAGGTGACAAAGCTCTTAGAAATGCTTGTGTTTTTTTCTTCTCTGCCAGATAGCTCTGAACATTGCATCACACCACGCTCTGCTGTGGTAAATTCTCGCCTAGCTTGACAGGTGTTCTTGGCTGCCTGGCTTTGGCGAGAAGACCCGCTGGTCATCTCAACAGTGGATGACTAAAGCTTAGAGGAAGGGGAATGCTGACAGTTTTGATCAAAGACAGAGATGGTCTGCACCGGATGTAGACCATTGTCAGGACTAAAAACGCAGGCCCAGTGAATCATACTCGTTCAAAGAGATGTCAGGAGGCATAGGGGCCATGAGATTTGTTCTGCCTTGTGGCACCAGGACAAGGCGAGAGGAGATCCTAACGAGCACCTTCTGAGCATCAGGTTCCAAAGAAACTCCTGGTATTTTATTCTCAAATAGCGAACAGCTTAGATAAACTTCCTGGACCACTGAGTTGGCTGTTATTTTACAGCCACAACCGTAATCCGGAAGGCTTGTTGTCATAGTACGTGCTTCGAGATGACGGCCATCAGGGTGGAAGGTCGATACTGTAGATTAACTGAGGTCGAGAACACCTGGCATGTGGAATGAATTGCCCTTTCTACAGAAGACGGAAGTTTGGAATTGGAGGCTAAGTGCAGGTTTTCCTAAGACTTTTCCTAGCCACGGGCAGTTACCTACAGAATGTGATATGCGGAACCTTTCTTCATTCCACAAATATCTATTGAGGCAGGCGCTATGCTAGATGCTAGGGGAAAGCAGAAGTAAGTCCCTGCCCTCCCAGACTCTGTAGACCAACCGGGGAGAGGCACATCCAGTACTTCTGGGTCTGGAACCCCAGACTTCCCCCGGGCCCCCACCAGCTTCCTCTGGTTTCTCTGCTCGTCATCAAGAATCCTCGAATCCGGCCCACAGACCTGCTACATCAGTCTCCTGGGGAACTTGTTTACACTGCATATCTCTAGGACTCACCCCAGTCCTACAGAATAAAAATCTTTGACCTTTTAACAAATGTCCCCAAATATTTCTGATGCCATAAATTCTCTCTGCACTTTTTAACTGTGATAAGGCTTTACAGCATTTGTGAAAGAGGGAACACAGGAACAAGAATGCTGGTTTGTGGCGGAGCGAGCCCTGGATTTGTGGCTTTCAGTCAGGACTTCAGATGTGGGTTTCTTCGATTTGCTTTTGAGTCTCAGTCCGCTGAAGGATTGTGTGTGACAGCGCCAAGCCTGGTCTGAGATCACTTCTTTATCTAATTAGTAGTAAGTTACCCAGAAACAATGTTAAAACATAAGCCAGGGACAGGGAGAAGGTATTTGCAATATTTATATATAAGGCATAAAGTACTATTTATATATGAAGAATTATTTATTTATATATGAGTTCCTATAGATCAGTAGGCAAAAGACAAATAATCACACAGAAAAAATGGACAAAAGATAAGAATATGCAATTCATAGAGAGGAAAACTGAATTAAAAAAAAATCAAACTCAGTTGGTCACAAGGAAATATCACTTACAACTATCACCTAGTCTACCATTACCAAAATTAAGGTCTGACAGCATCATGAATTGTCATCATGTGGGTGAGATGATACTTTACTGCATTGGTCTTGGGAATATAGTTTGATAGACCCTCTTTCTTTCTTTCTTTCTTTCTTTCTTTCTTTTTTTTTTTATAGACCCACTTTCAAGACAATATTGATGGCATCTAGTAAAATTCAAGATAGAATTCTTAGGTCTCAAACATTCCTCTCCTCTGTATGTATCCAACAAAAACTCTTGTAGGTGTACACAGAGCCATGTCATAGAATGAGTATTTCATCCTTGCTTACAAGAGTAAAGAAATGGGAAACGATCTAAATGTCCATTTAAAGAGGTAAATAAATGTCCATTTAAAGGGCAAGTAAAATGAGCAGTTGAAAGTGATCATCTAAATCAACCGACTAGATCTCAAGAATTTTATGTGGGGTAAAAACAAGGAAAAGAACCAAATACTCAGCATGAATCGTGTAGATAAAATGTATTTTCACTGGTAATAAACATAAAGAACAAAAATAATTTATACGTGGTTCTAGAGTGCCTATTTATGTTGATAAAAGTTTTTTTTAATGAAAGGAAAGAAATCAAAATTCGTGTCTGTTGCCCGACAAGAAGAAGAAGAAAGGGATAGGTGACGTTGGAAATGTTTGACTGAGTCTGTCATTTAACTACCTAATAGGGAAATCCTAAAACCTGGAGGAGACATAACCAAACATTCACGGTTGCTCACTCTGGATCACAGGGCTGTGAGCATTTGTGGTTATGTCATTTTTTGTCGTTTTCTACAACATTAACGTTTTTGAAAATTAAAAAATGAAACCGATGACTCTGTTTTCTCATAGCTGGAGAAACTATTCGGATAGGCAGGAGGTTGTTGCTAACCTGAAATACAATGAAGGGTCCTGGCGTACCCACCGGCTGGGGGACGAGGGCTTGGTTGGGGAGTGTTGGGCGTCCCCAGAAGATTTTCAGGACTCACCCATGGAGGGAGGCCCCAAGAATGTGAACTGTGTTTGTAATTTATGTGGATTTGTTTTTAATGCTCTCAGCTACTATTGATGTAGACAGTGAAATTGCCGCTCAGAGACTGAGAGAATAAATAGCTCTTTCTTCTCTTCCACGCCCCTGCTTGTCACCCCCCACCCACCTGCGGTTTGGCAGCCGCGCTTGATGCCTCACAACTGGCTGCCCTTCTCCGTTTCTATTTTATCTTCCTGTCTGGTAGGTGGTTGCTATGAAAGTGTAAAGGAGACAAGGAAAGGAGGGAGGAGGGAGAATGTAGTTGACTCTGGATAGATGAAGGACATCTCTTGGCTTAGCATCCAAAGGGTCAAGTTTCATGTCCTGACCTGCACATGATTTTAGAGAAGAGGGCACTGGGGATTCTACCTTCCGGGCACACGTACACACACACACACACACACACATACACACACCCCACATACTCCCGTTTCCCGCGTTTGAGTGAAACCTCCAGCTTCTTTGGGCACCATCCACACCCATTAATAAAAACCAGTGTTCAAGAGACTGGAAAAGAGAGCATCACGTTTATTTTAACATGCTTCCCCATGTATGCATTTAACTTTCAAGCTCCAAATGGTACAAGTCAAAGGAAAAGAGGGCTGGTTTTTCTTTGCATCTCCGCTCCTCTACCTGCTGTGCCACCTTGGGCAAACACCTCATTAAGACAAGTGGTCCACACGCATGTGTGTCTGTGTATGTGTGTGTGGTGTAAACAGCAGCCGTCTAATGGGTGAGTAATGTCTGAACATTCTCTGAAAACTGGAGGATCGTGTAATTTAACTTGTTATTATTGCTCTTATCTCATTCCGGGAGTGGTTTTGTTTGGTGAATTGGATGTTCTCATTTAAGAATCTCTTCTGCTTCTCTTAGAAGCTGCTCGTTACTATCCACAAAGAGTTGCCAGATTTCGCAAATAAAATTCCAGGGCACACACTTAGATTTGAATTTCAAATAAGCCACAAGTATTTTTTTTTTAATTTTTATTTATGTATTTGACAGAGAGATCACAAGTAGGCAGAGAGGCAGGCAGGGAGAGAGGAGGAAGCAGGCTTCCCGCTGAGCAGAGAGCCTGATGCGGGGCTCGATCCCGGGACCCTGAGATCATGACCTGAGCTGAAGGCAGAGGCTTAACCCACTGAGCCACCCATGCGCCCCCACAAGTATTTTTTTAAATGATTTATTTATTTATTTGAGAGAGAGAGTGAGAGAATGGGGGAAGCGACAGAGGGACACAATTGCAAGCAGACTTCCACGGAGCGCAGAGCCCGACAAGGTCAGGACCTGAGCTGAAACTGAGTTGGACGTTAACTGACTGAGCCACCCAGGTGCCCACAGAAGCATTTTTTTAATGTTGATGTACACCAAATATTGAATGGACATACTTACATTGAAAAGGAACATTGCTTTTCAAAAGTCCTGTATTTAAAAACTTAATCCAGTGTCCTGTTTTTAACTGTGGCAACCCTATGTCTATTAGGGCTTTTTTGAAGATCAGGGGCCAGGTCTTTCTGATTTCAAAATGTTTATGGATAAGAAGGAATGCTTTACGCTTCAGGTAAAAGAAACTCTCAGTGTTTTTAACAAAAGGAATTTATTTTTCTCATAGAAGAGGTAGTCTTAGAGAGACAATCCTAGGAACGTTTCAGTGGCTCAGACATATCAAGGGTCTGGTTTTGGGTTCCTGTGATTCTCTTGGTCTTTCCTTCATCATCACAAAATGGCTGCCATTGCTCTAAGCATCACATCCTCACAGAGCTTTCTTGTCAGAGAACTTCATTGTATCAGGAAAAGGAATGTTTTTCTCAGAATCTTCTGGAAAACTGGAAAATTGCCCAGCTTTCCTGCTCTTTAGAATGGAGGGATGAACCAGGGAAGCATTTGGGGTAGCTCGGTCAAAGCATCTGCCAGTGTTGAGCAGATATTAACTGAGCGTCTACTATATGCCAATCCTTATGTCTCATGTTAGAGACACAGAATGTGTAAGAGAAGCTCCTGCCCTCCAGGAGCTTATGCTGTGATCAGGAAGGTAGCGGTAACTCACAAGAATTGGTACTGTTAGCCGTACGCTTTGTTACAGATGTGTGCTGGGGTAACGGGAGCTCATCAGGGCCACTTCTCTCAGGTTGGAGTTGGGAAAGGGCCTGCTGGAGAGATGCTGCTTGGCCGCTCGTACATGCTTACCATTGTGTGGGGTTAAGTCTGTGCGGATATGCAAATCTTTATTAGAGTTTCTGCACAGCACAAGGGTACAGTAAATGTTAGCTCTAACAATGATTACTGTCGTAGTGGGGGTCAGTGGTTAGCCTATCACATGGACGCCCATCTTTTATTGGCTGATCTCAGTAAGGTGGTATGACCTGCCCTAATTCACACAGGGCTAGAAGTCAACGAGGAATGGTGACAGTCAGCAGACACTGAGCAGATGGCAGAACCAGGGCCTGAGTTTGAGCCCACCCTAAAGGTCTCATTGAATCGAATCCGCTGTCTAAAGGCCCTGTCTTCAATATGGTCACATTCTCAGGCGCTGGAGGGCTAGGACTTCAACATATGAGTTTGAGATGGGGTAGAATTTAGCATGTAACAGTAGGTAACCATCGGTACCTGTCACATTGTCAATGACAGATTCTTTCTGCCTCTCCCTGAGCCTTTGCTGGTTCCAATCCTCTCATCCAGAACCACTTTCTTCTCTCCAGATACCCAACAACCCTCACCTTCTAAAACAACCCCCAAGTTTTCCTCTCCCGTGAAACCTCATCCTAACCCTTCCCTCATCTTCCCAGCCTGCTTTGATTGAATTCTGCCTCAGTTCATATGCCTACATCTTCACGGTCAGCCTGGGAATAATGTGGTTTGAGCCGAAGAAACATCATAGACAAGTCATGACATCACACAGTGTAAATTCTGGCTTCAACGAAACCTGAGATTTAATGAACTTTGGCTGAAGCTGGGTAAGAGTCATCATGTAGAGCCAGGAATGTGACATGAAACCTTTCCTAAAACTGCAGGTGAGCTCCTCATTGTCACATAGAAAGTGGGGACTTGAGAGGATTTGGGGTTCAATTTGGGATCTTTTCAGGGGACCTTAGAATAAGAAACTTGAGTGTGAGTGTTTAGTTAAAAAATGGAAATTGGTTGGGCGCCATTTTCTATACGTTGAATTCCCAGTGAGGAGATTCTCCACAGAATTATCGTCTCAGGCTGTATGCTTTCTCTTTGGTACTTATTATCCTTATTATAATGTGTTAGCATGGAGATGGGAGAATGGCAATTTCAAGATTAAGAAACTCAGCTCACAGACTTTTATAGCAGCAACCATGTTTCCATTTTATTTTAAAATGTGTAATTAACTCCCTAGTCCTCTGTAAAAAGAGTATTGAGGAGGATCTGGAGTCATTTATTGATAAGATCCTCCTGGGTGTGGGATTCATATTTGTTATACCTTCACTCAGTGACTTTTTAAAATTGACTATTTCAAGGTTATTTTGAATCTGGAATTTTTAAAAAAGGAATCATTGCTACATGGGCCTGCTTAAGGCACTGTGCTTTCAAGTTTGCTCCCCTCTGTCAGTGCAAAGGTCTTTTATCTCGGATCAGTGCTGGACTTCAAAGAGAAGCACTCGTCTGCCCGTCTTGCTTCTCCACCACACCCTCTCTTTGCAGTTTTCATCCACAGGAAGCTGGTGCCTGTCTGCTCACGTGACATGCACACAATGTAACAGGTGTCCTGGGCCAGAACCTTCCAATGGTCAGCACTCCCACCCTGTGATGTGATGAGCAAATGGTCTTTCAAGTCAACAGCACTTTTTTGTCAGGCTCATAAGGAAAACGCAGCGTCAGAAGTTGATGTGTTTACATGACCCTCTGTTTTGTCACCCGTGCAGCTGCCGTGCTTTCTTATTTAAGATCAGCAGGTCCGCCAACCTGACGTGTGGTGCGAAGTTCTAAATTACTGCTCTACATGAAGTGCAGTAGGGATATGAAGGAAGGCAGCATTCACTACATCTGATGAGGGGAGAATCATAGACGAGTTGAGACAGAAGGAAGCCTTGAAAATGGATTTGCCAGATTGTAGAGTATTGAATTCTGGGCAAAGGCAATTTCATAGACCCTTCGTAGAAAATGCAGGGTCTGGTGAAGAAATGCAGAATAGTTACAGAAAACTCAAGGCACCAGGACCACGGTGGGTCGTCAAGACTTTAGGGAGAGGAAACAGATGCACAGGTTGGGTCGTAAAGGGTGCTTGGCTATGAAGTCAGACCTAGGAAACTCAGTGGAATAGCAGTGTGCGGAAAAAGATAGTGGCACCAGTATTTTACACAAATGTAGGGACCATGGACTAAGAGTTGTAAAGTGGTTGTAAAGCAAGCAAAGGTATTGTGTTATCAAGTTCTTCACTAAATTATCTGGACAATAAATGCATGTTTAGATAGAAGTTTGTGTAAGGTCAGCATATTCAGAGTGGGTGGGGTTGGGCCAACGTCTGGCAGGTGAGAGAGACTTGAATTATCCGAAAGGACAGGAGAGAGCATTCTCCCTGAGCAGAAGAGTGGTAGATAAGAAGGACAATAAAGAAATGAACCCAGCAATTAGGAGGGACGTTTAAACTCTGGAGCCAACTGGTTTATTTAAGTACTTCTCAAGATTGACTGCACATTGGAACCCCCTAGGGATATTTAAAAAATACTGATGCCTGGGTTCCATACCCAGGAATTCTAACTAAATTTGTCTGGAGCATGGCCTGAGCAACAGCATTTTTAAAAGCTCCCAATTGATCGATTATAGTATACAGTCACATTTGTTGTTTTTTTATTTACTCAGATTTTATTTACTCACTTGAGAGAGAGAGCACAAACAGGGGGAGAGGCAGGGGTGGGCGGGGAGGAGACTCCCCGCCAAGCTGGGAGCCCGACATGGGGTTTGGTCCCAGGATCCTGAGCTCATGACCTGAGCTGAAGGCAGACCCTTCACCATCTGAACCACCCAGGAACCCCTACAGCCACATTCGTTATGGAGACCAATGCAGTCCGAGCTGGGGACTTTGGGTTTGGTCTCACAGACATTGCATGTTATTAAGTGTTGGAGAAATAGAAATGATCTGCTAGAGGAAGCTGGTAGTTGAAAAATGGATTGGAGAGAGAGTGAGGTTCATGGAAATGAGCCCAACCAGAAATTCATAGAGCAATCTTGGTGTGATTTGTCAGAGCATCAGGCCAGCCTTGTGTCCTTGCAAAAAGAAGGAATAGGGCAGACCCCAGAGCTGTGTTAAAGAATCATCCCAAGAACCCGATGGCAGGGACAGAAGATTTAGCAGACAGATACTGATTCTGGGAGTGGATGGACCTGGGTTCAAATTACAGCCCTGCCCAGTTTCCAAGATTATGACCTGGGCAAGGCCTTTAACTTCTCCCTCAGATCATCTGTCTGCTGTGGAGGTAATGACCCTGACCTAGCAGACGTGTGGTGAGGAAGAGGGAGATAATATATACAAATACCTACCATAGAGCCAGTATTCAATAAAAGCAGTCTGTAGTATCATTTCCATAGGGAATTACAGAGGCTGACTCATTAAGAGCATTTGCTTTAGGGGCAGACCAGTGATCTAAACCCAGCTCAGCCCCTGACAATCATGTGACCTTGGATAAGGTACAAAATCTGAACAAATTTTCCCATCTATAAAATCGATATTTCCTTTTTGTGGTCTAGTAATGTTCCACTGAACAAATATACCGCATTTTATTTATCCATGCCTCAGCTCATGGACATTTGGGTTGTTTTTGCTTTTTGGCTATTATGAGTAATGCTGGTAGGAAACTTTGTTTACATGATTTTTGGTTTTGTGTTTGTTTTTTGGTATGGATATATGTTTTCATTTCTCTTGAGTATATACCCAGGAATGGGGTCACTAACTCATTTGGTGACTCTGTGTTTAGCATTTGTTTTCCATAGCATCTGTACGATTCTACATTCTTAACATCAATATATAAGGGAACCAATATCTCTTCTTCCTTGCCAATGTTTGTTATTTTTTGTGTTTTTTATTATAGCCATTTTAGTGGCTATGAGGTAGTATCTTATTATGGTTTTGGTTTGCACTTTTCCAATGGCTAATTGTGGTGAGCATTTTTTCATATTCCTTTTTCTCATGGTCAATTAGCCAACACATAGTACATCATTAATTTTTGATGTAGTGTTCAATGATTCATTAGTTGCATATAACACCCAGTGCTCATCATAACTTGTGCCCTCCTTAATGCCCATCACCAATGAAGATGTGGTCCATGCACAGTGGAGTACTACGCAGCCGTCAGAAAGGACGAACATCCACCATCTACATTGACATGGAGGGACTGGAGGGGATCATGCTGAGTGAAAGAAGTCGAGCAGAGAGAGTCAGTTATCATACAGCGTCACTCATATGTGAATATTTTTTTCATACTCTTATTGGCTATTTGTAAAATCTTTGGAGATTTTGATTCTATACCATTTTTAAATTGGGTTATTTGCCTTTTTGTTATTGAGTTAAAAGAGTTCTTTACAGTTCTGGATGCAAGTCTCTTATCTGAAATGTAATTAGCAATTATTTTCTTCCATTCTGTGGCTCATCTTTTCACTTTCTTGATAGTGTTCTTTGAAGCACAAAGTTTTTAATTTTGACAAAGTCCAATCAATGTACCTGTTTTTTCTTTAGTTCCTTATGTATTTGGTGTTTTATCTGAGAAGATTTTGCTCATCTCAGTGTCATGAAGATTAACTCCTATGCTTACTTCTAGGAGTTTTATAGTTTTAGTTCTTACGTGTAGGTGTATGAAACATTTCGAGTTCATTTTTGTCTGTGGTTTGAGGAAGGAGTCTAAGTTCATTCTTTTGTAAATGTATATGTGCCATTTGTTGAAAAGACCATTCTTTCTCCATTGAATTGTGTTAGCATCCTTACCGAGAATGTTCACGTCTATCCTTACGCTGCCTTACCTTCTCAGTGGCAAATATTCAAGGTGAAGAAGTTTCACAGGACACACTGTTACTCTTCTCCTTTGTTAGATTTATTTCATGACATTGAAACACTTTAAATTATCTATCATTGCCTTATATTTTTAAAATTGTTTTAAAGATTTATTTATTGATGTGAGAGAGAGTGGGGGGTAGGACAGAGGGAGAGGGAGTGAGAATCTTAATCAGACACCGTGCTGAGCATGGAATCTGATGCGGGGCTCGATCTCATGATCCTGAGATTATGATCTGAACTGAAACCAGGAGTCCACCCAGGTGCCCCACCCAGGTGCCCTCTATCATTGCCCTTTTAAGAATTGATTTGATTTGGGGGCGCCTGGGTGGCTCAGTGGCTTAAAGCCTCTGCCTTCGGCTCAGGTCATGATCTCAGGGTCCTGGGATTGAGGCCCGCATCGGGCTCTCTGCTCAGCGGGGAGCCTACTTTCTCCTCTCTCTCTCTCTCTGCCTGCCTCTCTGCCTACTTATAATCTCTCTCTCTCTGTCAAATAAATAAATAAATACATCTTAAAAAAAGAATTGATTTGATTTAGACTTTATTCTATATTTCACATAAAAATTGGTGGTAGGAAAATTATTATCATTTTTTTTCACTTTTCCAAAAGAAAGAGAGAGAGGAAGGAAAGAAGGAAGAAAGAGGAAGGAAGGAAGCAAGAAAGGGAAAAAAAAAAAAAGGAAAGGAATAAAGAAAACAAACCATACAGACGTGGCTCGAGGCTCCAGCTGTGGTACACACACTGTTTGCTGTTACACATTCTCCTGAGCATCTCTCCCTCTCGGCGCACTTTCCCTTAACGCATAACCCTGCTGGACCGACAGTAGGTTTCGTGGTTGCATAACCACACTTAATTCTCTCTTGATGTTCATCACTGTGGATTTTCAATACAACTCTAGCAGTCTTGTTTATCTAACCCAAATATCTCAAAAATCCTTTTGAAAATGTGCATTTTTCTCTGCCCTGAAGGTAAAACACCACAACCTTCTTTAATAGTAAAGCTCATGTGACTAGTAGTTTAGGAACAGAAAGATTGATTGTTTTCCCTCTGGGTCTCGTCCTCATTTGTTCAGCCAGAGGACGAGGAGCAGAGCTAAAAAAAGAAGCGGCAGGCTGGACGGCCAGTGCTACTTCCTGCTGGAGAGCAAAGCAGCACATGGGGCCGCCTTTCCCAGGACATTCTCCTTGCAGAGGGTGTGAGAGGCACACAGTGGGCATCAGGCCTTGGAACACAGTTAATCCGTGTTCCCAAGGGTGCAGTTGATTTCTCAGTCTTTAAGCTGCCCCAGTTGTGATCTTGGGACACCAGACTAACAGAGCAGAGGGTAACTGGAGCCCAAAAAGGGCTGTAGAAGTTGATTCTGGAGTGAAATTTGGTATCTGTTGATCCATCCTCTGGCCTGGACTCTCGGTGATTATCTCCTAAAGACATACGCTGTGCATTTCATGTTGTCTTTGTAGAGACGAGCAAGGTGGACGTACGCGGTTTCAGTGCATCCAGTGATCGCACTGGAAAGACCAACAAAATCTGATCAGCCTCGAGTGATTTTCGTGACGTGATCTAAGGAATTAATGCTGGATTTTGTCTTCTCTGAAATCAATGCCTGGATAGTGCTTTAAAATAGCCCAAGAAATTAATTTGTTGACAAATTTCTGAAGGACAACTGTAATTGTGCCATTCACATAATCTGTGCCAATTTCTGCTTCGTTCTCTCCGGTGCCAGCCAGAGATACAGGATGAGGCTGTTGCACACCGGAAATGGGAACTTCCTCTCTCTGCTGGGGTAGTTCTCCTTCATGGGGGGGTACAGGCTAGAAGGGCCCAAGTTAAGTGAACACGCTTTATTTAAACTGGGTTGCCCTCTGGAGAGCTGTGCGTTTTTGTCATGTGGCTGGTGCCGTGGACGGACCCTGGAGCACTTCCTTCCCCAGAGCCTGTTCTTTGAAGTTCTCATCTCTCCAAACCTTTTCTAGGCCAAGAGTTTCTAATCTTTCTTGAGCAAGAGATGGTTTCAAATTCAGAAAACCTCCGGTTGGAAAGCTGGTTCCCAGAGGTGGACGGTTTAACCTGGAGGGTGTTTAGGAGAGCGTGGTTGTCACAGAGACCGAGGGACGGCTGAGAGGCCACGTGTCCTGCAGTGCGAGGGACGGTCCTGCACAACAAAGAATTTTCCCACCTGGAGTTGTGAACAGAGCCCCCCTGCACTGAGAAAACCATCCCTACGGCTGCTCCTGAGTCTTGTCCCCATGCTTTAGAGTGAACTGACGTGTATTTTTCTATGCATCCTGGGCTGATGACCGGAAAGGGCGGTCACAGGATGGTCTTAGGCAGTTACAGCATCACTGAGGCCTGTGGTGCTCATTTTCCTGACTGCTTCCCCGTGATCTGAACTCGGCCCAACCATCCCCGGTACCATCCTCCCCCCACAGCCTCGTTCCTGCCATGTGACACCAAATGTTCATCTTGTTTTTTTCTTGCTAGTATTAGTAACATCTAACAGACTGCGTGCTTACTTTATAGCAGGGAAGGTATAAGGAGATTTTTTAATATATTATTTTATTTTGTCACCATTATAATCCCCAGAAGTGGACATTATAGTCTCTTTCACAGAAATGAAACTGATACTTTGAGGGGTTAAATAACTTCCTCCTGAAGGAAGGAGCTTGTGGAGCTGGGATTCGACCCCAGGTCTGTCCACGTACAAACCCCTTTCCTTGGACGCACTGTCCAGGCTTTGTCTCTTGGCTCTTACACCCTGCACTGGCTGCCCCTCCAGCTTGTTAACCGACTATGCTAGAACCCCTGCTGGAACCTCCTCCTTTCTTCATCCTCAGCCTTGCCTCCTGGCCAATGTCCACCTGGATGTCTACCTCATCTCCTCAGGGAAGCCTTTAGTGACTTCCCTGCTTTGGAAGCAGGGACCGCATTTTTGTGTAGCCTCACTTTCCCCTAACATGGGCAATAATGGCGTAGGTACAGTTCACGTGTCTTCACCCTCTATGAGACACTAAGGGATCGTGGCTCGTTCATCCCTCTCTTCCTGATGCCTAGGTGAGGGCCGGGCGCAAATCAGGTCTACATAGATGTTTGTGGATGTGGAGAGGGTGGCCTGGGCTCACCCTTCCAAGAGTGGCTCAGGTAGGTAACTCTCCCTAGTGACCCTTCTGGTCACAATCAGACTTCACGATTGGGACCCTCTGCTAGGCCAGCTATAAGTGGGGGCATGAGCAGAGCTCGGGTGGGGAAACTGGCAGTGATGGAGTATGGTGGTAGGGATTTTCATGAGAGGACTGGCAGGGCATATGTGGTCCTGTGGCAGGATCTATAGGACAAGTGGGACAGACTGTCATAATGTAGATTCCTTGGGCCACATAAGGAATTGGAAAGGGCTTCCTGATCTGCTAGTTTCTCTAACCTCAGTGCAATTTAACTAGAGTCCAACCTGGGTCAAATGGGGTCCCCATCCCCAAACCCTTCAAGTGACTAGATAGGAAAAAGTTGTGGGTTTCATGAGAGAAACACTGGAGAAGGAACATTTCTTTAGGAATGCTTTTAGCACTTAACATTAAAGAAAACTAGCTTGTTACATAGTGAACAACTCAGGCATTTTTATAAGATTATAGATTCTCAGCATAATTATGACACTGTGATGATGTCTACTATGGTGGCCTTAACCTGTTCATTTATTTGTCTGCTTATTTCTTTTTCTCTCTAATGTGTCCCACACTTCTAAGACTTGGGCATTATTTTCCCTCCTCTGCACATAGGAAACAAACATTATGTAACTTGCCCAAGGCCATGCAGCTTAGAGAAGTGACGGCGACGGAACTTGAACTCGGGTCTGTCTGAACCCACAGTCTGACGCGCTGCTGTTGCTCACGCCACAGCGTCGCTCGGGTTCCCCCCACAGTCCTGTCACTTCCTCATTCTTACAGAGGCCGTGTCCTCTGTCGCCTGGGATGAGCCATGTGGCCCAAGAAGCATGAGGAAAAGGAGACTCAGGCATGACAGGGTGGGTGTGTGCTGAGGAGAGCACTTGGCCTTTCTTTGCCAAAAAGTGGGGTAAGGCCTCCGCCAAGCTGCATGTATAGGGGATCTGGGGTGGGATGGGAAGCCTGTCTTTTCCGTCGGGAATGCTCGTCATCAAACAAAATGATTGAAAATGCCCTGGGTTGAATAATTTACCTTTGTTTATTCTTATCCAAATTTTTTTTCTAAGCCCAGAAAAATATTCAGTCTGACTCAACCAGGAAACCTGTGCTCATAAATAGATCCTCCTGAACGTAGTCAAAATGATAATTTCCTCCTCTGGGCTAGGCCAGCCCTGGCCACCTGTCTTCAGTCATGTCTCTCTGCCAGTCTCCTGTGCCATTGCATTTTGTCCATCCACACTCATTTCCAGGCAGCGCAAAGAGCAGGGTGTTGTTTTCTTTTTTCTTTTCTTTTTAGCAGCTCAAATCCTCCCAGTCTCCAGGGGCAGGCATGACGGTTGTAAGTCAAATCGAATTTGCAGTTCCCAGGGTAGCCTTTATCACTGTTGTGCAAACACCGTCCTCCTAAAAACCTGTCTGAGGAGCAGCATTGCACACCCCTGCGTCCCCTGACTCCGCGAGGTCAGAGTTGAAACCTCACTTTCCTCCACACACATTCCTGTCAGGCCAGCAGGGACAGGGCCTAGTGAGGTTACGAAACGGCTCTTCTCTTCTGAAGTGTCGCCCGCATGTGTGGCTCCATTAACAGGGCGGGTTATGGCCAAATAAAGGACATGAGTGGGTGCAGGAAGGGGGCGGTTGTAAGTGTTCCCAGGAGTTAAATATTCTAAGCGTGGATATGTGTGTCTGCTTATGACAGGGCCACTTCCTGTCCCAAATCACCTCCGCGAACCCAGGACGATGTCACGCGGGACGCGCCCTAGAGAACGGCACCGCGCGCAGAGACATCTTCAGAGGATGTCATCGGGAGGACTGGGGGTGATGGGCAGGGACGACTCGATTTCCAGTGTCTGGGGAGAGAAGCTGATGACAGCGAGATTTCAGCATCGCAGCCCGTGCCTGTCGCAGGATGCAGTCAGCTCCTGATGGCGTGGAGCCAGGGCTTCTGCTCGGGGAGTGGGCGAGGGCCTCCTGCTCTGCGATCGCTGCACTTCTCGCACGAAATGGGCACAGGGAGGGGAGACAAGATGAAACTCAAACACGTCCTCTCCTCCGACTCATCGGCAGCTTCTCTGAAGGACGTCGGGTCGGCTGGGGAATCACAGCGATAGCTGGGACGCCTGCAGGGGCTTGGAGGAAAGCGTGTTTAATGGGTCTGTATTGCCCTCTTCCTAAGAACGGACACGGATGAAGTTTAAAAACTAAAAATCAGGAAGCGGAACTCCCATGTCTATGCCCAGCTCTAAGGTGTAAGAACAGAATGTCCAGGTCACCATGGTGGGGGGTCTCCTCCAGCCTCCGGCACCAAAGCCCCCACCCTGTTTCCCGAGCCTGTCGACGGTCTGTCTCCTGATTCCTTGGTCTGCGCTCGATGCTGCTGCCCTCCCCGTGGGCACATCCGCAGCCTCCTTGGCCGAGTCCTGGGTTTTCCCCTCCGCTCTGTGGTGGGGGAATTACGTTTCAGTCTACAGTCTCTCTTCGGCCGCGCTGTCTTCCCCGGACCCGCTCCAGTCACTCCTGTGTCCTCACCCACCTGGGGACCTCCCAGGGCCCGCGCTAAGCATCCCATGGCCTGCGGGGTGTGGACACGGAGCAGAGCAGGCAGGTCACACGTCAGGTAAAACTGTGCTTCCTTCCGTTCCCAGCACCTCCCAGGCCCCCAGTTCCCACGAGTGCTCATCATCACTAAAAACGTCCGTATGTTGTTGCTACAGCAGGAATTGCTTCACATTCGTTGAGAGAAAATCGGAAGACTCAGTGACAACGGAACGTACGGACACACCTTAACCCAGCAGCCCCACCCAGGTCCCGTCTTCCTGAATCCCGTGCACCTCTCTGTAAAGCGCACGTGTAAGGGTGTTCACTGTCTGTAGTGCTGGGAACGTGGCAATCACCTGGATGTCCGTCAGGGGACAGTGATGACAGTGGGCGACAGCTGTTACGCAGATATTTGATGTGAGACGTGGTCCTTGTGTTCTGAAGGCAGAAAGCCACGTGCAAAGTAATATATATACAATATTGTTTGATTATTGTACAAACAAAATGGAAATTTTAAAAACCCTGTATGTCGTCTATGCGTGCGCTTGAACGGACGGAGTGGAAGGGTGCGCGGCGGATGGTTCGTGTGTCACCCCGGCTGCGGCCGTGGCCAGGAGGAGTACGTACATGTTTCTTTTCTAACGCTGTAAAGTATTTTAATTGTTCATCCTCCCATGTTTCTTGCTAGTCCTTCAAATAAGAATCTTGCCATCATTTTAGGCACCGCCTTCTCCCTTCCTTTTTCTAAGCATTTGTTGCTGGTACGTTTCTGTCCTCGCTAGACCATAAGGTCATCGTCATCAAGGACCTCCTGCATGACGTCTTGCGTACATTTGTCACTGTGAGAGTATTAACTTAAAATGAAGGCCTCAGTGTGTCACTGCTCCGTAGTTCATGTGTGTGTCTGTGCTTTTTTTTCCAGTTCAGAGGGATGCGGATGCTTTTACCAAAACCCTCAAGCGCACGGTGCCTGCCCCCCCGCCCCCATTTGGGAAGAACACCCTGACGTGGCGGGTGTTACATCACGCACTTTCCACCCCAGGCCTACTTACTTGTCCTCCTCTCAGACGTATTTGCACTTAGCTCCGCAGCCCGCTTTCAGCGTCGTTTCCGGCTCTGCACAGCGGGCGGGTTAGCGGGACGGACGACCCCGCAGAGCCGTGCGGATTTGCACTGAAAACTGCAAATGGCAACACGTGAGTCAAACACCGTGGTGAGGAGTTTGGGCAGACATCCAGGTGTCTCATGATACCAGATGTTGCACAGCGTGAAACCACAACATTCAGGCACCTTAGGGACGCCTGGGTGGCTCAGTTAGTTAAGCATCTGCCTTCGGCTCAAGTCCTGATCCCGGGGTCCTGGGATCAGGCCCCACATCGGGCTCCCTGCTCCGTGGGGAGCCTGCTTCTCCCTCTCATTTTCCCTCTGCCTCTCTCTCTCTCTCTCTCTCTCTCAAATAAATAAATAAGTAAAAAGCCGATTCCTGAGCCCTGATCTCTGTACTGAAGGGCAGGAATGGAGTATCTTGCTGCACCCAAGGGAAACTTCCAGCACAGCCACGACCTCTGTACACCCACATCCACACACACACACTCATGGCATTGAACTTGACCTGAACTCCAACTTGCTGCATCATTATTTCACTGGCTTTGCTCCAGTGGCTTTCCAGGACTGATGGCTAATGTCTGAGTCGCCCAAGAGGGTGGAGGTTCAGTCCGACCCGATGAGCGAATTCCTCTGCCGACCTTTTCACCAGCTCTGCATGCTCTGGTGCAGTCTGCATTCCACAGCCCTGAGCAGATCCTGATGCAAAGACCGCAGTGATCACCCGCGTTTTGTGGGGTTGCGCAGCACACGGAGTGACCGGGCACGATGCCACTTTGATGCAAACAAACAAGAATGCGGGATCTCCGAGAGCAGGCCGGGTTAAATCACCAGCATCCTATTTATATCCAACACTTTCCAAGCCAAGAGTTCAGCATAATGGCAGGTGTTAGTCACAAGGCTCCTTTGTTCCCGGAAGCCACCATATATCACTGTTGCCATTTTACCAATAGGGGAAGTGGCAGTTCTGTGACTTGTCCACAAACGTACTGCTCATAGGAGACAGGATTTGACATTCCATGAAAGGATGTAAGCTCTGCAAATACTGAGACCCAAGCAGATAAACATAATCGACATGAAACAAATCATGGTTCCTAAAGAATACCACGCTTTGGGGTGATATCTACATATAGTTCTCTTAATGGGTGCTGGGGCGAACATAGCCAGTAGATAGGGTCTCACGCAGGAGTTACGTTCCTTGAGCCCCGCTGTCTGTGTGTTCTGCATATTTTAAGGGTCGATATCAAGCTATTAGGGAGCTGTGTTCCCCTCTATTGGAAGCGAATTCTAACTCTGGTCCCCTCTCGCCAGTCACTTGACTACTCTGATTGGAGTCAGCTCTGGAAAGATATTCTTACACATCTTGGCCCTATATTGCTGCCTCCTTCTCTGCAACACCCCCTCCCCAAATAAATCAGAAACACCACCCCAAGCAGAAAAGTGTCCTCGAATGAGTGTAACCACCTAACGTCAGAAGTTAGTGGGAGCTTTGCCCAGGGAGAGGAATTAGCAATCAGCCCATAAAAATAAATGAATCTGTTTCCATAGAGACAGGAATCTTTCTCTCCCTAGTTTTTATCTTGCGTTCCCCCACAGATCCCTTAGGCAGAATAACAATAAAGTCGAAGAAAACATTTTTATTATCTTAATGGATTCCTAATTTAAAGCCAAAAGCCTTTAAATGATCTTCCCAAGGATACCATTGGCCATAACTTTCGGAATTGGGTTCCTGAACGGAGCTGCAGGAGGACTGTTACCTCCCGGAACCCGGCCAAATGGGGGAAGCCGACGGGGGAAGACCTGGTGGGCTACACATGCATTTTGTATGCAGCCTTCCTGATGGGTAACACACCTGTCGTGTTTAATATTTCATTGGTGAAGGAAGTGTGCATCTGTCTGTTCATCTGCCGAGTGGAATTCGGCGCCGATGAAGCCTGCATGTGGTGAACACGACAGGTTCCCTCATTACGCCCCTAAATCGTATTCCGCAGCAACCCGGAGGAATCCGTCCTCCGGCACAGCCTGAGCCCCTGCTCTTTGCCCGCCAGCCAGCTCCGGGGGGCCTTTACCTTTGTCTCTGCAGCTGCGCCTGGGCCTGCCTCTGCCAGTCACACCGAGGAGGCCGAGGGAGCCCAGCTGCTGTTGTGAAAAATACGGTGGCAGAGACAAAGGACCCAGCAGAGCAAATTCCTGGGCAGAGATGTCTGAGGTGCGGGTGAGGAGCCGGGGGCCCCCCAGGAAGACAGAACGAGTGGAAATATCCTGGTCTAAACATGGCAAACTCATTCCATTTGTGTGGAATGATGAGACCACATGAGTGGAAATTACTTCGGCGTCGTCAAAAAGCCAGATGTGAAAGGTCTGAGTAAATACCCTCAATTTTCTGAAGTCATCTCAAGAGGAAAGAAGACGTGACTCCTTTCCTCAGTGACGGTGAACATATGTCCCAATTTTCTTGGACGGTTTTGGTGTTCTGCCTGTTGTCCCGAGATAACTTAATGCCACCTGTCTCCATTCTCAAGAATGTCTCAACAGCGGGAACAATAAATGCTAAGGTCACCCTGCTTTATAGTCAACGAATTAAAGTCCAGTCTTGCACTACTGACATTTCCTCTATCTCTTCCCAGAAATATTATGTGCTGTTTCTGGATAGATTTTTACGACTTTCCCGTAATGTAGCAGCTGCTAGGTGTAGACCCTTTCCAGATGAGCAGAGCCATGAAGACATTTTCCTCAGGATGAAAACCGGAGAAGGAGTTGCTTCTTTCTTATGTTGTAATATTTAAGGTGTATAATAATAGCCCATTAATTAGTTTTCCACTCTAGATGCAAGTTTCTTGAACAAAGAGAAAATATTACTTACCTTTCTATTGCCATGGACAATTTATAAGTATTCGTAGATGTGTGTAGGAGCGATCATTAAGGAAAGAACATAGCAATAGTAAGGGGACAGTTTATTTGGGCCTAATACCAACTAAACTTTGGAGGGGAGGGGTTGGGGCCTAATACGTGATAGTGGGATAGATAAGGCAGAAAAAAAGAAGGAATGTTGAAGACTACCATTTCCTTTCTCCTCATTTGTTAACTTTTTCCTAATTACAAAATATTACATGTTCTTGTTCATCTATGAAACCTAGAAAAATAAGCAGAAATAGAAAAAGAAAAGGAAAGGAAAAGAAAAAAAGAAAATCACAGTAACCCATGATGCACTTTGCGGGGTGTGGACGTCTTGTGTTTCCCACTTACATTCACAGACCTGTAAATACGTGCCTGGGCATTCATGCGGTTTTGTCGGACAGTCTCTTACCAGGGTCACTGCTCTTGTAGGGGCTGCACTGGTGCCGTCAGCAAGGTTTCTTATGAGGTAGTCGGCACGGCCTCTTCAGGTGGCACGTGGGCCTCGCAGCCATCTGGGGGACTGATGTGAGTGTTCCAAGCAGCGGAGGGGAAATGTGAAAAAATAGTGGGGGTTGCTTTTATTATTTTATCTGGACTTGAGTCTTCCATCCTTTCCAAGGACATTCTGCCTCTTTTCGGTGTGTAAGGTTCAAGGGAGTAAGGTTCAAGGGAATATGGGACTTGGGATCAGAAGGCTGGTACGTCATTCATCACACACTAGGAGTCCGAGTCTGGGCCCCTCCTTTAACCACTCTGAGTCTCCGTTCATCGCCGTGGAGACATTGTCCCCGCCACATAACACCACTGTGCAGATCAAGTGAGGCCCGAAGCACCCTTGACGACATGGGCAGTGATCACGAGGTGGTCGCTGACACAGGGAGTGGCAAGACGCTCTTCCTCATTGGTGCGGGCCACACAGCATTTGGGACTGGAGATGGGTTTGCGATTGTGCTTGGCCCACAATAACTCTGTGATGTTAAGGCAATTTGTTTAATTTTTTGGAATCTGTTTCCTTATCAACTACCTGAAATCATTTATATAATAGAGTGTCAGTTTAGCAAATAAGATTTTACATTATGGTCATGCTAATAATAATGATGAGAAGAAGAAGATGATAGTTTTCTTTATTGGCAGAGTTGGAAAGAGGGGAGGAGAGGAGGAAGGAGAAGGCTCCATCGTGTTGTTCTAACAACAGATGACAGCGTGGTGTTTTGCTACTATGTCGTAGCCCAGCACCTTCAAACTGAGTCACATTTTATTTTAGCTGTTCTCAACCTGGGCTGTGCCTTAGAATCGCCGGGAAGGCGAGAAGACAAGGAAAAACAATACCTGCGACTGGTAAAATGGGAACCCGAGAGGGGCTGTGTCGAATATCCCATTTCACAAAGCTCCTTGGGTCGTTTTCATAGACCATCCGGGTTGATAACGCTGCTGTAGGTCGTGGCCTCCAGAAAGAAGCTGCTGGGAAAAAGCAGTACTGATTTTCAGAATTCAGGGGACTTCAGCAAGTAACTTGCTGGGACCCAATGCCCCACTTGGCAGGAAGATGAGGAAACAGGGACTGGGCCCACCAGAGTAGGGCAGCCAGCCCGTCCAGGGGAAGGAGCCCCCCCCCCAGCTGCTGGGGGCTCTGAAGCAGAGTTCAAAGGCCGCAGTGAGCTCAGCTCAGCTGGGAGGACCTCATTGCGTTTCCAGGCGTTCATCCTTCATCTGGAAGACGGTGTCGACCCCTCCCTGCCTCCCTGTCTCTAGTCTTAACCCTCTGCAACCTATTTTCCGCACGGTCCCGCTGACACCTGTACTCATTTCCCCTTGCTGCAGAGCAAAGCACCGTGAACACGGAAGCTCACACCCAACACTTTCCTCAGCTCACATTTCTGGAGAAGCTGGACTCCCGGCTCAGGATCTTGGTAGGTTCAAGTCAAGGCGTGGGTTTGACGGTGCGTCTCATCGGGAGCTCAAAACTGTCTTCCAGGTGCATTCCGGTCACAGACGGACTCGGTTCCTTTCTGAGGATGGTTGAGATTCCTGTCCCCCGCTGGCTTTCAGCCAGGGTCTAAGCTCCGCAACTTCCCTTCCCATTGCTGGTCCCATGGCCCCTCCAGCAAAGGAGAATCTCCCTCGTACGGTATTTATCTCACACTTTAAATCTCCTTGGCCAGGAGGGAGTCAGTTCCGTTTAAGGGCCCATCTGATTAGGTCAGGCTCACCTAGGATAATCTCCTATCTTAAAGTCAGCTGACTTGGAACCTTAATCACATCTGCTAAAATCCCTTCCCAGTGGCACCTAAATCAGTGTTGAATTCAGTAACTGAGAGAAGATTTGTGTACACGATGGGCTAGAAAGTTGAGGGGCTGCCTTAGAATTCTGCCTATCATAGAGTCCAAATATATGGGCTGCAGTGGGCACTTATTTTACCTACTGAGTGAAGCCTCTGGTTCTTAGTCTGACATGGAGGGCTCTTGTAATCTGGTCTGTCTATCCAGACTTGCCTCTGGTGACTCTGCCCTGCACCTTACTCCAGTTAACGTTATACATATCTGCCCCGATTTGTTCACACTTTTGTGACTTTGTATACCATTTTGTTTCTCACTTTGGATCTTTAGCTGATGCTGTTCCCAGTGCTTGGAATGCCTTTCCATCTGCATTTACATGAAAGCGCTTTAGGATCCATCACCGGCTTTATGCGGTAGGAGACGCCCTAGATCCATTCATTTGCTTAACGAATATTTGTTGAGCACCTATTATGTGCTGATCATGTCTCAGATCCTGGAAATACAGTAATGGATCTGGCAATGTCTCTCTCTCACAGAGCTTACCTACCAGTGCGGGAAACAAGAGAAACACAGAAATAATTATAAAATCTACCAAACGGTGCTATGAAAAAGCGTAAAGCAAAAAGAGAGCATGATGAGCAAGTTGTCATTTTACCATGAACTGTAATGCTTCTGTCACAGGGGACACTGGAGCAAAGACCTGGAGGAAGTAAGGGAGTGAGCCGTAGTGAAGTGTGAGAGGAGCCCCAGGGTCTTTCTTCTGTTCCTTCTGACTCCATGATTTGCCAAATGGATGCACGAAACGGTCTTCTCTGTCATGACTGTTGGTTTGTGACTTTGGGAGTTCCCTTGGGGAAACTAGAAATTGGCACCATACATGGCGGGTGGGGAGATACCACAGAAAGAAGCCGGCCACTCCGGACTGGTGGGTGGCGGGTTTCAGAAACAAAGGAGTTTATGTGTGAGCTTTGTCTCAGGCAACTGCAAAACAAACAGATCTCTGCCCCTGCCTGTCAGAGTCCTCAAGGTTTGCGTAGAGACCTTGATCAGGCTCGGTCACAGTCCACAGTCCACGTTCACATGGTCTCAGCAACAGCCTCAAGGTTGGTCTCTCAAGGTTGAGCCTTGAAATCTCTCCAGCTGTGGGAACAGTGGGCAGGACAGTCGGAGGACAAGGGAGAGGAGAGGGAGCCTCCCACTTGTCCAGGTCCAGCTCGTTGGTCAACGACTGGTCCCATCCTCTTGACGACCTCCTCAACAAAGGTCAAGCTGCCAAATGTGGTGGGACGAAGCATGAACGCTAACACAACCTCTGGGGTTTGGTTCATTGACTAGGCCTTTCTGACTGACATTTTCAAGGTGGCTTGGATACCATAGTGTTCGTTGCGAGGATACATATTGATTTAGCACTCTAGTTAGAACTAACCCGGGAAGTTTCGTGATACAACTCTAGCAGATGATAAAACACACTCACTCACCTTCTTTCTCTTTCTCCTTCTCTTCCTGGGCCCCTTCTCCAAGTGGTTTTGTTTTGTTTTGTTTTCTTTCTTGTGAGGTTTTTCCTGCTTATTTATAGTTTCTAATGCCTCATAATTTTGGACTGCACGTGCTTTTGGCTTGCCGTGAACACAACTCTGCTAATGGCATTTTTTCAGCTTCAATTCATAGCACCAACTGGTACACTCTGATTGCATGAGGTAATTCAAATTTAGGAGACAGAGAGCGTCATCGTCCCGGCTCATCTATTTTTATACAGCAAGCCAAGGGCTGGCTTAGCTCAGGTGCTCACCGTTAGCTTTGTTATCTGGAGCTTGGAGGGGAGCAGGAGGAAGGAGCTAAAGAAAAGGGGCTGGGCCGTAGGAACTGTTTCTGCTTAGACACCAGGGCAGGGGGTGTATCCGTCCTCCGAAAGACAGTGTGGCTGAGCAGACATTGGTTGACACCTCTAATTCAGGGAATGAGATGGGCTCTTGTGCAGGAATTGAGAATTAACTGGGGAGTTTAAATATCGCCACTAAGAACTGAGAGTCAAGGGCAGGTTTGTGAGGGAAAAAAGAAACCGATACTCAGTAAATCCAGCAAAACCCAGCTGGGAACAGAAGGCAGTGAGCAGTCGGAGGAGGAGGAAGGAGCCTCTGCTGGAGGCTGAGCTGTTTCCCTTCAGTGCTGGCATCTGCCACTCGTACGTTATTAGGCCATGGAGGGAGGCGGCAAGTCCTCAAGGCCATCCACACACAGAGCGGGGGCTAAACGACTCGGAGACAAGAACTGAGGGTTCATATACCTGTAGTTGGTCTGCGCCAATGCTCTGGCCCTCATCCACTGAAGACTTACTTGGCGTCATCAATCTGGGAATACGGCAACCCTTCCCCACCCTGATGCTCCCTATCCCCCCTTGCCTGATTGATTTTTGTTCATAGCACTTTTAAAAAATATATATATATATTTTTCATTATGTAATATTGTCAAATATATCCATAATTCTTTTATTTCTTTTTTAAAAAATTTTTACATATAGCTGTCCAGTTTTCCCAGCACCATTTATTGAAGAGACTCTTTTTTCCACTGTATATTTTTTCCTGTTTTGTCGAAGATTATTTGACCATAGAGTTGAGGGTCCATATCTGGGCTCTCTACTCTGTTCCACTGGTCTATGTGTCTGTCTTTATGCCAGGACCATGCTGTGTTGGTGATCACAGCTTTGTAGTAAAGCTTGAAATCAGGTAACGTGATGTCCCCAGTTTTATTATTTTTTTTCAACATTTCCTTAGCAATTCTGGGTCTCTTCTGATTCCATACAAGTTTTAGGATTATTTGCTCCAGCTCTTGAAAAATACTGGTGGAATTTTGATCAGAATGGCATTAAAAGTATAGATTGCTCTAGGCAGTATAGACATTTTAACCATGTTTATTCTTCCGATCCAAGAGCATGGAATGGTCTTCCATCTTTTTGTGTCTTTTTCAATTCCTTTCATGAGTGTTCTGTAGTTCCTCGAGTACAGATCCTTTACCTCTTTGGTTAGGTTTATTCCCAGGTATCTTATGGTTCTTGCTGCTATAGTAAATGGAATTGATTCTATAATTTCCCTTTCTGTATTTTCATTGTTAGTGTAGAAGAAAGCCACTGATTTCTGTACATTGACTTTGTATCCTGCCATGTTACTGAATTGCTGTATGAGTTCTAGTAGTTTGGGGGTGGAGTCTTTTGGGTTTTCCATATAAAGAATCATGTCATCTGTGAAGAGAGAGAGTTTGACTTCTTCATTGCCAATTTGGATACCTTTTATTTCTCTTTGTTGTCTGATTGCTGTTGCTAGGACTTCTAATACTATGTTGAACAAGAGTGGTGAGAGTGGGCATCCTTGTCGTGTTCCTGATCTCAACGGGAGGGCTGCAAGCTTTTTCCCATTGAGGATGATATTTGCTGTGGGGCTTTCATAGATAGATTTTATGAAGTTCAGGAATGTTCCCTCTATCCCTACACTTTGAAGCGTTTTAATCAGGAACGGATGCTGGATTTTGTCAAATGCTTTTTCTGCATCAGTTGAGAGGACCATGTGGTTCTTCTCTCTTCTCTTATTAATTTGTTCTATCACATTGATTGATTTGCGAATGTTGAACCATCCTTGTAACCCAGGGATGAATCCCACCTGGTCATGGTAGATAATCTTTTTAATGTGTTGGGAAAACTGGACAGCTCTATGTAGAAGAATGAAACTCGACCATTCTCTTACATCGTACACAAAGATAAACTCAAAATGGATAAAAGACCTCAACGTGAGACAGGAATCCATCAGAATCCTAGAGGAGAACATAGGCAGTAATCTCTTCGATATCAGCCACAGCAACTTCTTTCAAGATATGTCTCCAAAGGCAAAGGAAACAAAAGCCAAAATAAACTTTTGGGACTTCATCAAAAAGCTTCTGCACAGCAAAGGAAACAGTCAAGAAAACAAAGAGGCAACCCACGGAATGGGAGAAGATATTTGCAAATGACAGTACAGACAAAAGGCTGATATCCAGAATCTATAAAGAACTCCTCAAACTCAACACACACAAAACAGATAATATCAAAAAATGGGCAGAAGATATGAACAGACACTTCTCCAATGAAGACATACAAATGGCTATCAGACACATGAAAAAATGTTCATCATCACTAGCCATCAGGGAGATTCAAATTAAAACCACATTGAGATATCACCTTACACCAGTTATAATGGCCAAAATTAGCAAGACAGGAAACAACATGTGTTGGAGAGGATGTGGAGAAAGGGGATCCCTCTCACACTATTGGTGGGAATGCAAGTTGGTGCAGCCACTTTGGAGAACAGTGTGGAGATTCCTCAAGAAATTAAAAACAGAGCTTCCCTATGACCCTGCCGTTGCACTACTGGGTATTTACCCCAAAGATACAGATGTAGTGAAAAGAAGGGCCATCTGTACCCCAATGTTTATAGCAGCAATGGCCACGGTCACCAAACTGTGGAAAGAACCAAGATGCCCTTCAATGGACGAATGGATAATGGAAGATGTGGTCCATATACACTATAGAGTATTATGCCTCCATCAGAAAGGATGAATACCCAACTTTTATAGCAACATGGATGGGACTGGAAGAGATTATGCTGAGTGAAAAAAGTCAAGCAGAGAGAGTCAATTATCATATGGTTTCACTTATTTGTGGAGCATAACAAATAACATGGAGGACAAGGGGAGATGGAGAGAAGGGTGTTGAGGGAAATTGGAAGGGGAGGTGAACCATGAGAGACTATGGACTCTAAAAAACAATCTGAGGGGTTTGAAGCAGCGGGGGGTGGGAGGTTGGGGGAACCAGGTGGTGGGTATTGGAGAGGGCACGGATTGCATGGAGCACTGGGTGTGGTGCAAAAACAATGAATACTGTTATGCTGAAAAGAAATAAAAAATTTAAAAAAATTACTATGTTCAGTTAGCCAGCATATATACATTGTAAGTTTTTTTTTATAGTGTTCAATGATTCATTAGTTGCATAGAACACCCAGTGCTCATCCCAACACATGTCCTCCTTCGTACCCATCACGCAGTCATCCCATCCCTCTCCGCTCCCCTCTGAAACCCTCAGTTTGTTTCCCAGAGTCCAGAGTCTCTTATGGTCCGTCTCCCTCTCTGATTTCTCCCCCTTCAGATTTCCCTCCCTTCCCCTGTGGTCCTCTGTGCTATTACTAATGCTCCACATATGAGTGATGCCAGATGATGATTGTCTTTCTCTGCTTGACTTATTTCACTTGGCATAATCCCCTCCAGTTCCATCCATGTCGATGTAAAAGGTGGGTGTTCATCCTTTCTGACGGCTGCATAATATTCCATTGTAAATATGGATCACATCTTTATCCATTCATCCATTGAAGGGCATCTTGTTTCCTTCCACAGTTTGGTGAACGTGGCCATTGCTGCTATGGACATTGGGGTTCATGTGCCCCTTCTTTTCACTACATCTGTATCTTTGGGGTAAATGCCTAGTAGTGCAATTGCTGGGCCATAAGATAGCTCTGTTTTTAAGGCCTTGAGGAACCTCCACACTGTTCTCCAGAGTGGCTACACCTGCTTGCATTCCCACCAACGGTGTAAGATGGTTCCCTTTTCTTGCCAACCTTGCCAACACCTGTTGTTTCCTGTCTTGTTAATTTTGGCATTTTTAACTTTCTGAAATACTACCTATTTCACCCCTTTACTTTTTATTTCATTGCTGGAACCTAAGATCCATGGAATCTAAACTCTGTGAGAGCAGAGACATTCTGTGTTTTGCTCAATGTTCTATTTGCAGCATCTAGAAAGTGTCTTGCTCAAAAATAAATTATTGACTAGATTAATGGATTTCATCATTGATCTAGGTTACTTGCCCAAGAAAAAAGAAAAATCATATTTGTAAGTCAGAAACAATCTGGGTGTTCCCTGGAACCATAGATGAGGCATATATACATTTCTACATTTGAGTATTTTCCTCTCTTATTTGGCATAAATATGTCTTCAACATGGTAATCAATGTAATACTATCAGCTACATTACAGTGTGGTAACAAATGGACCTCTAAATTTCAGTGGTTTAACCCCACACGACATGTGCAGTGCTCGGTAGCAGGAAATTCCGCTCCACACGGTCACTCAGGAATTCACACTGATAAAGTCTCCGTCATCTTCTGATGCTGTTGCGTCAACCTGGTATTGCAGAGCTCGCTGCTGGGAGAGAACAAGGATAATTTATAACTCTCCCCACGTGTGCTTAGAGCTCACTCCTTCCTCCACTAACACCGGCTCTTGTTCCAACATGACCTCATGGATCCTGGGAAGGAAAGGAGAACTAGGTGTAGTGAGCACAGTCAACACCGCCATAGCCAGTGACCAATGATGTGGAAATACCACTTCCATTTAGCATGAAAAGCTCCTGGAAAACACAGAAATGCCTTTTGGGGTTAAGTTGTTTAGTTTAACAAGGTTTGGAATACAGGGCTAGGAGTGAATAGTGATAATTATATGAGTGTTATTCCATATGTATGAGCAACACTTGCAGCAAAATTTTTTTTTTCTCAGTAAATTAAAGGAAAAAAATCCCACAAGGATGTCAAGAAATGGTCACTGACCCATTCGGGTGATTCCGTCAAGACTCCAACCTGTCTTGAAAAGCTGTGTCTGAACCACCACTCTCTGTACTCATCTCCTTCCCCCCCAGAGAGGGAAGTTGTTTTTACCTCCTATTAGTGTGAAGTTGCCATGGCAGAATCCGTCTTTCTGAATAGAGATGTCTATTTGCACCTGACCTCCAAGGCCCCGTTAAACAGGAAAAGCAAGTGCTTACTATCTTCTAAAGACAACACATTCTGGTTTTTTATCTTATTATGAAGGAAATTCCATCACACCAGCTCAGTCACTGACCTCAAACACTCAGGGTTGGCAGGAAGAGTTGTGCATAGTCTCAACAAGCCCAGTTTTCATGAATTCACTCTGCTCCCAGTGGGAGATGTTTGCAGAAAGCAGTTGTAGGACCAGGCAACGAGCAATGTCCTCTTCCTCTTACATCTTTTTCATTTTAATTTCTGGATTGACTTGTTGCCAAAGTGGCTCATGTAAATAAAAGAAGTAGTCTACGGGGTGCCTGGGTGGCTCAATCATTAAGCCTCTGCCTTCGGCTCAGGTCATGATCTCAGAGTCCTGGGGTGGAGCCCTGCATCCCCACCCCCACCGCCCCGTCTGCCTCTCTGCCTACTTGTGATCTCTGCGCCAAATAAATAAATAAAATCTTAAAAAAAAAAAAAAGACTTTATTTTTTCTAGAGCAATTTTAGGTTCACAGCAAAATTTAGAGTAAGTTGCAGATATTTCCCATAAATGCTCTGCCCTCACATGGGCACAGCCTCCCTGGTTATTCACATCCACCACCAGAATGGTACATTTGGTAGCACAGATGAACCTAGATTGACACGTGATAATCACCCAAAGTCCACGGTTTACCTTAAGGTTCATCAGGTGTTGATCCTTCCGTGGGTTTGGACGAGTACAGAAGAACGTGATAATATGTATCCGTCATCACAGAGAATCGTACAGAGTAGTTCCACTGCCCTAAACATTTTCCGCACCATGTCTCTTCATCCTCGTCCTCCAACACCTGGCAACCACTGATCTTTCCACTATCTCCATATTTTGCCTTTTCCAGAATGTTGTCGTACAGTGGGGATCGTACAGTATATGGTCTTTTCAGATCGGCTTCTTTCATTTAGTAATATGCATTGAAGTTTCATCAGTGTCTTTTCATGGGCTTAGAGTTTAATTATTTTTAGCACCGAATGATATCCCAGTGTCCAGATGTACGAGTTTATCTATCTGTTCGCCTACAGAAGGGTATCTTGGTTGCTTCAGATCTTGGCAATTTTGAATAAAGTTGCTATAAACATCTGTGTGTGGGATTTTTCTGCGGACATAAGTTTTCAGATCCTTTGGATAAATACCAAAGAGTGGATTGCTGGATTGTATGGTAAGAGTATGTTTTGTAAGAAGTTGCCAAACTATATTCCAAAAGAGATGTACCACTTTCCATCCCCACAAGCAATGAATGGAAGTTCTGTTGCTTCACAACTTTGCCAGCATTTGGTTTATCAGGGTTCTGGATTTGGGGCATTCTGACATGTGTGTGGTGGGATCTCGTTGTTTCAATTGCATTTCCCTGATGACATTTAATGTGGAACGTATTTTCATATGCTTGCCTGCCATCTGGGTATCCTCTTTAGTGAGGTGTTTGTTAAGGTGTTTGGCCCATTTTTTTTAAACTGGTCATTTGTTTTCTTATTGTTGAGTTTTAAGATTTCTTTGTATATTTTGGAAAACAATCCTGTATCAGATGTTTTTTGTAAATATATTCTGCCAGTCTGTGGCTTGTCTTCTCATTCTCTTGACATTGTCTTCCACAGAACAGGAGCTTTTAACTGTAATGAAGTCCAGCTTATCAATTATTTCCTTCATGGATGGTGCCTTCAGTGTCGTATCTAGAAAGTCATCACACCAAAGATCATGCAGGTTCCCTCTTAGGTTATCTTCTAGGAAACTCAGTGTTTTGCATGCTTACATTTAGGTCCATGATCCATCCTGAGTTAATTGTTGTGAAGAGTGTGAGGTCTGGCTAGATTCATGTTTCTGTATAGGGAAGTCCACTGGTTCCAGTACAATTTGTTGAAAAGACTGTCTTTGCTCCACTGGGTAACCCTTGCTCTTTTGTCAAAGATTAGTTGACTATGTTTATGGGTCTATTTCTGGCTCTCTATTCTGTTCTATCGATTTATTTTTTCCTATTCTTTCGCCAATACCACACTGTCTGGATTACTAGTGCTTACTTCTAATCATTTTCACTTTTACTTGTACACACACATTTCAGGAGATGGAAGCAAATGGGCACAGCTGTAGTTTACAGATGCTTTCAGTATAGCTTATTTTCAACAAAGTCATTCTCAGAATGTATGAGATTCCCCGACCCTCCAAGTCAGGACACATGCATCAGACTTACACTAAAAATTACAGAAAGGAACAAACCATAAGAGACTCTTAATCTCAGGAAACAAACTGAGGGTTGCTGGGGGGTGGGGGAGGGAGAGGGTGGCTGCGTGATGGACACTGGAGAGGGCATGTGCTATGGTGAGTATTGTGAATTGTGTAAGACTGATGATTCACAGACCTGTACCCGTGAAACAAATAACACATTATATGTTAATTAAAAAAATAAAATAAAAAAATAAAGAATACGTAAAGAAAGCAAACATGTGCATCTGCCACATAATTTTCATAAATACAACAATTGAGAACTGTATTTCCAACATACGGACGGCCCCCTTAAAAAGTAATCAAACAAGTGAATCCTCTCAAGCTATTACAAGTTTTAATATTAAGCCAGATTCTTAAAGTTAAGATTAATACTGACCTTAGCTAGATTCCAAATTTCAGCCAAAACAAACAGATCTCATAGAGACCAGAGTTTAAATTGAGGGGGAGGCTCCTGGCTAAAAATTGATAAAACAACTCTTCCTTACTCTGAATTCTGTTGTGTTTTCTGTTACACTGTCATTTATTTGGTAGTCAGTTACTAAAAGTTCTTAATTCTTACTATGCCATCTCAAGTTGAGTCCAGATGTACATGAAATGTGATGATGAATTAAGGTGCATCAAATTTTTGTTGTTGCTGTTATTTTGTTTGTTTGTTTCTCTTACTATTTGTTTACATACATTAATATTAGAGGGTAAATCCTGAAGCTAAAAAGAGAATGCTAGGAAGAATATGGGGGCTGTGTTGCTATGTTTTATCTGTATTTTTAACTTTCTGTTAGACTTTAAGTAATGAAAATCCTTTAAAATAAGGAGAATAAGGAACTAGAGGGAGGGTGATTCAGAGAAACTAACACCAGGTTGTCAAGGGGCGTACCTAAATACCAAACTCTGAACAAGCAGTGGCAGTTCTCGCCGTCTGAGTTCTTAGATGGATTTTTTTTTTTTTAATTCTGAGCCTAAGTGGATTGCTCTCCACCAAGAGCTTACATCAGTCCCAATCTGTCTTTAACTGTCAAGTACATTTTCATGTTCAGCATCATCTCTTTTTTATGATTATTAAGTGAAGTGGGGGAGACACTCAGAAAGATGCCCTTCAATGGACGAATGGATAAGGAAGATGTGGTCCATATACACTATGGAATATGATGCCTCCATCAGAAAGGATGAATCCCCAACTTTTGCATCAACATGGATGGGACTGGAAGAGATTATGCTGAGTGAAGTAAGTCAAGCAGAGAGAGTCAGTTGTCATATGGTCTCACTTATTTGTGGAGCATAAGGAATAACACAGAGGACATGGGGAGATGGAGAGGAGAAGTGAGTTGGGGGAAATAGGAGAGGGAGACGAACCATGAGAAACTGTGGACTCAGGGTTTTGGAGGGGAGGGTAGGGGGTAGGGGGATGGGTGAGCCTGGTGGTGGGTATTAAGGAGGGCACGTATTGCATGGAACACTGTGTGTGGTGCATAAACAGTGAATCTTGGAACACTGAAAAAATAAAATTAAAATGAAAAAAAAAAGGTGGAGACACTCAGAACAAATACACAGCCTGTTCAAAGGGCTGAGGATTGGAAAGAGATTGTTCCTTGCACACTGTCACTGGGGTTTACGTGTCCTGTACAGTTGGGCTTAGCATCTGCTGCGTCTGCTCGTCCCTGGAAGAGGCTGCCTTTCCCTGACCATGGGAGGCATCTCCCTGCCCTTGGACGTGCAGGAAGATGAAGTACATGAAGATATTCAGGCCCACCTGGTGGAACGAAGTGTGCGGCGGAATCGGCTGTTGGCATCCTGAAAGCTGACGTGGCCCCAGTGGGAGTAGCAGCTGGTACATCAGCCCATGCTGCAAAAATAGACCAGACGAACACCAGAATGCAGCTTTGCATTTGGATGGAGGACACAGTTTTCACTTTTCTTCAAGGCTGATTAATTACACAATTTGCATCTAGCAATCACTTGTCATTTATAAGCAGCAAGCAGCAGATGATACTGTAACTGCTCAATCGTAATTTTTAGAGAGAAGTGTTCAAAATAGAATTGGTTCCGGAAACAATGTAATTAAATAAGCAGCCAAGAGAAAATATTTCACCTCTTCTTATTGCCTGACGCTACCCTTCTCTGTTGGGCTAATGGAAGCATTTTCTTGGGGTTGATGGTTACTATTGATTTCTAAGTGGATTCCAATGTTGCCTTTTTGATGTGACTTGACTTTATAACTGCAGCTGCATGAAATGAAGAAATGCCTCTAGTATGTGCCAAATCTATTCAACCTAAAATTTTTCTGTTCATGTTAATGTTCTGTTAATGTTTTAGAATAATCGAAATTTAAAAGTAGAATCGAGGGAAATTCCACTGAGGGAAGGAATACTCTTTAATCTGACAAAATGTCCTTGAAGCCTTTGTCAGGCCACGCATCAGTAACGCTTCAGGCCAGTCCAACATCCACATGACGTCAGCAGGAAGGCCAACCAACCAACCAAAACACATCGGTCTTATAAGCTCTACAATCCTTACAGGTTAAATCAGTTCATATTTTGATAAGTTTATTGTAAAGATACAATGAAATGAAATATAACAGGAAACAGAAGTATATTCCTTTTCTACTCTGTACTCATCCTGAAAAACTGGCCAGTTTTAGAGAAAGATTTGAATCTAGAAGGTAAAGAAACATATACCTCCTTGTGCCCCAGCAGTGTTCTGACCTGTAAAGTATTAGGGTGCAAAAAATTGTGTGAAATCAATCAGTTTTTTTGTTTGTTTGTTTTTGGCATTTTTAAAAAAATTTTCAGCATAACAGTATTCCTTGTTTTTGCACCACACCCAGTGCTCCATGCAATCCGTGCCCTCTCCAATACCCACCACCTGGTTCCCCCAACCTCCCACCCCCCGCTGCTTCAAAACCCTCAGATTGTTTTTCAGAGTCCATAGTCTCTCATGGTTCACCTCCCCTTCCAATTTCCCCCAACTCCCTTCTCCTCTCTAACTCCCCCGTGTCCTCCATGTTATTTGTTATGCTCCACAAATAAGTGAAACCATATGACAACTGACTCTCTCTGCTTGACTTATTTCACTCAGCATAATCTCTTCCAGTCCCGTCCATGTTGCTACAAAAGTTGGGGATTCATCCTTTCTGATGGAGGCATAATACTCCATAGTGTATATGGACCACATTTTCCTAATCCATTCGTCCGTTGAAGGGCATCTTGATTCTTTCCACAGTTTGGCGACCGTGGCCATTGCTGCTATAAACATTGGGGTACAGATGGCCCTTCTTTTCACTCCATCTGTATCTTTGGGGTAAATACCCAGTAGTGCAATGGCAGGGTCATAGCGAAGCTCTATTTTTAATTTCTTGAGGAATCTCCACACTGTTCTCCAAAGTGGCTGCACCAACTTGCATTCCCGCCAACAGTGTAAGAGGGTTCTCCTTTCTCCACATCCCCTCCAACACATGTTGTTTCCTGTCTTGCTAATTTTGGCCATTCTCACTGGTGTAAGGTGGTATCTCAATGTGGTTTTAATTTGAATCTCCCTGATGGCTAGTGATGATGAACATTTTTTCATGTGTCTGATAGTCATTTGTATGTCTTCATTGGAGAAGTGTCTGTTCATGTCTTCTGCCCATTTTTTGACATGGTTATCTGTTTTGTGTGTGTTGAGTTTGAGGAGTTCTTTATAGATCCTGGATATCAACCTTTCGTCTGTACTGTCATTTGCAAATATCTTCTCCCATTCCGTGGGTTGCCTCTTTGTTTTCTTGACTGTTTCCTTTGCTGTGCAGAAGCTTTTGATCTTGATGAAGTCCCAAAAGTTCATCTTTGCTTTTGTTTCCTTTGCCTTTGGAGACATATCTTGAAAGAAGTTGCTGTGGCTGATATCAAAGAGATTACTGCCTATGTTCTCCTCTAGGATTCTGATGGATTCCTGTCTCACGCTGAGGTCTTTTATCCATTTTGAGTTTATCTTTGTGTACGGTGTAAGAGAATGGTCGAGTTTCATTCTTCTACATATAGCTGTCCAGTTTTCCCAGCACCATTTATTGAAGAGACTGTCTTTTTTCCACTGTATATTTTTTCCTGTTTTGTCAAAGATTATTTGACCGTAGAGTTGAGGGTCCATATCTGGGCTCTCTACTCTGTTCCACTGTTCTATGTGTCTGTTTTTATGCCAGGACCATGCTGTCTTGGTGATCACAGCTTTGTAGTAAAGCTTGAAACCAGGTAACGTGATGCCCCCAGTTTTATTTTTGTTTTCCAACATTTCCTTAGCGATTCGGGTTCTCTTCTGGTTCCATACAAATTTCTGGATTATTTGCTCCAGCTCTTTGAAAAATACCGGTGGAATTTTGATCTGAATGGCATTAAAAGTATAGATTGCTCTAGGCAGTATAGACATTTTAACAATAAAATCAGTTTTTTGTTTTTTTTTTTTTTATTACCGAAGACTCTCTGTTTGTCAGAGTTGGAATGCAGTGTCAGTAGCTGCTAGTAACTGAGAAATACTGGAAACACTTTGTTGTGCCCTGCAACCTATGGAGGGCTCCATCCTTTCCATGACACAGCCACTGTCTTGCCTAGATGCTCTACACAGGTACTGGGGAAATAGAAAACCCTGGGAGGGGTGCCTGGGTGGCTCAGGGGGTTAAAGCCTCTGATTTCAGCTCAGGTCATGATCTCAGGGTCCTGGGATCGAGCCCCGCATCGGGCTCTCTGCTCAGCAGGGAGCCTGCTTCCCTTTCTCTCTCTCTGCCTGCCTCTCTGCCTATTTGTGATCTCTGTCTGTCAAATAAATAAATAAAATCTTTAAAACAACAACAACAACAACAACAACAAAAACCCCTGGAGGTGGTTGGTGCTTTTCATGTTTAGAGTTAACAGAGTCTGTTCTAAATACTCTTCATAAACTAATCAACTCTTTTCTTAGACTTTTTCGCGTGGCATATTGGTGAACAGCGTCGCTTTTGGAGCCAGACAACCTTGTGTTCGAATCCTGCTTTGTCATTATAGAGAGATTATCTTAGCCGACTTCTCTCAGTGTAGTAAATGTTGGTTTCTTGATCTGAATAAATATTAATACGTACATCATAGGGTTTAAATTAACATAGATCCTAGCATATGGATTTCAGTAAGAAAGATTAACTGAGATTATTTCTGTCTGTCTATCTATCTATCTAGATGTGTGTGTGTGTGTGTGTGAATGCTTAGAAACAATATTGACTTAGTAATTAGTCAATATAAGGTAGTTATGTTATGGCCTCAGGATCTTTCTCCTTGCTGTTCTAAACTGTGATATTTCTCTCCATGTGTTAGTCGCAAGCACTAGAAACCAGCTCTGGCTAAAACAAGCAGAAAAACAAATGTCTTAACATACTGCCGGAGGAGACATAATTTTGGTGGACTGCCTGTTGGTATAACCACTCTGGGAAACTTGGGTTTACTCTACTAAATCGGAGTATATGCGACCTTATGATCTAGTCATTCTACTCCCAGCTAAATACCACATAGAAAATATATGTATATGCACCAGAGAGCATGAAGTGAGGATGTTCGTAGCATCTTTATGGATAATAGCCCAAACTGGAAGCAGCACAATACCCACCAGCAGTGACATGGATAAACTGTTAAATATTCATAGGTTGGAATGTGACATGGCCGTGAAAGTAGATCCATTATAAGTGTCTACAATGGCATGATGAATCTCAAAAACATAATGTTAAAGAAAAGAAAGCAGATCCAAAGGAATACATTTTCCGTAATTTCATTTGTATAAAGTTCAAGAACACTGGAGAAGGAGGGAACCTATGCTGTTGTCAGAAATCAGGGTAGTGGCTTCCTTCACAGCAGTGACAGGGAGTAGTTTCCACCTGGGTGGAGCCTTAACCGGCCTCCAGGTCGCTGAGCAGGAGACATTTGTTCCAAAGGAAGGAGAGAAAAGTATCCTCCTTGACATGACAGGAAAGTCAGACCCACTAAGAAACAAGGGGGCAGAAGGGACTCCATGTCCTAAAACATAATTACTTTTTAATTTTCACCTTTCATAATCAAATTTCAGGTAAAAATGTCATTGACATGCATCCTCTCTACCAATCTACTAACGAACACTGTAAATTCTGGGGGTTTTTTTGTTGTTTTTTTTGAAATAAACAAACTTTAGTGTGGTATTATACCTTTTAGTTTGTAAGTCATGCTCATACATTTTCTCTCTTGAGAAATAAAGACAATATCAAAATGCCACTATCATTGTGTCTGACCAGAGTGACCACTCATTACAAAACTATAAAGTGGTTAAGGCAGGTAAAAAGTGTCTTTACTTTCTTTTTGAGGAATCAAGAAGAAAAAAATGTCTCAAACTCGGGTTCCCTTTTTAAAATTTTTTAAATCAGCGTATAATGTATTATTAGTTTCAGAGGTGGAGTTCAGTGATGCGTTAGTCTTGTGTGATACCCAGTGCTCATTTCATCACCTGCCCTCCTTAATGTCCGTCATCCAGTCACCCCACCCTTCCACTGCACCTCACCTACGGCGACCCTCAGTTTGTTTCCTATGATTAAGAGTCTCTTGTGTTTTGTGTCTCTCTCTGATTTTGACTTGTTTTATTTTTCCCTCTCTTCCCCATGATCCTCTGTTTGGTTTCTTAAATTCTACATATGAGTGAGATCATATGATAATTGTCTTTCTCTGATTGACTTAATTTATTTAGCATAAAACCCTCTAGTTCCATCCATGTCATCGCAAATAGCAAGATATAGTTTTTTTGATGGCTGCATAGTATTCCATTGTATATATATCCCACATCTTCTTTATCTGTTCATCTATCAAGGGACATTTAGGTTCTTTCCATAGTTTGGCTATTGTGGAGATTGCTGCTATAAACATTCGGGTGCATGTGCCCCTTCAGATCACTACGTTTGTATCTTTAGGGTAAATACACAGTAGTGCGATTGCTGGGTCATAGGGTAGCTCTATTTTCAACTTTTTGAGGGACCTCCATGCTGTTTTCCAGAGTGGTTGCACCAGCTTGCATTCCCACCAACAGTGTAGGAGGGTTCCCCTTTCTCCGCATCCTCGCCAGCATCTGTCATTTCCTGACTTGTTAATTTTAGCCATTCTGACTGGTGTGAGGTGGTATCTCATTGTGGTTTTGATTTGTATTTCCCTGATGCCGAGTGATGTGGAGCACTTTTTCATGTGTCTGTTGGCCATCTGGATGTCTTCTTTGCAGAAATGTCTGTTCATGTCCTCTGCCCATTTCTTGATTGGATTCTTTGTTCTTTGGGTGTTGAGTTTGCTAAGTTCTTTATAGATTTTGGATACTATCCCTTCATCTGATAAGACACTTGTTATTCTGAACACCTGTGAACTCAAATGGTCTCAAACTCAGCTCTTCTGACACTAAATTCTGTGTTCTAAAATCTGAATGCAGTTTGGATAATGTATCATATATGATAAAGAAAACCAAACAGCTGATTTAACAATTGAAGTATAAAATGAACGTACAATGCTGTGCCATAAACCTCCATCAGATGCATCCCTGAACATGTGAAACTGAGAGTCACCTTTGGTCTTGTTCTGAAGTCCAGGAAGGAGGGCTTTCCTGTTATCTGGAGAAGCTTATCTACTGGTGGGTCAATAACGGCATCCATCAAACACCACTTCTGTTCCCTGAAAATGGTAGCCATAGTCATATGTAAATACCTGAAACGATGTAAATTACATGGTATAGAATCTGCAATGTGGACAATAGTTTTAGGAATTTTTTTCTTGCCCTATTAAGATGGGAGGGCTGCTTTTGGCTTATAAATTACTGTAGCATAGAAATGCCATCAGGGAATCCAAAATTCAGTGATGGGTCCCATGCAGTATTGGGTCCTCTCCTGTCCCTGCCCTCACAAATGCAGTGACTGGTTCTCTTTGCTCTATTTCATATCAAAACCTGACCTCATTCTCCCTCCGTCATTTCCCCTCTTACTGTGAATGAAAACCAAGACACCACCTTTTCCAGGGAATTTTACCCATGAAGCCTTTTGTCAATTATTAAATACAGAGTGAATGTCTTTTCTGTGTAGAAGAAATTTCCAGCGCAGATAATCAGTGGGCGGGGCGTCCTTGACCTCTGCCCTTGAAACTGCACTGTCGTCTGCGTTCTGGGGGAGTCGCACATGGGTTATGGCTCCATTTGTGAACTGCGAGCTGACCTCATTTAATTTCTAGTAGCACAAGCAAGTTTTAGGATGACTAGTTAAGTGCATATTGTTCGGAAATGTTGCTGCTGTACATACTTCTTAAAATACTAGAGTAACTATGAACAGTGTTTTGGCTTCAAGGAAGGAAGGTTGATTAAGACGTCTTTTACTTTAATAAGTCGGTGTCTGAAAAGTGAATCCAAGAGTCACTCTAAGAAGGGTCCGATACACTCAAAATGCATCTGCTTGGGGAGCAGAGAAAGGCTTGGAAATGTGAGAACAGAGGCTTTTCCTTTTCCTTAGAAGTTGTGTTTAAGAATAAAGGATGCCCGAATTTTTCATGTTTTATTATTTTAGCATCATATAAAATTTGTATAATTGATTTAATCTTTCAAAACCGAAATTTTGTCTACATGGTTTCATAACCCAAAGCTTAGCTTGAGCCTATAGTTACAGCGTGTTGAGAAGTGCCTGCAGATGAGGTTCATACACTGCAGACAGGTCAGTTTTAGTGCTTTTAGACTCCAATTTGACTATCTCTGTTGCCTGTCTTTTACCTGAGCTGCTGGTTCAGAAAAAGTGCTGGAATGTGTCTCAAGTACAGTTTATCATAGTTTTCTAGCCTCGTATCAAGATAGATTTGCCTAAGAGTGTGGGTTTCACCAACAAGCCATGCACACTCTGGTAGTTTATGTAGACAAATTAGTTTTTTAACAACAGTTGAATTTCGTTAGCAATTTTTTAACTGCTCGCCAACGGCACGGTGATGATCTTGCCTGTACTTTAGCCGATGGCAATGCTACTTTCGTCCCTGACCACCTTGAGAGTCGCGGTGGGCTCCTGGCTTCGTTAACTGCAGCACCCTCAGCAAAATGGAAATGCAGGACCCTTGGCTCAAAAAAGCAGGAAAAACAAATGCCATTAAGTGTACAAAAACATATAGTGTTTTCCTTTTCTTCTGCAGTTTCTCTCTCATGTGTGGTATTTTTTATTGGCTGTTTGTTGTCATTTCAAGTAAGGAAATATTAAATTATTAGTATGAATTTTATCATTTCTATCTAAGTTGTGCAATGTCAACTTTAACTGTAAATATAGGAACATTTGACGTGCATGCAGACTCACTGAAATTAAACGACACTTCGTAGCTTGTTTAAACATTTGTATTTTATTCTTGCCAGAACAGGGGATGCACTGCACAATGAACTCAAGTGTTTTTATCCCACTTCTTGATAGACACATATCCTACCAACACTTTCTACTTCTGATTTATGGCGGAGCCAGAAAGGACTAAAAGGAAAAAGAACTATGGATTGCCCCATCTTTTTCTTCCTTTTTCTACCATCATTTTCACCTAAGTGGTTGGCTTGCAGGAGAGCAGATGTATGACTGGGCTCCTTGCTTGTTCTTAGGACACTGCTGCCTTCTTGCTATGTCCGAAGCAAGTTTGGGTGCACATGGGAAGCGTGGTCTGTCGGGGCTCTCAGCGTCTCTGCTACTCAGCTGGGGACATAACACACTTACGCGCTGTGCTTGCGCTGAGTCTCTGGGAAATCCCACCCATTGTGGTTTCAGTGGCATTTTATGCTCCTGGGACATCGCTAACGCTGTATGGAAACGGGACAGCAAGGAGCAGCAGACACGCAGACTGTGTTTCCTCTGCACAAGTGTGTTTTCCATCATCCTATCGGATTTCACTCACAAAACAATGTTTGTTTTTTTAAAGATTTGTTTATTTATTTGAGAGAGAGAGAGAGTGCGTGCTAGCGCATGGGAGCTGCGAACGGTGTGGAGGGGAGGAACACAAGCGGCCCCTGCTGAGCGCAGAGCCAGCAAGATAGAAACGTGAGCTGAACCCAAGAGTCCGACCCTAACCCACTGAGCCACCCAGGAGCCCCCAAAACAATGTTTAAAGATAAGACCATTAAGAACTTTGAGCTGGCGATAATGGCATGATGTCAAGTACGCAGTTCTCATACGCACTGAGCTCTGTGCTGTTGCACAGGCCACGCACCCGTGGAGCTGGCTCTGAGTGCAACAGTGGAACTAGAGTAAAGGGGATTGTGACCAAAGTGTCATTTGGACGGGTATCTGCTACAATTTACTGATATCTTGATGACTTATTCACATCTGATGTGCACATTTTTTCCTTTGCCGCAGAACGAGGCACACCTTAGCTGGAGGGTAAAGGGGAGACTCCACATCCCCCATCACAGTGCACAGGGTTTTAGACTTCGGATAGATGCCCAGACTCGAGACGCACCTCTACCCTCTTCTCTTATTTAGGAACACAAAAATGTAATTCTAGTTCAGTATCAGGATATACTGACGGAGTGAGGGCATTCACTAAGCACAGGCAAAAAGCCAAGTCATATTACAATAAACAAACCTTTTAATGTTGTTCAGTAGCGAGCTCCGATGAGCGTGATAGACTGATTGTTTGGAATCCGGCTTCTCTATATCCTAAAATGTCGAGTGGCCTGTTCGAGCTCCCAGGATCCGAGCTGATCTCCGGGCCGTCAGACTCAACCTCTAGTATGTTCCTCACCGTGGCGCCGACGTGGTTTTTGTAGAGCCTATACCCAATCTAGGTGCTCCTTGCCTAAAGCAAGCTGCTGGATTTTTCATATCTTCATGATAATCAGTGTCCTTAATGGTCTGACCCTGTCTACTTCTCCAGCCTCCAGAGGAGCCTGTCACCCTTCAGACAATGTCCAATATTTAAATACATTTGCTCTCTTATCTCTCTCTATCTCTTTCTATTGCCTGGAAAATTCTACCCAATTTTCTTTGCCTGTTCTTGTCCTACTTGTCTTTTAAGAATTGTCTTAGTTCATCCATGTGTTCATTTACCTATTCACTGATTTATTCAATAAATACTTGCTGAGTGCCTGTGACATGCCAGGTGCTATGCTAGAGTTTGGGGACACAGTGATGGTTAAGAACAGAGACAGCCCTGACTTGGGGGACACTTAGGGGAAGTAGAGGTAGATAATACCTGTCCAGTATTCTTACCATAAGCATGTTTGCCACAAGCACTTTCATCACAAACATTCTCACTGAATAACTAATTAGCCATAAGATAATTTTGGTGTAAAAGATAAAAGCATGAGAAATGAGATGGACATTCGTTAAAAAGGACATAACAAAACATGAAAATTGAGTAACAAAATTTAAAAGACTTTATTGTAAAATATGAAATATTTGAACACTTTTAAATATATATAGTTTATGGCAATATTGCTCAAATAACTATGTTATTTTGTGAATTGTATCTAAACCCTTACCTTCAAAGCCTTTCATTCATAGTGTTATACACCTGTAGGGTTTTTTGCTTATTAATTTGTCTCATTTTTAGCATGTTGCTTTTTCTTTTTTCACTGAAATGTCTTCATTCATTAAGCGAGGTATCAGTTTCCAAACACTGGAATGCATATTTGCAATTAAGTTTCGTATTGTGTTTTGAAAGTCAACACTGTTTGTTCTCAGCATACTGCATACTGTCACATGTCCAGTGATAGGCATTCCTGAGTCCTGTGGGAAATGTGGGTCCAAAACTCGACACCACTGTACAGACCATTATCAGGGCTAAGATGTACATAATATAAAAAGAGGAGTACCCTATCCATGGAGAAATCAAATCAAACTGTCAACCAATTTTTTTTTCTTATCTTTTATGGCAAATTTGACTTATGGCCAATTAATAATGTAGGGAACGTATTTGCAAAGATGCTTATGGGAGAAACACTACCTACAAGCCAATAATATGTGCTTTCTTATTAAAAGTCATATAAATATAGGTACAGAAAGTGCCCAAGTCAATAACAACTTTGATGAGAGCTACCAAGGAGAAATGCTGTGTGGGATGAGAACACAGAAAAAGGGAAACCCAGCCCAGTGGAAATGGGAGTTGAGCTGTGCACTTAGGGGAGAATTGGAGTGACCTGGAAAGCGAAGTGAGGAGGTTGAGTGGGATGCGGGGAGCGTTTTTTCCAGGGAAGAGAAGAACATAAGCAAAGGTCTTGTGGCTGAAGAGAAGCTGACATTCAAGACACCAAAAGGAGGAAAATGGTGCAATATAAGTCAGGAGAGGTAGGAGGAGGCTTGGCCAGAAAGGACCTTGTAGGCCAAGATAAAATTTTAGTTTGCATCTAAGAGCAGTAGGAAAACTTTGAAGTGTTTGGTTTAAGGGGGGAGGCAGTAGAGCAGGAAGATTGCAAATCCACTTCTTTCTTTTTTTTTAAATTCCATTTATTCTTAAAAAGACCTCTCAGTCTCAGGTATGGTATGGAGAGCAGATCTGGGGAGAAGAGCGGAGAACCTTCCATAAGTCCAAGGAAGAGATGTTTGTGAGTGGAAGTAAGTAGAAATGCTTACCACTTGTGGGAAGATTTCTTGATTTCCCTAAACCTCGTCCATCTCCACCGTCGGGGCTGGGTTAGGATTTCTTTCCTTGTGCCCCTCTGAAACCATGTTCTTTGCCGTGGCCGTTGTTGTTTTCGTTGAGTCTGTGCAGTGAACTTGTGTGATGGGCATATCATCGGCCTCCTTTCCTGTGTGAGGAAGGAGAAGAGTTGGAAGGTGAGGCAACTTGCCCGTGTTTCCGTAGCCAGTAGCTGGTGGAGCACCCTCGAGAAGGGGCGGCGAGGGTGTGGGGAACCTGGGAAATGAACAAGCCACGTGTTTGCGTGGGAGGACGCAGAACATTTTGGCTGCACAAGAAAGTTCAAGTCAAGAGACAAGAAGACAGGTGAGGGTCAAAATGTAGTACAAAATTGACATCACATACTGATATGTTTAAGATCAGAACTCGCAAGTGGGGAGTGAGTGCTTTCACACCTTTTGGTGCCTAAAGCATACACGGATTTAAACCCTAACCCTCCCTGTGCCCCACCTGACCCTTTGCTTACTATGTCATTCCCTCTTCCTGGAATCCTCTCAAGAGTGTATACTCCTGGTCTCTACTTCTTACTCCCTCCAAACCCGCATGTAAACTTCGCTAGCCCGGCCTCCACTTCCAAGCAACGTGTAAGCTCTGATGGTTTAAATTCCACACCCTTTCTTATGTCTGTCTGCGGCATAGCTCTGCTGCTACTTTGCTAGTCCAGACTTTCAGGCTTTCCAACGACAGCCTGGAGAGTTTGAGTCCTCCCTCCTTGAGGCTGCGTGCTCCCGTCTGCTGGCCAAGTAAACCCTTCAAGCAGGGTTATGGAAGGATCCTGGGCTTCCTGCCTGCTCTCCTGTGCCATCTCTCACCACCTCTGTCTCACACTGTAGGATTTAACAGCTTCACATTATTTGTGGCTCACATAAAAAGTCAACATTTGGTTTTTTTCCATACCTCTTGCCCTCATGATATTTCCTTTTCCTGAAACACCATAAACCTCTTTTCATGTCCCTACACCCTCCCGCCCCTCCCTGCCCCACAGCACTACCTAACTTCTGTTCTGACCTCCTGTGCTCAGCTCCTCTTGGAAGCGTCCTGGCCACGGGTGCTACACTCCTGGCTGCGCCGGATGCCCTTCCTCCTCTGTCCTTACTAAGCCCTGCTCCTTCTGAAGGTGATTTGTTTACCTTTCTCCCTCATCAGCCTTGGGTGAGATCCATGAAGGTAAGTCAGCCCCTTGTTCACCGGCGTGTCCCCAGGGCCCACTCAGTACCGATGGACAGAACACCACCCACTCACACTGCCGCATCTGCTTTGTCGCTGGTCACGGAAGCTCCTTTCCCCAGTTCATGTGGAAACCTTCCCTACACGGACTACCTAAAAGTCCTCAGAAGCTTTCTGTCCTAAAAGCCCTTCTCCCCGATACTTACTGTCTTTTTTGCTAACATGCTTTGTGTTCCTTTTCTACAGCTGCCATAACCAAGCACCACAGACTGCGTGGCTTAAACAATTTATTTTCTCCCAGTTCTGGAGCCTAGAAGTTTGAAGTCAGGATGTTACAGGGTTCGTCTCTCCTGAGACCTTTTTCCTTCGCTTGTAGATGGCCGTCTTCTCCCCGTGACTTCACATGGTCTTCCTTCTGTGTGTGTCCGCGTATATATTCTTTCCTCTTATAAGGACCGGAGTCATTTGGATTGGGGCCCAATGACATAATTTTAAATACTTAATCCCCCCTTTTAAAGACCGTAGCTCTAAATACAATTGAATTCTGAGGTACCAGGAGTTAAGACTTCAACATAGGAGTTTTGGGAGACACAAATCAGCTTTTGAGATGCCTCTTACCCATTGCTACCCTTTCCCCAAATTTACTGCCAGTCTCCAAGAGGCCTCTGGCAGACAGGCAGGCGGTAGCGTGGCTGGCTTCCGCCCTCCCTCCTGTTCAAAGCTCTGTGGCCAACACCTCCATTTGGATCTTTCAGAACCTCAACTTTTAGGATCATTTTGGGTATGAAGTTGGCCATCAGTGACACAGGAACTGGGAGAACTAACTCTTCTTTGTGATGTTTTCTCACGCTTGAATAGATGACTTCCCATTTTCATTTTCTTCCCTCTCTTTCCTCAGCTCCTAGAGCATTTAGGGTTCATATCCTCCAAGGAAGTGGGCCATTGTGTGGTGTAGCTGTACGTCTTGGTTTCGACATTCCAGAGATGTATAGTTTTTTTGGTAGTGCTGATTGTTTTCAAATACATTGCCTTATTTGGATCTTCTTTAAAAAAATACAAATTATATACTATACTTTTTGTTGCTGAAGAGATAGAACCCCCAAGAGGTCACACAATAAGTAAGTGTCACGGCTGTTCTCAAGTAGGAGGCTGGGCCTCTTTTCACTACATCATTGTTATCTTATTTACAAGGTCCTAGAGCCAGACATATCTTCATTTTATAAGCATTTACTTTTATGAGCCTATGCTTATTTTATTAACTCATAATTGATTACTTCTTAAAAATCTTGCTTATTTTATAGACTTTATATGTTTTATTTTAAATAAACTTAAAATTTATAATTATGATTTATAATATAAACTTTTGACTACTTTTTAAAGTTAAAAAATAAATGTACCTATTTAATCTTATTTAATAAACTTGTACTGTAGCTCTTTTATTGTATTTTAAGCTTTTATAATTGTAATAATCTATAATTGTTATAATTTTTATTGAAAACCTTACAAACCTTTGTATTACTTATTAGTATTTCTTTACAAAAATGCTTATAAACTTAGCACAGAGCTAAGTTACATGCTCAGAGGATAATTTGGTGACCAACAAAGGGGAGGAAATCTATTTATTAAATCATAATAGAGGGGCAAAGATATCTGATGTTTCACTCTGAGGAGGACATCAAGAAAGAATAAAATAGGACATTTGTTATTCACATGAAAAATATTAACATTTTTTATGGATCTTTCTTGGCTGGGGCAGAATTTCAGTTAAGTCCTCCAGGTGAGCTGATGGTGTAGGTATCATCCTGTTTTGTGTTTGGGGGAACTGAGGCTCGTCATGACTCAGCCGCTTACTCAAGATCTCAAAGCAAGTTATGGAGCTGGAAATCGATCGCGTGCCTCTGACTCCATGCTTCTTGTTTCACTGTGTCACAAGGGGAGAAATTACAGGACAGAGACATAGTCAGCAATTACTCACTGAAACCGGGGACATGCTGCGTATAGACCTTGAAGCCAAGGAAGCCTATAAAAGGGGCGTTGCTTTGCTTCGGTCGGTCATCTGACACTGAGTTACTAACGCCCGTGGGCCTCAGTGTCCTCGTCTATAAATACGTGGTTAATTGCGGCATCTTTCACAGAAGTTTGCTGTATAGAAAAAAGAGTCATGGGTGTGTGTATCCATGCGTACATTCATGGTAACTGCGCGTCGTAGCTGTGTGAGCCAGTCCGATCCTTTCGAAAAACAAAAATCGGACGGTATAGAATGAATAAGAACCATAAACGTGTCCATATCTCCGGCTCAGGAGACCTACTCCTGGAAACATATTCTGAAGAAATGATTCAAAAGACAAAAACATGTATAATTGCACAGGTATTAATTATAGGAAAAAATAGTTAGGTTGTTCCTCAAAAACTGAAACACAGAGTTACACTATGATCTAGAATTTCCACCCCTTTGTGTATAAGCAAGGGAAATGAGAACATATATCCCTACAAAAACTTCTTCATAGATGACCTCTTCATAACAGCCACAAAGTAGGAACAACTCAAATGGATGAAGAGATACATTAAATGTGGTCTATCGGTTCAGTGGGGTGTTCTGGGACAATGGAAAAGGATGACGTAGTGATACTTACTACAGCATGGATGGGCCTTGAAAACATTTAGCTGAATGAAAGTCATGAAGGGCAGCATGGTATATGATGCCACTTATATGAAATGTCCAGAATAGGCAAATATACAGAGAGAGAAAGTAGACTAGTGGTTGCCTGGGCAGGAGTCAGGGAGGAGAGCAACAGGAGGGATGCTGAGTGACTGCTGAGAGGTAAAGGGTTTCTTTAGGTGGGGGACAAAAATACTCTACAATTACATTGTGGAGTTGGCTGTAAATTCTGCGGGTATACTGGAAAATGCGGAGTTGTGCACTTCAGCTGGGTGAATTGTACGTTATGTGAATCATTTCAGTACAACTGTTTTAAATTTTTAAAAAGTAGAGGGAAAAATGGAAATAATAAAAATAACCCCAAGATATCGAATACATTATACTCTACTTCGTTGATGGAACATTATGTAGTCAGTAAATACTCTAAGTGCAAAGACTGTGTAACAATACAGAAAACGAGTAATGTGATGTTGGCTGGAAAACGTATGAGAGTGTGATGCGAAGTGGTGTTAGAGCGAAATATACATGCATTTGGGTATTTGGATAAAGGCTGGCAGGAAACTCATAGACACAAGCATGTGGTGAAGGGAATGTGCCTCATTAATGTTGTTGAATGTCTCAAAAGCACTTGTTTTAATGTTCTTTGTAATGGTAGCCTTGTGGTAGGTACAGGTGCTACTGAAGATGCATAAAACATAGGAAAGGAAGGAAAAAGCACAAGGGACATTTTAAAAGTCAGCTTGTGAAACATCGAAGAAATGGAAATTTAAATGCAAAAATTTAGCAGAGCATTTAAGGGAAATGGGTACCGAGGGAAGTGCTGAGGGGCGTATCGACAGGGCAGCCTCTAACAGAATTCTTCCCAGAAAACTTAAAACTGGACTGCTTGGGAGTATGTTGCCCCCTGTGATTCTATGCCTGCAAGTTTTGAAGGGAGGGGATTTTTCATATGCTGGAACTGCTGTAGGTCTGTGATAATAACCCGAAAGGAAATAGGAAAACTTAGCAGTATGCACAGTTTACTTCAGTTCACCAAAATTGCGCTTGAGTGTGGAAAAAGAGAGGAAGTCTGGTGAAGCCTAAGTGAGTCAACATTTAATGACCCTCCACCCAGTTCTCCTCCCTTCCCAAGGCCACCTCACCTCTGCAACTGTGTGCTTGACCCTTGCAAGGAAGAACTCCAGCTGGGATGGGCGGGGTGAACCCAAATCCCTGTTGGTTGGCCTCAACTCTCAGGTTGGGGGGGGGGCCAAAGAAAACAGGGGCCAGAGCAATGGTGAAGACCTATATCATGTCCTTTCCCCAGAACTTTCTCCTCCCTGGGCTCCCACTGCATGTTTGCAGTGTCACAGTTCCTTCAGTATCCTCGGTCCCAGAAGCCACTCATGACTTTTGTGAGAAGCAGCTCAAGTGCCGTGTCAGCAGTTCTTTAAAAGCACTCCAAGTTCTATTTACTCCAGATAAATAACGGGGACAGGGTAAGGCTGGACAGAGGCAAGGCAATCTTTAAATTAAGCTCTGCTTCCACCTCAAAATGGAACCCATTGTTCCTAGCCCCGAGGTATGGGGAGGAGGGGGGAGACAACCATATTTTCTGTGGAGTATAAAATCAAGATTTCTGAGGGAGATGCTTTCTCTCCCTCTATGATTATTAGGTTCGTTCGAGCTGCGCAGAGAGGCAGCCTTGAGTAGATGCCATCTGGACGGATCCCGCTGTTCAGTTAATTGGCTGAGCCGGCCGGTGATCCTTGTGTCCGACGTTAAAATCCCAGACGATTTCTACCCTTTAGCACCAGGAGTTGCTCTTATATTTCAGGCACCGGGGTGAGCACTGAAGGTTGTAATTACAGTTTGAGTCCTTAACCACTTCTTTCGTCTCCCTTCAGGAATTCAGTCTTCGAGCAAAGACACTGGTGTCTTTCCTGTGGGGTCTCTGAGCAGTTCTGGGCTTCTCAGGGGTGCTCGGAAGTTGTTATGTAAAGAAGATGGGGGCAGTAATGGCCCTCGTTCTGCAGAGAGCCCCTGAGGCTTGAACAACTTTTCTCTAATTCTCTCTGATTCTACTTTGTCCAAGTCCATCCTCAGCAGTCGTCCCCACATGTAGCAAGTGGTGAGTTCGATGTGGAACGGCGGCTATGCCAGCCGCTGAGCCACTCAGCCACCCAAAGAACAACCACCACCACCACCACCAAACCCATGTGGCAATCCTGAAATGAGGAAGGGATACGGGGGAAGAGAGACACTGGTTAATAAAAACCGTACGGCCATCATTGCTCTGTTTTGCATATGAACCCATGATTTCAGAAATTCCCTTGTATGTATGGCCCAGAATCATCACAATTTTCCCACCAAGCCAATAATTTCTAGGTAAGAAATCTATGTTTTGCAACTGCTGGGCTGTTCTAGTCTTAACTACACCCGGTACAAATGCATCAAGGGAATCTTTAGTCTAAAGAAAATCAGGTTGCACAACAAGCTGAGAAAACCAGTTACGCGTCGCCATAGCAACTGCACCGTACCAGAGCAAAGGGTAGAGTTCTTCCGACTCCTCTCCTGCATCTGCAGACCAGCTTCCTTGAGACAGAATCACGCGTCCTGATCATCAACACCGAGCCAGTTATTTTCGTTAAAAAAAAAAAAAAAAAAGTTGTAGTGTCATTGTAGTGTCAAGTAGATACATTTTGTTGGCCTTTTCCCTGGTGCCATTCAGTGTATTTTTATCTTTGGAAGGTGGGGTGTGGTAATGGGATCCTTTGGAAATTTCATTCATGGATTCAGTGATATGAATATGGTTGGGACCTGAACCAACAGGGTCTGATAGTAATTAAACTTTGATGGCTGGAATACGACCTGTGACGGGAGTTGCCTGCTGGTCTTCATTTAACTCCTGAACGACAAAAATCTGCATCCCTTGGAGTCATACCATAAGCCCTGTTTTTAGACCCAGGGAAGAAAACACAGGTTTGAATGACTCCTCCTAAGGGTAGACTGCAGGGCTCCTTCCCCAGGAATTATGCTCCACCTTTCTAGGTCACAGATATCTCCACGATTAGTTTCAGAATGCCCCGTGAGATGTGTGTGGGCAGCGAGAACCCCATCCATAGGCAGAGCCAGCCTGGAGCAAGTAATCACCCAGGGTAAGGTCATTAGTAAGAGCAGGGGTAGAGGGTCCACGTCTGTCTGTTGCTAAGACCACTGGAACTCTTCCTTTCACTCAAGAAATATGGCCAATTAATGGGCAGCAGGAAGTTGGGGTGGGTCAGTACCTGCTGAGTGATTTTTATAGGTCATTTTTATTTTATGGGGTTATTGGCTCTAAAGTTAAGCTTCCCCCCTTCAGTTTAACCCTCTTGATGTCTCCTCTAAAAAGACTGAAAAGAAAAAGAAAAATGTGTGTTACGGGAATGAGAGCTGGGGGTGGGTGGAGAGCGCTGGATCTGGAGGGCACTTCGGAAATACTAATTCACTACAAAGACTACAACAAGAAAAAGATTCAGCTGGCAAAAAGAAAGATTACTCTAAGAGAAAGCACCTACAGTATGTCCTAGTCTGTACTGGCTGCTATAACAAAACACCATAGACTCAGGGTCTTATAAACAATAGGAACTTAGATCTCACCATTCTGGAGACTACGGTCTGAGACAAGGGTTCCAGCACTGGTGGCTGAGGGCCCTTTTCTCAGTTGTAGACTTCTCATTGTATCTTCACACAGCAAAGGCGCTCTCTTGGGCCTCTTTTATAAGGACACAAATCCCACCTATGAGGGCTCTGTCTTCGTGACCCTACCAATTCCCAAGGGCCCCATATCCTAATACCATCCCTTAGGGATTAGGATTTCAACATATGGACTTCTGCGCGGACACAAACATTGAGACCACAGCAATACAGAAGACCTGTGCTAGACTGTAAGGATATACTGATAACTGTGACATGAGTCTTGTCCCTGGTAGTTCACATTCCCAGCAGATAGTGACAATCACTCTTATAATGGTCCATGGATTCTGTGGTGGAGAGAAATTTATCCTGGCTCTAGTCAGAAGTAGAGGAAAATACAGTCTACAGTTATAACGCAGTCTCTATCAAAATACCAACGGCTCTTTTCACAGAGCTAGAACAAATAATCCTAAACTTGTATGGAACACAGAAGACCCTGACTAGCCAAAGCAATCTCAGAAAGGAAAACCAAAGCTGGAGGCATCACAATTCTGTACTTCAAGTCCTGTGACAAAGCTGGAGGCATCAAAACAGCATGGTACTGGCACAGAATCAGACATAGATCGGCAGAACAGGACAGAAAGCCCAGAAATAAACCCGCGATGATGTGGTCACTTAATCTGGGACAAAGGAGGCAAGAACATGCAATGGGAAAAAGTCTCTTCAACAAATGGTGTTGGGACAATTCGACAGCTACATGCAAAAGAACGAAACTGGACCATTTCCTTACACCACACACGAAAATAAACTCAAAATGGATGAAAGACCTCAATGTGAGACCTGAAACCATAACAATCCTAGAGGAAAGCATAGGCAGCAACTTCTTTGACATCAGCATAGCAACTTTTTTCTAGACATGTTCTCCTGAGGCGAGGGAAACAAAAGCAAAAATAAACTGTTGGGACTGCATCAAAATAAAAAGCTTCTGCACAACAGCAGAAACCATCAAAACTAAAAGAAGCCTGTAGAGTGGGAGAAGATATTTGCAAATGACATATCCAATAAAGAGGTAATATCCAAAATATATATAAAACTGGTGCAACTCAACACCAAAAAACACATGATCCAATTTAAAATGAGCAGAAGGCATGAACAAACATTTCTCCACAGAGTAGACGCACAAACGGCCAATGACACCTAGAAAGAGGCTCAGCATCACTCATCACAGGGAGATGCAAATCAAAACCACTGTGAGATGCCACCTCACACCTGTCAGAATGGCTGAGATCAAAACACAAGAAACAGCAGGTAATGGCACGGATATGGAGGAAAAGGGAGTCTCATGTACTGTTGGAGGGAATGCTAACTGGTCCAGCCAATCTGAGAAACAGTGTGGAGTTCCTCAGAAAATTGAAAATAGAATTATCATATGATCCAGGAACTCCACTACTGGATATTTACCCAAAGAAAATAAAAACACTAACCTGAAAAGTTACATGCATTTCTCTGTTTATTGCAGGATTATTTATGAGAGCCGAGGTACGGAAGCAGCCCAGGTCTGCATCAACAAAGGACTAGATGAATAGATATATGTTTGTGTGTGTGTGTGTGTGTGTGTGTACATATGTGTATATTCCATTGTATATACATAGTGGAATATTACTGGACCATAAAAAAGACTGAAAGAATGAAATCTGGCCATTTGCAATGACATGGATGGATCTAGAGGGTATAATGCCAAATGAATAAGTCACTCAGAGAAAGGCAAATAGTACATGATTTAATATGTGGAATTTAAGAAACAAAACAAATTAACAAAGAAAAAAGACAAACCAAGAAAACAGACTCTTCACTATAGATTACAAACTGATGGTCACTGGAGGAGAGGTGCATGGGTGGCAGAATTAAGAGTTCACTTACTGTGATAAGCACTGAGTAACGTACAGAATTGTTGAATCACTATGTTGTACACCTGAAACTAAGGTAACACTGTATGTTAACGCACTGGAATTAAAATTTAAAGAGGAAGGAAGGAGGGAAGGAAGGAAGGATGGAAGGAGAGAAGGAGTAGAGAAAAATAGTGAAATGTTCCTTAAGGAATCTGGGCTGGGCTTAACGGGACAGTATGGAATCATAGGCAAATACCAAGGAAAGGATATTTTAGGAACCAGAAACCGTATAAACAAAGGCATGGGACGGAGTCTGTTTAAGGAGGACACATGGACCATATGTCTTGAGTGTTAGTTTAAATTGTGGGACAGGGTCGGAGCTCACGGAGAAAAAGTAAAAAAAGAGCCACATTTTGGTGTGTTCCAAAAAGCAGCTAGAGAACTTTGGACCTTATCCCACATAGAATTAAGGATTTGAAAACTGGAAGTTTACTGGTGGCCAGTATTTTTATGCAGTGAGATATCAATAAAGTTATTTTTGTTTTAAAAAAGATTCACATAGTTTGATTTTTGTCGTAGGAAGATACCTTAACAGATTGGGCTGAAAATATTTTGCATTTTCCAAATGTTGTAAATGGTTTGGTCCTATGTCCTTGTGCAAGGTGAATCGAGTTTGCACAGACTGAAAACAGAAGAAGCTCACGCAAAAAGTGCTGACCCAGGCACTTCAAGTGACAACCCTTACATTTAAGTGCTTGAGGCACTATTGTGAGAAACTGGAAAATGGTTCTCTGCAGCAGAAAAACCAGCCAAGTCCCTGAAGTCAATCTCTCTCTTTCTCTGCATCTCCTCTCTCGCAGGAACGGCGATGGGGACTTTCGGTGGACAGCAGCGTAACTCCAGTCTGCTCTACGAGCCCCCCGACCGAGAAGCCGACTGGCAAAGTAAGAATGGCTCCATTTCTTACTGAACAGTATGATTCAAACTTGTTGGCTGTTGCTTCTTTTCGTCTGGAGCTCTTTGGGTGAAATAATCAAACTGATTTCGTAAAAGTGGCTGATAAAATCCAAATCTCGAACTGTTTGGTTGGCCCCAATGTGCCCTTGCCCTTGGCCAAATATTGAACTGAGAGATGTTGATCTGAGAGGCCTGTGCTGCAGCTCCTGCCCCCACCCCCATCCTGGTGGCACCCCCCCCCCCCCCCCACTCCTTCCAGTGTCCTGGTCTCGGAGCTCTTGGATTGATCTTCCCCTGTCAGAGCTTGTTAGAAGGAAAGAGGATACTTTTAGTAATTTACATTATAGAGGTAAACAAAACAAAACAAAACAAAAACCCTTCTTTTTCCTACTCCCTTAGGTAGGGTGTTATGCAAATTAAACTGAAAGAAAAAAAAGGAGAGAAAATATTTGTAACTATGAATAAATAAGGAGGCCTCGGTAGAAGAGAAGTGGGGACCCAAAGAAGCCGTTCTATTCAGGGCTCACACTATTTTAACAAAAAGCAATAAAATGTGGAGAAGTGATAAGAGAAAGGAAAAGGGGTTGGAGTTCTCGCCACAGTCCTGGGTGAATTGTGAGAAGGTAAACATACGGGGGACATGAAGGCCTCGGGATTATTGACGACGTTTGTTATGCAAACTCAAGTTGGTGTCTTTGCCATCGAAAGAAATCATGTCTGGTGACGCAGAGGCGGCTTCTCGCTGGTATGGGAGAGGAAGACACACTTACAAATTTATGTCACCTTTAGAAAGGGAAATTTATGTCCTGCTTTTAGACAGAAAGCGATGGGTCGGGGAGCAGAGTGCTTTTCCTGCAAGTCTGCTGTTTCTCAACTGACTTCAGCTCAAAATAATTCTTACGCCAAACTGGCCTATTTGGGTCCCCCTCAGCGTTTTAGTGTGAAATCAGTACTTCTTCCTCCCAGTGCACTTGTTTCAGCTTCTTGTGGAATAAAAGTCTTTGCTTCTAGAAGAGACAGGACAGGTTTTGCCTAAAGAGCTACTGTTCTGAACCAGAAATCACACCCGTCAGTCCCAGCAGGAGTGTAACCTGGGTTAGGTGCGGGCTCTCCGGAGCCAGCCTGCCTGGGTTCCAATCCCAGCTGTTACGCACTTGTGGTGTGACCTCGAGCCGCCGGCAGAAAGGGCATCACCATGACACCTGCCTCCCAGGACCGGCACCCGATGAAGTCATTTCTCATAAATCCGTGACAGTGAGTTCTTTATTTTTACCCACCTTGTTCACTCTGTCTCTGAGCGCTCAACAAATTATGCAGCGAGTTGCATGAGTGACTAAACGAGGATGTGAAAAGCACAGGGGGCTTAGGGGAGGCCCACCTGCGACCTTCCTGTGTCGGGAAGGAGAAGTGGGAGAAGGGGTGGGAGAGAAGCGGACGGTGGGAGAGAAGCGGACGGTGGGGGGAGAAGCGGACGGTGGGGGAGAAGCGGACGGTGGGGGAGAAGTGGACGGTGGGGGAGAAGCGTGACTCTGGTGATGCATCAGAGGCGCTTCCCAAGCGCTCGCGACCAGAGGGATGCGGTCTGAGAAGCCTGTCGCCTTCCTGCCCTATTCGTGCCACACGCAGTCCTGGGGCCAGGATGGGACATGCTACTATTGGCAGAAGTCGGAAAAACCCAAAAATTCTTGGAACAGGGCTTCTCTCTCCAGCTTATAGATGTAGGTGGGCAGAGCCAGAGCTTTTTGCGCTTTGTAAAAGGAAATGGATCTCTGCCTGGCAGCTCCTGGCTGTTCTGACTTGGTGGCAAGTCCTGCCCAAGGCGGCTACGCGCAGGGCGTGAGGTCTGGGCCGAGGGCTCCTCTCCCTCGGAACGTCAGCAGGACTGACGTTTGCAGGCACAGCGGGCAGTGGCCCCAGCGTGTTGGGACCGAGTCCTGTGCTTTGTGTCCAGTAAGGTCTGTACTTCCCCTCCGCGGACTTTAGTTCCAGTGGGACGAGTGTCGTTTGGCCCAAAGAGGAAAACGACAAACAAACACAGGCTACGCTCGCAGACCATGTTGGCGGCTGCCCCGGCCCTCACGGCCTGGCCACTGCCCCCAGCCCCACCTGTCTGACTCTGTTTCTATGGGTTCTACAACGACCGCCACTTTGTCTGTGGGGACAGAAAGGACCCATTTCAAAGGCTAGGGTCATGAGTCTGGAGGGACGTCTTTTGGCTAAGTTTCAGGCCGTCCGGTGGACAGTTCTGAGCTGCTCCAGCGTCTCCCGAGGCCGGATCAGCACCACTGACAGCGGCACAAAAGGGTGCGGAGCGACTTTCCCATGTGCTTCCGCAAGCAGGAGGAGGTCAGGGCGGTCCGACCCCTCGGGTCTGGCAGCCCCTCCGCGGGAGTCTGTGCGGGGACACCAGGACAGTCTCAGTGTCGGTCCAGTGGGCTCGCCCTTCGGATTCGCTTTCTCTTCTTCTCTCCATGGCTCTGGCTTCCGGGCTCCATGCACCGGCTGTAAGAGACGCTAATGAATTCGTTTTGCCATCACCTCTGTTTCCCATTCACCCCGGGGGAAGACGATGCCAAAGATGTAAGCTTTCGTCATGGGGGTCATGGAAAGTAGTGTTCGGGGTGAATAACTGAAGTCTATGGGGACTCTGACCAGAGTCCAAACTCTCCCTCGCTGTCAGGAAACTTTCTGTTGGGTGGAAGCCCGCATGCTGGGCCCAGACGTGATCTCTGCCGCCCGGATTACGGTGCCCCGAGCTGAACCAAGGACCGGTGTGTCCTTGCTGTGGGAGAAGGGAAGTTGTTATGAAAACCCCAACTGGATAGCAAAGAATTCCAAAGTGAGCTCATGATAGAAAAAAAGGGCATTTTGGAACCAACACCAATCTCACAGTTAAATGATAACTCTTCATTAATGGTGGTGATTAGAGGGTGGGAAGAGGGGAGGAAAACTTGTGGAGCGGAGAGGGAGACGCCGGAGAGATCACTGGGCAGCAGGAAGGCAAGCTTGGAAAGTGCGACGATCCGCTCTCAGATGGAGAGAGTTCCGCGTTTTATTTTCCATAATTGGAGTCAGCGCCTTTTGAATGCAGCATACAGATTTATGTAAATAAAAATGCAAATGTTAAAAATATGTGTCTTGGGATTTCCAGGGGATGACCTGGCATCTTTGTCTTCCTTCCCTTTGCAGCTGCTAAATATTGTGTTGTGAAAGCTCAAGATGAACGTATTCCCCCAAATCCCACAGTGTTATAACTAGCGGACCTTCTCTGTACTCTATAGCAGATACTCTGGAGAATGAATTAAAATAAACTACTTTTTAATGTATTTGACCATAAACATGTTGCCCCGAGAGGCTGCACAAGCTAGCAATAAATGTGAGAGGGATTTCAGGATTTCAGTAAATTAACGGCATATCCAAAGTGGGCTGTCGAAAGGCAATAAGACGATGATGATGGACACAAAAGTGGGGACTTGGGGAGATAAGTAATGTTAGACGGTGACACAACATTTAACTTACCAGGCTCTCCCACAAAGTTCTCATTGATGCTACTGGCAAGACAAGAGACTGGGCTGAAGGAGACGTTATTTCAGCTCAGCAAGCCTTGTGGAGATCAGGCCAAGTCAAAACAACCTCGGGAAGTGCCATGACCTTGGCAAACTGAGCAGAATACATAAGCAGCCAGAGGAGCCGTTCTTAGATCAAGGAGCTGCCCATGACCATGGCTATGCCAACCTGTCTTTCTCAAAAGGAGTTTAGGTGATGGTAAAGGTGTCCCCAGTCAAAAGGAAAGTAACTTTAACACATGACTTGATTTGACCAGAGGGAATGGACAGAGACACGCCTTAGAGGAGAGCAATGTTTTTAAATGGAAGGCGGCCAAGAAAGCAAACAAAGCTCCCTGGGCGTCCGTATTTCCGGGTGAGGGGAGGGAGACTGGAGGGACTGGGTGGAAGTTACTGGATAAACAAGAGATAAAGAGAAAGGAACCGGAGACCCAGAATCAACAGAATCTAGAGCTGCTTTACTTCAAAGTTGGGAGACATCTGTGGGAAGAAAGGAATGAGGTGCCACTGGACCAGGTTAATCGTTAGCTGCTTTACCCTGGAGAATCCTTCTTACCAAAGGAAAGTTTAGTGTCGCAAGCAGGGGCCATTCTATTTATTTATTTATTTATTTATTATTGGGGGTTTTTTGGATCTTTTAAAATTTTTTAAATTTTTATTATATTCAGTTAGCCAGTATATAGTACATCATTAGTTTTTGAGGTAGCGTTCGATGATCCATTAGTTGTGTATAACACCCAGTGTTCATTACGATATGTGCCCTCGTTATTACCCATCACCCGGCTACCCCATCCCCTACCCCCCTCCCTTCTGTAACCCTCAGTTTGTTTCCTCTCATCTCTCTGGAATCTCTCATGGTTTGTCTCCCTCTCTGATTTCTTCCCATTCTGTTTTCTCTCCTTTCCGCTGTGGTCCTCTGTGCTATTCCTATGTTCCACATATGAGTGAAACCATTTCGTAATTGTCTTTCTCTGCTTGGCTTATTTCACTCAGCATGATCCCCTCCAGTCACATCCATGTCAGTGCAAATGGTGGGGGTTCATCCTTTCTGATGGCGGAGCAGTATTCTATTGTGTATATGAACCACATCTTCCTTATCCATTCATCTGTTGAAGGGCATCTCGGCTCCTCCCACAGTTTGGCTATTGTCGACGTTGCTGCCATGAACCAGAAAAGACCCTGAATCGCCAGGGGAATGTTTGAAAAAGAAAACCAAAGCCGGGGGTGTCACGATACCTAACTTCAAACTGTGTCACAAAAGTGTGATCGTTTGAAGACTTGTCTTCTAAGTCAGGGGCCGTTGGGAATCACTGAATGTTACATCGTGATATGGTGGCTGGGTCTAGATAAGCAGCACCTGTTCTGTGAGAAGCTCCTTGGGATTAATATTTAATATTTAGGGCTCTCGGTGACCCAAGAGGATGGAGAAGCCAACACACAAAATTGTGGCTGATTGCGGCTTCCAAAAAACACCCAAGCAAACCATTGTAGATGAGCATGATTTTAATTCTTTGATCATGGCTGATTTGACTGGATCTCTCTCTCCACACACTTAGCTTCTAGTCAGGGAGGCGAAACGCATTAAGCTAAGTATTTCACTTCTAGAGTTTTTGTAACAAGGTGAAGGAAACTTTCGAGGGAAGGGGTCAATTTTCTTCTTCTGAGATAATGGAAATTTCAGTAGAGGTATGTCCAGCTAAAAGGCATATTTTCAGCTTCCCTTGCAGCTAGATGTGTCAACACGATGAGATTATAGGCAAAGGGATGTGAGTAGAAGTGATGAATGCAATTTCTGGGTTGCACCTTTCACAGGAAAGCCATGTCCCCCTTGCTGTCCAGAATGCAGATGTGGTAGCAAAAGCAAGAAGAGCCACGTTAGACCAAGAGAGGATGGCAGAGAAGCAAAATTGAAGAGTTAAGGTCTCTGACTCACAGAACTGCTGACTGCTGGTGTTCAGCCTGCGATTGCCTGAGACAGAAATCCACTTCCGTCTTGTCTACACGACCGTTTTGGCCATGTTGTCCCAGGGTACTGTTGGACAGGGGGGAAAGAGGTGGCATGCCCTGTGGGGAGTCACCTCGAATCTAGTGAAGGCAGGAGGCAGAGCCTGGTACAGTAAATATCCATTAAAGGAATGAAAATGCCCTGCTGCGAAGACCATCTCCCACACTGAGCCTGACAAGGAAGGGGAAACACACACATTAAGTTCTGTCTCTGCAAACAAGGTGATGAGTGGAATTCTCATCTCATCCTCGTGGGGGATGACTTCCTCCACCGAGAACCTCAGCTGAGAGCCCTGTCTGAATTCCGAACGCTGTAAACCCAGATATCTATCACACACTGAATTTCGGAAAAGCGCTCCCTAGACCTGAGGCAAACCGCGTTCCGGTGAAAATACTCCCACGGAGGTACTGCAGTGGAACCCATTATCTGATCAAATAATATTTCTATTGATACTGATTGTATGTCGGAGCTGTCAGTAGTCTGGAAACATTTATAAATATCTCTATGCTGTATTTGACATAATATTCTATGCTTTCATCATCGGAGGCAGGTTTGGGTTCCCTGGGGGCAAACATTCTGGACTCCAGGTTTTGCTATAACTATCACACAGGATTTCTTGGGTAGAGTGGATTGTTACCTCAAACCTCATTCTAGCATCATTCACTTTTAATTTAACATAAAATAACACTATTTTGATTTAATAAATGAGCCTTCTAAAACATCGACTCTTCCTGCTACTGCACATTGGAGTCCCTGTCATTCCGTCCCATCCTCAAAACGCCTGACACGGTTCCCTGCACGTGGTAGGCAGGAAGTGTTCCGCTACGGATGGGTGAGTGAATGTGGAATTAAAATTGCTCACCACCCCCCGAGCTTCGAGCGAGCTGTAATCTTTTCGCTGATGGAGGGTCTTGCCTTGATGTTCATCTGCTCACTGATGAGGGTCACCGCCTGACAGTTGCGGTGGCTGTGGCAATTGGTTCAAATGAGACAGTGATGAAGTTTGCCACATTAATTGGCTATTTTTTTTCTTTCTTACACATGATTTCTCTGTAGCATGCCATGCTGTTGGATCGCATTTTACCCACAGCAGAACTTCCTTCAGAACCGCAGTCAGTTCTCCCAAACACTGCGGCTGCTTCCTCCACCACGTTCATGGGATGGTCTAACCCTTGCTTGTCATTTCCACAGCCTTCACAGCGTCGTCACCAGGAGCAGACGCAATCTCGGGAAACCACTGTCTCTGCTCGTCCGTAAGCAGCAGCTGCTCGTCGGTTAGAGTGTGGTCGTTGCCACAATTTGGACGTCTCTCAGCCCCAGTCTGACCCTCGTCCTCTTCTCTTCCCACCACGTTGGAAGTGACTTCCTCCGCTGAAGTCTGAAACCTTTACTTTGTAAAAAACAAGGATTTGCCTGCACATATTGAATAATCAGAGGAGGAATATACATCCCTTGAATTTAGATTCTTGGATTCCCACTATCACACCAGCACAAGCTAGACTGGAATTTGGGTTCACTTGGGTTAGCAATGCAGCCTGATGCACAAGGACAAGAAGTCTGTCCATCCCTCATATTCCCAACAGACTAAAGGGCCCCATAAATATGTTGGATAAGCTCTAAGGAGCTGTAAGAAGAATAAACAAATATGCTCAAAGCAATGGCTGTTCAATTACATTCTCCCGTAATCATATAAAAATATATAAATGTCAGCTCCCCAGACCTACAAAAAATAAATGAAATATGAACAATTAATATCTGGGGCGCCTGGATGGCTCAGTAGTTAAGCGTTTGCCTTTAGCTCAGGTCACCATCCCAGGGTCCCAGGATTGAGCCCCACATTGGGCTCCCTGCTCAGCGGGAAGCCTGCTTCTCCTCCTCCCACTGCCCCTGCTTGTGTTCCCTCTCTCACTATCACTCTCTGTCATAAATAAATAATAAAATCTTTTTAAAAAAAGAATTCTTGTTTGTAAAGACTTTATTTATTCATGAGAGAGAGAGAGAGAGAGCACGAGCTGAGGGGATGGGAGAGGGAGAAGAAGGCTCCCTGCTGAGCACAATAGGGGCCCTGATCCCTGGGATCATGACCTGAGCCGAAGGCAGATGCTTAACTGACTGAGCCACTCAAGTGCCCTGTAGAATATACTTTATTAGGTTTACAAAATACATCCATTCAGAAGCAAGTAAATGCCTGTACATTACAAAAATGGGAAACAACAGAGTTAAAAAAATTCTTATTCTGATCTTTCCTTACAACTTATCTATAAAGTCTGAACCATACAGTATGACACATATGGACTAAACGTACAGCTACATTGGGATGCACTTGATGCTTAAATATGATGTCATTGTTTTGTTAGCAGCACACACACGGACAGATCAGCAGACCCTTGTCGCCGGGACTGTGCCGTTATCAAGGTCATGGAGTCACATTTGTATCACAGAACTGCTGTTTGTTCTTCCTTGTCTCCATGTGCTGACACTTTTCCATTAACACTGCCTGATTTCTCTCCCAGAGCTGAACTGAAAAATATTAAATGGAACTTCTGATAGGAAATGCATGGTAGACCGCCTGGTCTGTTATTCACAGAAGAAGAAACTTCAATTTGTCCCACATAGAAATTGGGGGAAAAGATGATCTAAGACTGCAATTGGATACATATACTCTCTACTCACATAGATCAGAAAAAAAAAAAAATACCACTAAACTCTGAGAAATAGCACTATAGAATTATCAGCAGAATTAATGTAGAATTTCTACAGTTTTGCTACCTTCCCAATACTGTAGGTACCCTTGAGAAAGCCATAGGGAGCCCTTCTTGAAAATATCATGTTCTAAGTGTTCTATGCCAGCCAAGAATCCACTAAAAAGTAAACAGATATCGAATGCCTGCCTTGTATGAGGCCGCCTGCTGTCAACAGTAATCCAGGTCACTGGGGTGTAGGTGGTAACAGCGACAATGATTATCGTAAGAGCCACCATTGTTTGAGGATTCTGCCGAACGCTGACTCCGTCTTCCAGTTAATCACTTTACGGATGAAGCCTGGAGAGGATAAAGAACGTGTTCAAGGTCACAGAGCTAATACGTGGTAGAGCTGGCATCCCACACCAGGCGCGCCATGCCTAACCACCTGCTGGAGACATGGGTTTCATTTGGGCGATCTCTTTTTCTCTTCCTCGTTGAAATATAATCAAAGTTTCCCGAGAGGACACAGAAGGATGCCAAAAAAGTATGACCTGCTTATGTTATAGGTCACTCTGGCTACAGCTCACCAACCTTAGATTTTCATTCTCCAAAGGCCCCAGTTATAAATAGCAACTCCGCACAAATAGGGAAAATCGGGGGAGCGCGCAGCCTTAGGTTGTGTCTTTAAAGGCGGTTGCTCTACAAAGAACTTGAAAGGGGGCACGAGCTGCAAAGACACCACCGTGAGGTTCCTCAGATCAAAGCGGGATTTCTCAGAAGCCCGTCCACGTATTTTGTGTCCCAGTTTGTCTCCTCTGGGAGAACGAGGTCTCCCGTTCACCTAATTCATGAGGCTTCGCATTTAATTTTAAGAACTTTAACACTGTCAGTGAGGAGTCAACGTGGTATTATTAAATATCATTAAAGTTTGATGTAACAAAAGAATCACGACAAAGGCAAGGCAGAGCTGGAATCCCCACTTGCCACGACGCCTGTTCAGTGTCTGCCATGGACGGTGGAGGCCTGGGGAGGGAGATGCGTGTGGATGGCGTGGCCACGGGGAAGACTGCATTAAGGTTTATGGTCTGACGAGGGAGGGGGGTGATTCGTGGTGCGATGAACTCCCCAATTCTGTCTGCGTTTTTAAAGGTCATTTCCTGCATGTTATGAGACATGGGGAGTGATATTCGGGCCCCACAGAACTTTGCTTTTACCATGATGACCATTTATTTCTCCTGACCTTACTTGAGGGCTGCTGATCGCCTGTCTCTCTTTTGTAGGGTTTGTAATCTCAGGGCCTGGGAGTTTGGGGGGCGGGCAGGATTTGTGCCTTGTTCGTTATTTATGCCCTCAAATCGCTAAGCCTAATTCTTTCCGCATTGTAGCTGCTTGTTAAGAAGGGGAGGGAAGTAGTAGAAAAAGAAAGGGAAAGAAGTTCTTATATCGTTGTATCTGAGATTACTATTTTCTTGATTACCTGGATTCAGGCTGCTTTTCAAAATTCAATGCCTTCTGAAACCTCTCTAGCATGAACAGCTTAGTGAAAAATTCAACCTTACCTTAAAAGACATTCGCTTACAGGATAACTCTTAAAAGACATTATTCACTTGCAAAAGGCAGAAACTGTCATTTTTATGGCAACGTTAACAAGGAAATCGGCCTCTGGAAACATGTTGGGATGACAGTAAGGTAGAAACAGAGAGGTGGGGAGGGGGTTGTGCTCATGCTTCGTGGCCTGGGTGATTCCTTCGTTCCTGCACCAGAGAAGGTCACCTTGCCAAGGTCACTAGGAAGATCCTTACTGCTAAACCCAGAGTACATTTCTGTGCTTCTCTAACTTGACCCAGTCGACCTTTTTCTGAAAGTTGTTCCTCTCTCGGTTTTCTGAGAGCTGACTGTCCGAGCTCCCGTCTGACCTCAGCCTCCTTCTCTCTTTCACTCGCCTTCCCCAGTGACGCCATTTTGTTCTGCAGTGTTCCATTCCCTGCACACGTTTAAAAAAAGAAAATCAATTCTAGCTCCTTGAGAAATTGCCTTTATTTTCTTGTTTCCGTTGCTCAGTGTGTTCATAAATGGACCAGCTTTCATTCCCTTCTGAGTCCCCTGCTCTACCGACGTCCTCTTCCTCTCCCCGTGAACGTACCTTCTACCCAGCAGTTCAAGGCCGGTACTTGGGTATCATCCCTCATTCTTCTCTTTCGTTCAGTTGCCACTCAGCTCAGATGGCTCTAAACCCTTGACCTTCGTCCTCTCCTTCACTGTGGTTTCTGCAGTGAGGGCCTTTGTCATCTCTCCTCTGGTTCCTGACAAACTCTCCCACTGTTCCCCTCTCTCTGCTCTCATCTTCCAGCTCCTCATCAAGACCACTACAGAGTCATCCTTTCTTTCTTTTTTTTTTAATTATTTTGTAATTAACATAGAATGCGTTATTCTTCAGGGGTGCAGGTCTGCGAATCATCAGTCTTACACAATTCACAGCGCTCCCCATAGCCCACACCCTCCCCAGTGTCCATCCCGCATCCACCCCATCCCCCCACCCCAGCCTCCCGCCACTGTCATCCTTCCACAGTGCAAACGCCGTGCAGTTCTTACTGACTGAGAGCAGCAGTGACTTCCCCTTATGACTGAGTCGAACGTCGGAAAGGCAGGATGAGGCACATGTGACAACGGTCTCCCTGCCGCCCCGGCCTCAGCTCCACTGTTCCCTCTCTCGACTCCTCTCCGCGTCAGGACGCTGTGCCGTCGTGCAGGCTGTCCCTGCCTTTCTGAAGTCTGTCTGACCGTTCGCCTTCCCTTCCCTCCCGCTCCTCTATCCTCCATTCTGAGTTAAAATCTGTGCTTTGTTTTCTGTTGCTGTGTTGCTTTCACGTGCTGGAACGGTTTGCCCAGACTGCTGTCCCTCTTGCCAACGGGCCACGTTTCTTTTCTCTGCACTCCTCGATGAGGTCACCGTGCTGGGCGCCCCCAAAGCACCGAATGGTCTGGAAATCCCGTTCGTGCCTCTGAAGTCCTTGTCTGTAATTTCCCCGTATACTTGTTCAAACCAGAGCTGTTCAAACCCAGAATTCAGAACTTGTCTCCCCACTTTCACATTTTAGGATTCTCTTGGCCAGAGTACCTGGCTCTAAACTTTCATTAATTGAAATAAAACACTTCCCACGGATGATTAATGCCCACTGTTAAGCTGGAACTCGTAAAAAAAGGAAAGATTTTTATCAATTACAGACCTTACAGACAGGCCTCGGTCAACCCGAGTTCCTCCCTGTTAACTGATAACAATGAGATAACTGAGGAAGATAGGCATATTACCTTGTTTAGATAATTCTACCATATCTACTTTATTAAATGGGATTGCAGTGGGAGTTAGAACAGCCTGCAAGTAGGCAGAAGTGATCCTGCTCGGCATTTCCTGTTGCCCGTGCGAAGAGAGGGAAAATGGTTACTGGCTTTAGCTTCAACTTTTGGTAGGTAGTTGGTCATGAAAGAAAAACTAGCTTTTTGTACCTCGAAAATATCTGACCAGTTTAAAATAAGGCATTCTGATGGGGAAGCGCCAAGTGAGAGAAGAGAAGAGCTTTGTACAAATGAATTTAAACATCCCACAAAGAGGACTTTGTAGTACTAAAATTCAGAGTCTTTCATTTTAGGCAACACTAGTAATTATAAAAATACAATTCTGTGGTATCTTTTTTTTAGAGTAAATGAGAGACAGAAAAATCAAGCATCCACATATGTCTTCATTTCAGCATGAAACAACTCTTACCATGAGAAACGTATATGTTTATAAATATATAATCAAACCATAGTATTAAATGGAGTAGGTGAATATCACTTGACACGCACGGCTAAGTATTCTGGGCGATTCTGGGAGCTCTACCTGTCTTAAGGGATAGAGAATGGCTTATTCAGCATCGGAAGGTAATTTAAATGTCATCTAGTCCAACTTCTCATCTGACGCCTAAATCTGTCCTACTGACACCTGCCGGACCTCCGGGGGCATCTCTAGTTAGAGGAAGATTTCTGCCACCCGAGGCAGCTCATTTCCTGTTCATACAGCTCTCGTTAGTGGTGATAATGAATAAAACGTATTGCGTGCTGGCCGTGTGTTAGACACCGGGGTACGCATTTTATCTTCAAAAATCCTCTTTAATCTCTGTCACAACCTTGTGGAATGATGCTGTGAGTATTTCTAGTTTATAGATAAAAGGGAAACTGAGGCTTGGTGAGGTTGGGCAGTTGCCCTACAGCACTGTGCTGTCAGCAAAGGACCTGGCCTTGACTGCATAGTCTACATTCTCTTTTATTTTTTTTAAGTAGGCTCCAAACCCAGCATGGAGCCCAACATGGGGCTTGAACTCACGACCCTGAGATCAACATCTTAGCTGAGATCAGCTTCCCCGCTGAGCCACCCAGGTGCTCTGCGTTCTTCAACAGTGTGCACATGCCGCCTCCTAATTCAATTTCTTCCCTTTGTTGGTTTGAAATATACTTTCTTAGAGCTTTTATTCGTGGGCCCCAAGTTTTAATGAGGTGGCACTCAACATGGCCAGTCTCTTTTCTCTTTAAATAGTTGAACACAGTTGTCTTATCCACTGTACACCCTCATTATCTCCACTGAATACACGAGTGCCTTGTTTTCCCTCTTTCCTCGTGTAACGTGGTTTCTAGGCCCTTCAACAGTACAGTCCCTGCTCTGAACAGACCATACTTTGGGGTCTTATGCGTTTAACAGAACACAAAGTCATAAAATCACAGCTTACAAAAAAACTCAGCTTTGTTGGAAGAGTGGAAACGCAAAGTTGAGTCATACCCCTGCGGTCAACCAAAACCACTGAAGGTTTTGCATGTTGGTAAGCTATCTCTCTGCTGCGTATCCTGTAGTCTTTACACGGTTAGCTTTTTGAACTTGAATTTAGAACTTAGTACTTGTCTCCATTATATTTTCCTTTAATAGTTTATTGCTCTAGAATGCTCTAGTCTTTTAGGATCAAAATGCTGTGATTTGATATTTTTAATATTTTTAAATATTTGGTATTTTACTTAATATTTTTATTTTATTTCACTTAAAAAATTTTTCCCTTTGTATTTATCAGTGGTGGATTTGGCTCCTAGTTCTATGTGTCAGAAGTTATGTTAGGCTCAGCTTAGTGGTTCTTTTGGGCTTCACCACTCACGCATCTGGGTCAGCTGCTATGGTGCCTGGAAGCCGGTGGGTCCGAAAGAACCCCAGCTGGGATGGCCAATCTCTGTTTTACATGGTTTCTCACCTTCAACAGGCTAGCCTAGACTTCTTCACCCGTGAAGAGGGGTCCCAAGGCAGTAAATTAAGCCAAGAAAGTCCTAATAAGTCATGGGCAAGACTTATTATAAGCATGAGGCCCAGTAAGCTCAGGACAGACAGACCATCATTTCCCCAATGTCCGTTGGCCAAAGCGAATCCCAGGCTGGAAATGTTCAAAAGCACAGAAAGCAGCCTCTATCTCTTGGTGGGAGGAGCTTCAAAGCCACTTTATAAAGACTATAGAGTCAGAAGACATGAAAATTGTGTACATTCTTAAAATCTACCATACTCTGAGGGGCACGCCATTTGGGGATTTGATAAGCACATCATCAAAGTTATCCTTAAAAAATGCATTGGAATTTCAATTCAATAGGGTCCAAAAATAAAGTCCTCATTTGTATACCACTTTGGTTATTATGGTCTATTTAGACAACCATAAACACACACTATAAACAGTAAAAGAAAAAAACTTACATGCTAAGTAAACGATACCATTCTGTTTCTAAAGACACATAGGGAACAAAGTGATCTTTAAGGCAACGATCAGGAAAATGAATATGGGATGTTGACCTGGACTTGAAAAGGCAAAGTCTAGAATCTGTGTTGGTAAAGACAAATGAGAAAGATGTTCAGGTTAGGAATTAGCATGTTCAAAACCACATGGACTCAGAGAATTGACCAGAATGACAATATTGAAGAATTCCTCGGAGGAATAAGTGATGGGAGAAAAGAAGGCTAGGTTTTGGGGAATCCATAATGAAAGAACTTGAAGGTGGAAACTTGAATTTGAATTTGACTTTGTAAGCAACGGGGAACTATGGATGTTTTTGAGCAAAAAGATAATGTGTTTAAAATTTTGCACAACTAACCTAGCATTAGTTTTTTGAGTCAAAAAACCATTGAGGAAAACCTTATAGCTTTTTTATTCCTGATTTAAACCAAGTGTCTGGTACCATTTTCTTAAGGTAGAAAAAAAAATGACCTAAATAATAACCCTGTCGATAAGTTTTATTTCTGCCAACTTAAGGAGAAGTTCGAAGATGCCAACATCTAGAAAGAGGTGACTGTGTTCTTTTTCTTAAAGAAGAAGAAAGGGAAATGTAACTACTTCTGCTTATATTTGAGTCATTATGTCCTGTGTACAGATTTTTCAAGGTTATTTCCCTCAATGGCAAAGTGATAGTTTGCAGAAATAAAAAGCTGACATTTTCAAGATTCAAAACTCAGTGATTGAACAAAACCCTGAGTAATCAGGAAAGTCTTAGTTTTCTGTTCTGGTAGGGAAGTGTTCCTTATTGTCAGAGGTCATGACAGATGCCCGGCCTTCTCGGAGACTCTGAGTCCTACTGTGAGGTCCCTGTAAGTAACAAAATCTTCCTCCAGTCAATGTTCCGACGCCAGGACACAAAGAGTGCTGGGGGAATTATTGGATGTTTGGAAAACAGCTTGGAATCCTCCTGCGAAAAGCCCTGTGGCTGGCCAGAATTCCATCACGAGGCGCATGGTATAATAAAGGCCTCCTTGACTTCTTGTCTGGAGACGTTCTTGGAATACACACTTTCTAGAAGACACCAGTTTCAATCCTCATCTCCCTTACACACTGAAGTGAATTCCAGTTTGATCCAAGACTTAATCTTAAAAAGAAAAAAAAACCAATAAAGTTCTGGGAAAATATTTAATGATCTGATACTGTAATAGAGTAAGGCTTTCTAAGCTTAAAAGTACTAGAACCCTAATGCACGAGTGGATCTAGAAAATAATTATCAGTGGCCATTAAAACTGATAGCTCGAACACTGATTGCCTGCAACACTGATTACCTAGCATCCGCTTAATTAACTAGCAACCACTAATTAATTTGAATGTCACGAAAAGTGAGACAATCGGACATTATGTGTCTCATGACATGATACAAAGGAGGTCCACCAAATTACCTATGAAATATTCTGTCTCTCCAAAATTAAACCTGAAGCTTGCAAATCTGTGGAACTATCACTTGATGGAAAGTGCACAGGGTAGAGAAATGCGGTAGATGACATCACATGGATACGATCAATCACATCTAGGAAGGGGGTATGCCTCAGGACAAATGACTCCATTTCTTCAACAAACGAAGGGCATAATACGTCAAAGGGAAGGGAAACCTTTGTGACATATCACTAAATACAGCACATGGGTCCTATTTGAATCTAGACTCAAAAAAAAAATTCTGAGATGACATAAAAGTTAGAGAAAACCAAGCTTGACTGGATATCAAAAATTTAAAAATTATTGTAGATACTGATGAGTATATTGGTTGTTCTTTGAAAAGCTGTTACCAGCTAGAGATGAAGTACTCATATGTGACATGATATTATGTCTGAGATTTATTTTAAAATACTTCAGCAAGGAGCACCTGGGTGGGTCAGTTGTTAAGTGTCTGCCTTCAGCTCAGGTCATGATCCCAAGGTCCTGGGATGGAGCCCCGCATTGGGCTCCCTGCTCAGCGGGAAGCCTGCTTCTCCCTCTCCCACTCCCCTTGCTTGTGTTCCCTCTCTCACTGTCTCTGTTAAATAAATAAATAAAATATTAAAAAAAAAAAACTTCAGCAAAAAAACAGTGAGGGAAGGGGACAGAATAGATGATGGTAGATGGGAATAGATGATAATTTTTGTACTTGGTAATGAGTACACGTGGGTTCATTATAATTTTTTTTCTACTTTTATATAAGTTTGGAAACATCTGTTCAAATTATTTGAAAGTTGTTGGAAAAAAATCACAAAGGAAAAGGTCAATATAATCTACAACATAAAATTAAGAATTTCTGTTTTCTTAAACAGCAGGCTGGGGAAAATGTTCATTACCATTCCAGCAAAGAATTAACATCCATTTAGAAACACAGGCACGCACACACATATACACACACAAGCTGATAGGAAAAATGCTAAGAACCCAATAGCTAAACGATACAAACATAGAATTCAAAAGGGGAAATGCAAATTGCTTAAAATATCCCTTTAGAAATCATCAGAGAAAAACAAGTTAAATTCTTTTGGACTACTAAAGCAAGCTATTCTGTAGAATATATATGCCTTTTACGTCCTGGGAGACAGTCATTTCCTAATGATCAATAGAGAAAAAAATTTTAAATAGTAGCATCTTTTTTATTAAATGCCAAAAAAGTGTTGTGTACTGTACGGTGGGGACTATTGTGGGAAAGTCTAACACTTTACCAGATGCTGATAAAATCCTGGCCAAGGATCCCTGCTGGGGCTGAACAGGGACTGCATCCCAAAAATGAACTTGGGGAGAGGGTTGTGACATGGGAGGGCTTCACAGGGTGCTCCTAGGGATGTTGACGGTGCTCTTAATTTGGCTGGTGACTGTGGGTGGCCCTTCCTAACTATTTCTTATATTGTACATATAGATTCCATGCCTTTTTGATGCATACATTACACATTTTATAATAAAAGTTTGTTTATAGAGCCAGAACGGTCGCCCATGTGCCACAAGTTGCCCTAGGTGGTGGCTGGCCTGAAATTGCCCTGAGTGAGCACAGAGGAGTGCGGCGTGGGAGTGACCTGGAGGGTCTGTAACAGTGGAAGCGGAGTCCCAAGAGGAATTCTTCACGAACGTTTTTTTCATCTGGTTCAAGGGGCTCCCCAAAAGCATTGTTGGCCACTAGGGGAGTGCTCATCTCTGGAAGTGCCCTAAAATTAGAATACCGCAGGAAACCCCAAGAATTCCCTGAGAATGTTCTTTTTTTCCTTTTATTGAGAAATAATTGACATACTTTATTGTGTAAGTTTAGGGCATGCAGCATGATAATTTTATTAACATATACCATGAAATGATTACTGCAGAAGTTTCGTTCTCTTATGGATATGATAAAAAGGAAGAAAGAAGAAAAGAGTAAAGGAAAAAAAAAAACTTTCCCTTGTGTTGAGAACTCAGGATTTACACTCTTGACCACCTTCCTGTGTCTCACACAGCAGAGTTGTCTGTGGTCCTCTGCTGACATTACATCCCTGACATTGACTTATCTCATAATGGAAGCATTTTCCTCTTTCCTTTTGACCTCCTTCCTCCGATTCCCGCTCTACACCTGCCTCCGGCGACCACAGGCTTGGTCTCTTTTTCTGAGTTTGGTTGTTGTTGCTGCTACTGTTCATTTGTTTTAAAAATTCCGCAGGTAATTGAGGTTGGGTAGTGTCTGTCCTTCTCTGACTGACTTCACTTAGCATAAACAACTTCAGGGTCCATTCTTGTTGTCGTAAATGGTAGGTCTCCCTCATTTTTTATGCGAAACTCTATTCCATCGAGTATACAAACCGCAGCTTCTTTTGGCGTCCATACGTTGTTGGGCTTCTGGGTGGTTTCCTCACCTCGGCTCTTGGGATCGTGCTGCAGTGAACACGGGTGCGCAATTACCTTTTCCAGTCAATGTTTCTGTTACCTTTGGATACATCCTCAGAACTGGAGTTGCTAGATCATGTGGAAGTTGGATTTTTAACTTTTTGAGGAACCTCCACACTGTTTGCCATAGTAACTAGACTGTTTCTTTTTTTTAATCCTGTCCGTATGGGACGTTTCAATGACTAGGAGAGCTCCACAGACATCCCACAGAGCTGGCGTCAGGATTTCCTAAGAATGGACACACTCTAGAATGGTTTTCTAATAGTGAAGATGGATTTCTTCTTAACTTCTTTTCATCTTTTTACCTAGTTCCCCTGGTGACTAATACCGTGTGTTTGTAAGACGGAAGGTGAGGGTAAAGACGTGGATGATTTGGTTACGCCGTGAACTTATAAAATTAACCAAGTTTGTTCTCCAGCATTAACTCCCAGCTCCAAGACGCTATGTGCGCTTTGGAATTGGCGTGTCCAGCGGGCTCATGTGTGAGCGGTCACACCCGGTCAATATGAACTCCTGGTCTCAGCATCAGGTGCTCAACCACGATGTGTCCATGGTCACGCACTTTAAGAAAATGATAAATGATAAAAGCAACCAAAAAATGTCCAAGAAAGATGTGACCATTTGTTGATACAACTGTGAAGATAATTTAAAAAGTGATTTAGTATAAGAAATTAAGGCTTTTCCTGAAACCATACAACTCATATTGTGCTCCATAATTCTCTCCCTCACTTAAGTTCCCAATTCCCTCCCATTTTCATCAAATTACCTGGAACCTGAGTATTATACTTAATTCTCAAGAATTTTTCTTGGAGAAAAGGGATTGAGTCTTTCAGTTTCTTGCGTGAGTTTGAAAATGTTAATTAATGAGAAACTGGAATGGCATTTTATTATTTGAAATAGAATCTGGTTGTTTTTTCTTAGTTCTAAAAAAACCCTTTTTATGATTATGGACGTAATACACTCCTTATTCTTCATTATGGTTAATTTGGAAAATTTAGGGAAGGTCAGAAGGAAACAAAAATTTACACAACCCAAAGATAACGACAATCCAAAGGTAGCATTTTTTTTTTGTATTTTCTTCCAACTTATGCAACATTTGTTATTATATAACTAAGATTATAAAACATTTACAGTTTTTATTCAAACAGTTTTAACTTCATTTATTATATGAGCGTTTTACAATGTCGTTACATAGATTTCAAAAATATCAATTTTTAATTAAGGCATACATTGACATACAACATTATATTAGCTTCAGGTCTATAATATAATGTCAAAAATCCCAATTTTAATAATATTTGAGTATATCATTATAGTTTAAATTATTTTTAAGCTTTGGATATTTTGGTTGTTCCTGAATTTTGTCATTATCAATAGTGTTAAAATTTTTTAAAAAGAACATACTTATACATAGGTCTGTGTATGTTTCTCTAATTATTTCTTTATAATTTTTCCTAGATATGGCAAAGGCTGGAAACTTCTAAAATTTCACCATTATGTACTGCCCAGTTACATTTTAGACACGTAACTGACTAAGCCACACAGGTGCTCCAATGCTGTCATATGTTAAAATAAATACCCCCCACCTTTTAAAGATTTTATTTATTTATTTGACAGACAGAGATCACAAGTAGGCAGAGAGAGGGGGAAGCAGACTCCGGGATGAGCAGAGAGTCTGATGCGGAACTCGATCCCAGAACTCTGGCATCACGACCTGAGCTGAAGGCAGAGGCTTTAACCCATTGAGCCCAGGCACCCCATATTTTCCCCTTATCGACTGTTTAATTTTGTTTAAGAGAATTTCAGGGGCGCCTGGGTGGCTCAGTTGGTTAAGTGCCTGCCTTCAGCTCAGGTCATGATCCTTGGGTCCTGGGATCGGACCTGCATGGGGCTCCCTGCTTGGCAAGGAGCCTGCTTCTCCCTCTTCTCCCTTGTGATCTCTCTTGCTATCTCTCTTGCTATCTCTGTCTCTCTCTCCCTCAAATAAATAAATAAAATCTTTAAAAAAAGAATTTGCACAAACATTCTAGAAGCTGGAAATAGCAACTTAGTAAAGTTAGACGGCAAAACAGTCCTCTTCCGTCTGGGAAAGATGTATGTTTCCTTCCCTCCTTCCTTCCATCCGCCCGTCCATCCTTCCCTTCTGTCCCTCCCTCCCTTCCTCCCCACCCCATTCCTTCCTTCCTCTTTTTTTTTCTTCCAAATGTGTGATATTGCACATCATACAATACAGTGAGGTTTGAGAGAACCACCCTCCTGACCAAGCAGATCACTCGGGTCACTCGGGTCAGCTCAGGTGATTAATTGATACAACCAGGAAGTCTGCTCATATTCAGCTGTATGTCTGTCTGTCTATGGTTGTGCTGACAAATGTGTGTGTGTGCGTTAGTTACCCGATATCATTACTTTGCTTTTCTTCCAGTTTTTCTGGGGCATCAGTATTGATATTTAACACATAAATAATTGTAGGATAGTGACTTTTGATATAGAATGAGGTGAGAATCTAGGTTGATTGTTTTTAAATTATCCAATTTGATCTAATGCCATCATTGGAGAGTTAATTCTGTCTCTGTTAGTATGTGACACTCAGTTTATTGTACAGTAAATTCTTAGAGTCATTGGACTTTGTCCTTTTTTTCTGGGAGCATGCTGTATTATTGATTTTTGCAGATTTAGAATACCTTTTGATATTCCCTCATTACTTTTTCAAAATTATTTTGGGTATGTTCTAAAATTTTTTGAAACTTTATTGAAAGTACACTAAGTCTATAAATTGGCGGGAATTGACATCTTTATAATAATTGTCCATCACATTTAGAGTAAAGAATATCTCCCCGTTCCAATATTTTCTCTGTTCTTTGGAAAAAGTTTATAATTTTTCTTTATGAAAGGTATCACATAATTTTTAATCAGTTATTATTATATATTTTGTATATTTTATTGCTATTATAAGTTATATTTTCCCCATAATATTTCCAAACTGGTTATTACTAATACATAGAACAAATTTTGAATTTTGGATTTTAATTTGAATCTGGTCACAATACTGAACTTTAAAAAAAATTAATTCTAATGTTTTATTAGTTGACTCTCCTGGTGTTTTCTTTCACTCTTTTTTTTTTTAAAGATTTTATTTATTTATTTGAGAGAGAGAGAGCACAAGCAGGAGCAGTGGGAGAGGGAGAGAGAGAAGCAGGCTCCCCACTGAGCAGGGGGCGCCATGCAGGGCTCGATCCTAGGACCTTGGGATTATGACCCAAGTGGAAGGCAAATGGCTTACCGACAGAGCCACCCACGTGTCCCATCTCCTGGAGTTTTCTAAACAGATTTATGCTGTCTATAACTAGAAATAAATATCAGAAAGGACATAACATCAATTCCATTTCTTATACTTTGATTGAAAGATTTTCTAGGAAAATTTTTACCTAATATTGAAAAACAATAGCTAGATCACAGCTAACAAGGAGCACCGGAGACAGACATACAATGGAATTCAGAAGCAAGACGCGGATATCCAATACGACCACATCATACCTGTTATTTAACCTTTTCGCTAACTTAGTGGGGAAGGCATTACTGATACAGAACGCATTTAAGCTTGATGGACTGCATAGGGCATCAATAACGCCGTATTTTAGACGAGGAAACCAAGTGCAGAGTGATGAGGAGCTTGACCGGGGTAAGTAGGTAAGATTTGGACCACGTCTGTGGCACGCCCATCTATTCTGTTCACCAGAACTTCTTGCTTCCTTGACCTTTCGGCAAAAGGGAAGAATTGTATTGTAAATTGCTTAAAATTTAACAAAAAGCTTTTATACACTTCACCTCATTTTTTCAGAATGAACCTTTGAGTTCAGTGAGCCCACGATCATTCCTAAACAGTACTAAGCAAATTAAAACTTTGTCTCTTGTCTCATAGGTGGTTTAGCTACATCACAGTATCATCTATTCCCTGAAAAAAAAAAAAAAATTAAATAAAACGAGGCAGAGCACTTAGGGAATGTCCAGTCTTCCGATTCAGAAAGGCCCCTGCCGCCTTAATTACACCTGTGGGTTTTCCCTTTCATGTATATTTGCTAATATTGGATTGCTGTGATTTTGTAGGAGGACTGGTGTGAGTTTAGGGGTTTGGGAGGAACCCAGATAGAAAGACTAATTTTTCTGTTATGTTGAAAAAGAGGGCTTCAGGAGAATTTTCAAGTTACCACGTGGATGAAATTTGTATGAAGGAAGGTGATAAGCGTTTCCCCCCTGGGACAATTTCCAAACCCACAAAGAGCAGCGTTTGATATATTTTGAAACAGAGAATGGAGCCCAGATTCCTCGCAGCTTTTCGGAGGTTGTATGAAGCGTTGGTGCCGATCTATGAACGGATCCAGTTTCTGCTTTTCCTTCAAGAACAATCATGGCATTATATATTCTTTCAACTTTTCCATTACAGAGAAAATACAGATTTAGGGCTTAGGTGCCTGTGTTGTTGTTGTGTGCCTGACCTGCTCATCTGGACTTCACAGTGGCCTTCACCCCAGATTTTCTTGCCCCATGACTAAGACCAGGTGAGGGTGGGGCTATGTCAGCCTTATTCTGAGTTACAGTGGCATGGGGAAGCTGGAAAATACTCACCGTGTCCTCGTAAAAGCACTTGTAATGGGTTCAGTCAGGAAAACAGTACTCAAGGAATTATCGGCAGGAAGGCTAGATGTCTCCTGGCTAAGCTGGGGAGTGTGTGTGTGTGTGTGTGTGTGTGTTTACGCTTCTAGTAGGAAAAGGACACTTAAATTCCAGAATATTTGGGCAACAGGTTTTTTGCTGTCTTAATACTCTGAATAATTTTAATAGCATTAAGAGTAACCGATTTTGTCATTTAGCTTTCTTATACAGTGTATATGTATAATACGATATATTATCTAGCCATTAAAAACTATTTTAAAAATATGTAATAACTTAGGAAACTATTTTAGAAGTCAATAAAAATGTCAATGCAAACTTAAATTGAGACAGTTCTCTTTTGGTTGTCAGCAGCATGGGACCACTCCCGATAAAAGGTGCTTTAGATATATTTTAGAGCTCTCGTGAGAATCAAGTTATAGGAATCAAGGATGGGGGCATCTGTTGGAATTTGAATGTGTAAAATCACTGAGCATAAAGCTCCTTTCTTGGGCGCTCGGTTTCCCCGTAAAACCTTCTCTCTCCATGCCTTCTCCACATTTCTCTCGCTACCGGGACTACTTTCTTTCCTTCCACATAGATTTTCCTGTCTCATACCTCATACCCATACCTTGGTTTGCGCACATCCAAACGTTGTCCTTCCCTCTGCTCTACCTCACATATGTTCCTCTTACATTACTCATCTTTGCTTTGTTCACTGGCTTCATCTCTGAGTCTCCCGGTTCCAAATTCCAAAACTGGCTCAGCTCATCTTTTCGAGACGTAGGTCTTTAGTCAGTCTAAGAACGGGCCACTCTTGATTCTGGTGACCAGAAAAATCACTTTGAATCCTCGGGCTTGAGGAATCCTAGGTAAGAAGCATCATAAATGTGTCTAGTATTTAAATGCTATGTAGAGATATGCATGGATAGAAAATAGAATTGGGGCAATAAACCAAAGTATTAATAGCTATTGTCCCTGTTCAATGATATCATAAAAATTTCTTTTTCTTCATTTTGTCTAATTTTTCTTCAATGAACACATTATTTTATAATTACAAACATAATCAACTTCAAACTACTAAAAAAGTTCTTTTAAAGGGCAATGGTATTAAAACTAAAAGAAACCTCAGGGTGATACAATTCAATGTCACTTCCATCTACAAAGGTGGAAACAAGCCCATGGAGTTAAGTGACTTACCTAAAGTCACAGGACAAGGGAGGAGCCAAGTTCCGAGTCCCTGACTTGTTCCTGAATAAGCAGAGCCATGACAGTACTGCTTTGTCTAAACCAAATCAGATAGATGCCCCGGACGGCAAGTCAGAACCTGTAGATAGCGGATCTCTGAGTGTGGGATCTAACTGTAACCCAGGCTCTAAATTTTTAGGACTTGGGCAGGTATGTTAAAACCATACCCAGCTGACTTGAAACAGAGCTCTAATACCAAGGTTTCATTAAACCATCATTTTGCCATGATCTGCGTTTTGCTTCTACTTATACACTTCAAATTGTCAGCTGCACTTTGTGTTAAAACAATACCAACAGTAGGGGCGCCTGGGTGGCTCAGTGGATTAAAGCCTCTGCCTTCATCTCGGGTCGTGATCTCAGCGTTCTGGGATCGAACCCTGCATGGGGGGTCTCTGCTCAGTGGGGAGCCTGCTCCACCCGCCCCCACCACCTGACTCTGCCTACTTGTGACCTTTGTCTGTCAAGTAAATAAAATCTTTAAAATAAATAATAAATAGATAAATAAATAAATAGCTAGGGAAGTTAAATGCAATGTGTCACCTTGGATTGGACCCTGGACTAGGGAAAAAAAATAATTATAAAAAAACAAAAAACAATACCAACAGTAGAGATGCAGAGGAGAAATGAGGGAATTTCCAGACACAAAGTACAATCTCCCTTTACGCTCGCAGCTCTCTCTGCTCTGGTGGCTGTGGCTTCCTTCGCTCCATGTCTTTCCTCTTGACGAATTAACGTGGATCTTAAGAAAGAGTGAAGTCGTTGGGATGGGAGTGAAGTAGAAGCTGGGAAGGGGATAAAATCACATCTACTCTAAGGGAGAAAAGAAAAGTTAAAAGACTCTTAAGGTTTTATTCAAAAACAGGACATCACACGAACATGAGACACCATGCCTGGCAGGAAAAGGTTCCCACACAGTTTGAGACTGGCTCCTGCTGAACCTGCAGGAAACAAAGCCGGAGGGAATTTGTCGGTTCTGGACACTGACATGCTCAGAGACAGTCTTAGCTCCAACTCATTTACGGTATGTAAACTCCTCTTGTACAGGGCCTCGGAGAAGCTTGAGATAGATTCGGGCAGAAGTCTCTGGGCTGTTCAGAATTTATTTCACTGTTGGCTTAGGAGAGGATGAACTAACGTGATATATGTCACAAGAATGACAGACACAAGATTCAAGTCTCTGTCATGATAGCTTGAAAAATCATTCCAAAACAAGTACAATGAAAAATGTTTAAATATGAATAAATATAAATTCAAAACAAACAAAAATTAATCATGAAAGTAAAAGGGCAATGCTGCTTACTCGTAGTTGACATAAAAACATCTCTGAGGTATTAATTCCAAGTGAAATATGAGTTAAGCATGTCCAAGACGATGATTATAGGCAGGCAGGGAAAGTCCAAAATAAGTTTTAAAAACCTAAAGTTTTTAGGTTTTAGTATTTCATTTTAGGAAAACACAAGCAGACTGGAACATACCCAAAGTAGGAAAGAGAGTCCACAAACCGTGTCTTAGGGAATCAGAAATATTTATCTTGGACATGGGTATTCACTTTGGGGTAGGGAGGAAAAGGATCATGTAATAATGGTTTTTGAATGTTTGATGCTTTCCTCAAGAAACAAGAAAAATTTTAAATAAACAATCTAAACTTATATCAGAGGAACAACAACAGAAAAAAAAAAAAACCCAAACAACCCAAAGTTAATAGAAGGAAATAATAAAGATCTTAGTGAAAATAAATGAAATACAGACCAAAATGTAGAAAAGGTCAATGAAACTTAAGAATTAGTTCATTGAAAGGATAAACAAAATTGGTAAACCTTTAACCAGACTTATCAAAAAAAGAAAGTGAGGAGATTCAAATACATAGAGTCAGAAATGAAAGATGAAAATTTATAACTGATACCACAGACATACAAAGGATTATAAGAGAGCACTATGAAATGTTGTATGTCAGCAAATTAGACAATCTAGACGAAATGGACAAATTCCTAGAAATATATAATCTTCCAAGACTAAATCAGAAAGAAATAAAAAGTCTAAACAAATTACTAGTAACAAAATTGAATCAGTAATAAAAACTCCCACAAAACAAAAGGCCAGGATCAGATGGCTTCACGGATAATTTTACCAGACACTTAAAGAAGACTTAATATCTATCCTTTACAAACATTCCAAAAAAATAGGAGAAAAATGGAAGGAGGGTGCCAGCTTGCTCAGTTGGCATACTTAGGGTCATGAGTTCAAGCCCCATTTGTGGCATAGAGTTTACTTTAAAAAAAAAAAAAAGAAGAAGAAAAATAGGAGGAATGCTTCCAAATTTATTTTGTGAAGCCAGTATTACCAAAACCAGACAAAGACACTATTTTTAAAAAGGAAATTAAAGACTAATGTCATTGATGAACATAGATGCAAGAAACCTCAACAAAATATTAGCAAAGAAATTCAAAAATACACTAAAAGGATCATTTTATAATCAACTGGGATTTATTCCGGGTGCGCAAGAATGGTTCCATGTACGTAAGCCAATCCGCATGATACAGCACTTCAGTAAACTGAGGGGTTAAGCTCATAGGATCATCTCTATTGGCAAGGATACAGAAAAAGGGAAATCCTTTTGCACTGTTGGTGGGAATGCAAACTGGTGCAGCCACTCTGGAAAACAGTATGGAGTTTCCAAAAAAGGTAAAATAGAACTACCCTATGACCCAGCAATTACACTATGAGGTATTTATCCAAAGGATACAAAAATGATGATGCAAGGGACACAGGTACCCCAATGTTTGTAACAGCACTATCGACAGTAGCCAAATGATGGGAAGATCCCAAATGCCTATTAACTGATAAATGGATAAAAAAGATGTGGTATATATATATATATATATATATACACACACACATACATACTTAGGGTATATATATATATATATACACTTAGGGTATATATATATATATATATATATATACACAGACACACACACAGACATATAGATACATATATTAGAACTAATTAATTTAGTTGGAGGATATAAATCAATTAAGTTGCAGGATATAAAATCAACATATAGAAATTTGCTGCATTTCTATACAATAACAAAATAGCAGAAAGAACAATTAAGAAAACAATCTCATTTATAATTGTATCAAAAAGAATAAAATACCTAAGAATAAATTTAATAAGGAAGTCAAACACCTATATTTGGAAAACTATAAGGCATTGAAGGAATAAGCTGAAGATGACATGAATAAATGGAAAGATACAGCTCATGGACTAGAAGAATTAATGTTGTTAAAATGTCCATAATACTCAAAGTGATCCACAGATTTAATCCAAAACCTATCAAAATACCAATAGTATTTTTCGCAGACTAGAGCAAACTATCCTAAAATTTGTGTGTAGCCACGAAGACCTTGAGTAGCCACGGCAATCCTGAGAAAGCCCAGAGCTGGCATTATCACAGTCCCAGATTTCAAACTGTACTACAAACTGTAATCATCAAACACATGGTACTGGCCCCAAAATAGACACACAGATCGATGGAACAGAATGGAGAGCCCAGAGATAAACTCATGCTTATGTGGTCAATTAATCTACAGCAAAGGAGGCAAGAATACATACAATGGAGAAAAGACTGTCTCTTCAATAAACGGTGCTAGAAAACCTGGACAGTTACACCATACACAAAAGTAAACTTAAAATGGATTAAAACCTAAATGTACGACCTGAAACCAAAAACTCCTAAGAGAGGGCATAGCCGTAAATTCGTGGACGTTGGCCTTGGGTATATACACAAAGGAGTATTACTCAGCCATTAGGAGAATGGAATGTTGCCATCGTGGACAGACCTGGAGGGTATTATGCTAAGTGAAACAAGTCAGAGAAAGACCAATACCACGTGATTGCACTTATGCGTGGAATCTAAGAAACAACAAACAAAGAGCTACCAAACAGAAACAGACTCCAAACAAACTGGTAATTGCCGAAGGGGAGGAGCCTGGGGGTTAGGTGTGACGGGTGAAGGGGACAAGAGGTACAAACTTCCGGTTCTAAACTAAAGAAATGACAGGGATGAAAAGTGTAGCGCAAGCAACAGAGTCAGGAACACCGTACGAACGTTGTATGGGTACAGATAGTAACAGCACGTATCATGGTAAGCGTTTAGTGATGGATTTAATTGTCAGATCACTACGTTGTACACCTCATACTGCCGTAACATTATGTGTCAACTATACTAAAAATAACAAGTGCTGAAAATTTAAGAATATATTAACAATTTTGAAAAATAAAATTTTTAAAAATGCTCAAAGGATCCTCCTGGTGCTAGAAGTCTTTGCTAAAGGACAAGGGTTGAATTTACAGGAGGCAAATTCAGTTCAAAACGAGGAGGATCTTTGTGATGGTGAGAGCTGCGCCCAGACTGCAATGAACCGCCCTGGGAGGCCCAGTTCCCTGTTGCTCGGAAGAGTCTAAGCGGAGGTTGGAAACTGCACTAGGTGACGGTAGAGGTTCTCCTAAGATTCATGATGCGAATGTGTGCATTGAAAACTCAACAGTCACTTAAAGAACTGTTTCTTTTTTTAATACTGTTCTCTGCATTAACTTATGGTATTGCCGCCACTGTTACTTTAGGGTGAACATCGAGATAATTAGGATATTAAAATAACAGCAAAACACGCACTCCTCGGGTAATGAGTTCACTTGCACGCTGGGGGCGGTGCCCTGAGACCCCTACCGTGTTCCTGAAGCTTCTGTCCGTGAGCACTGACGCAGGTCTGCCGTGTGCTAGGCAGGCACGGCAGGGTCAGGATCCCACCACGGGAAAGGCATGGTTCCTCAGGATGCAGTTTTATTTGACGTTGCAACCTGCTGAGGGTGATACGTTCTTAACATTCAAAGGAACTGCTGTTGTGAGCTAACGCTGTCCCGTGTTGTCGGATGCTTTCAGGTCCTTCCATGGGAGCTGTTCAAGCGCACACACCTTGAGGAACCACCTGTAATGTACGACTTTGCGTTCAAGTCGTTCACTGTATGCAGGTGCAGAAAGGGATCTTACCGCATTCTGTTTGAGTGGCAGAAGACAAGTAAGCGTGTGTTTGTTGTAATCATCTCCCCGCGTGCGGCCGTTTGAAGATCCAGCAGGTCTATTCAGCACATATTCTAAGGCATCTTTTTATCTTACAAGTTGAGCCGGTGAAACTTAGGTTCTGAAGAAATCTCTGATCATTAGCTGCCCATCGCTCTGGAGTGCTCCACAGCTAATGCGTGCGCAGTGTCAGCCCGCGTTGAGCATTAAGATCCAAAAAAGAGATAAATGCATGTGAATTTTGCAGCAGGCTTTAGTGGTATCCAACCCGTTCTTCGACTTCTGCTTGGACATGAGGCAACTGGCAAGTTAAGTGCCAGTTTTATTTGCTCCTCAACTACTTTGCAACTAGCAGCTTTCTTTGTGTTTTTTACAAATTAAATCAAGTTTTTTAAAAAAGCAATCTTTAAAGTTGCTTTCAATTTGCTAAAACCACCAAAGTCCATCTGTGTTTGGGAAGGGCAGGGCCAAGGGAGGGGAATCCGTGACCAAGCCCGTTCTACTGCTTTGGGGACTGCCGTGTGATCCTTCAGAAGAACAGGCAGACTTACTCCCTGACGGAGAGCTGCGAGGCCCGTAGGCAGCCTGACCACATCTCCGTTGCCGCTTGTCGCTTAGGTCTGCTAATGAATCTGTATTTTGAGGGTTCAAGGACACAAGTCATGTTCTTGGCAAGATTCGATCCCTTGTTTTGGAATACTCATCTCCTGAGATGGACAGGACCGCACAGTTGACTGTGGGTTGCTTTACTTCAGGATGTCCAGCAACCGTTTGAAAACATACCTGCGACTGTTTTCTGGCAGAGCGTGTTAGCAGGAGGCAGAGCTGCTCTCGGCGAAACGCACACGCGCTCACGAAAGACTCGACGCTCGGAGAGCAGCGGAGCTGTCCGGCTCAACGACTCAACTGTGAAGCTCATGAAGCGGCCAACGACTTCGTTTCATTTTGTTTATTTTTGGGACATTGATTCATTTATTGGTTCATTGCAGAGGAGGTGGGGGATTGGAGACCCCGTAGAGCAGCAAAGCGGTCACAGCCTGTCCTCAGAGCTGCCTTTCAGTCAAAACACAGGACATGATGGACAGAAACCTGTCCCAGGCAGCGGGGGGGCCGCAGCCCAGGAGATCTCAGGGACATGCAAGCTGACTGTGACTAGCAGACAGTGTGATGGGAGCTTAAAGTTGATCGGGCCCACCTGAAGGATATGGGCGTGCAGCTCCCTCACTCGAAGAGGACACTGCCATGTTGGCGGGCTGCTGTCCCTGGAATGCTTTGTGCACAGCCACCTGCAGGTCAAAGTGCCTGGAGCAGGGACAGCGGGGAGGAGCATCTCCAGGGCCTCCGCACCGGTGGGGCCCTCCTGTGTGTAGATCTGACCCCACGTCTGCAGGATGATGATCCTCTCAGCCTCTGTCAGACCTGGTGACTGACTTGGTGGCAGAGTCGCAAATGAGTTTGCTCAGAGTAACAGCAGAGGAATTACAATTCGGGGCATGCAAACTACGGCCAACCGTAGGCAAGGGTAGAGGACAAAGCGGAGAGCATCCTTTCCTGGAGAGGAAAGGAGAAGGCTGACAGGGGTTGCTCCAAACAAAAGTTCGTCGGAGGAAAGGAGAGCTGGAAGTGGTGGTGGCTTCTCCGTGGCCATAGTCAGGCCAGCTTGCTGTTTCCGGCTGTGAGGACACCTTCCTTCTTCCTGCTGGACTGTGAAGCTGTCGGGAATGGCAGCTTGAGAGCTCACTCCCTGGTTTCCTGACTCCCATTTAGTTTTTTATTTTTATTTATTTATTTATTAAATTTCTTAGAAAGAGAGTGTGTGAGAGCAGGGGTAGGGTCAGAGGGCGAGAGAGAATCTTCAGCAGGCTCCTTGCTCAGCATGGAGCTCCAAGACGCGGAGCTCGATCTCACGACCCTGACATCATGACCTGAGCCAAATTCAGAAGTGGGACACTCAACTGACGGACCCAGCCAGGAACCCCCGACCCCATTTCCAATGAGGCTTCCTTTATTCATTTTCACAGAGCATAGGAGCAACAGTGAACCGGTTTCACCAGACGATATGATGCCCTGCTTCCTGCTTAGTTAATGCAATCTTATGAAATGTAGGAAGAATTTTTTTTCAAAGTTGTGTCTGTCTATATTAGTGGGAACAGAAATAGCAAATGCCTTCAGGAGTTGCTGGGATTCAAGGAGAATCACGAATCCCTATTTTTCCAGTCCGGGTGACCCCTGGGGAGGGGTTGTGGAAATATCCACACCCGGTGGCTTTAGAGGAGCTCCACCCTGGGAAGCACCTTCAACGTCGTCCTACTGTCGCATCTGGATCCTGGCTTTTGGAGAAGACAGGCCTATGGCTTTACTCACACAACAGCAGAGCTCACATTGCTGTGTTTAACAATTTTGTCAAAAATGAGCGGAGAGTAAGAGTAGACTTGAAAGGATCCATTTTACCTTTGGTGCCATTTACACACACATGCATGTTACATGTATGTGTGTGTATAAGTTTTCATCTAAGGCAGGACAGAGAGGGACCATGCACGTAAGCCTCTGAGACTTGCCTTCTTCAGTGTGTCATGAAACGTGTTCAGGGCTGGTGTCCTTACCAGGCGTCCCATACTTTCCGCGTCCTTTCCTGTTCACGTCGTGTAGCGCTGAACGGTCACACCGTGTCCGTTTCAGTGCCGCACAGCTCCGAAGGCCAACGGACGACTAGAGAATTCATTGCCAGGAATCTCTAAGTGCCATTCCTGTATGCAGAGACTCATGAGCTGCTCGTGTGAAGGACGGAGGGAGGAACACGGGTGCTGTTCTGCATCATAATTAGGAGAATTCTACAGTCCCGCGAAGTCAGTAGAGTTTCCGGTCTAATGATCCTTAATCACTTTCCATGGCCTTGCTATAGCCCTGTACCTTTGTGTTTTTCTCAAATTCTACTTCAGACTATTACAAATCTAATCTGGCCAAAGCTTTTTCTTCTTTTGATAGTTTTCAGATGTCCTGCGTATGGTGTGGCCAAGATAAAATACAAATGTGTCAAGAATAAAAACTGTTCACAAGCCATTACTATAGATGCCTTGCTCATAAATGATGAATTCTAGGGAGGAAATCATGCTATTACTTCAAGAGGCCCCAACTGCTCTTGTCTCCCAGTTAGACATGAATCCATCTGGACTCCTATAAAGCAAATATACATTCTTATTCTAATAGCAAAGTGAATCAAAGAAGCTTTAAAACATCAAAATATCGATTGGAGCTGGCATGCAATAGATTAAGGTCCACCTCTACAGATGGTCCCAGGTACCACCTTTGGGTATAATACCTCCTGCAGCTTCAATAAAACATTCAACAAATGACTCCCATTTAACCTCCTCGACAATGAACCTAAGTAAGACGTTGACAATGGGCTAAGAGAAAACCCCAACCATGAGACTATATTAAAATACACAAATGAATTAATGGCTAGTAATGATAGTGTTACCTCTAAACTCAGACCAACAAGGCCCCAGGCCAGTGAGAGCCAGAAGGCTGCTCCCCAGCCCCGCTCAGTTGGGAGTGGGGTCTGGAAGCAGTGTTTCCTCCATACCTCTGGTACGTTGAACCTTTTGTGAGCCCCAAGCCACAGCCTTCCTTAAACCTTATGAGTCTGGAAACTCTGCTTGCCTGGCCCAGCTCCCAGGTTCTGGTGCCCAGCTACATTCTATAACTCTATTCCTACATGACTTTCTTACCCAGTTTCTGTGTAACCGTGTTCCGTTCAGCTAGACCTCGCTTCTTTCTCTGTTACTGGTCTCCTCCTCGGCGTCCGCCATTAACTGGACATTCAGCTAGAGCTAAACACCTCAAAACCCAGATAAGATAACCCCCCAGCCCTCCTCAGATGTGTTTTCTCTTTGACCTTTGAGTCTGACTCAGATCAGATTGAGGTTCCTTACCCTCCCTAAACGTTTGTTTTGGTCTAGCAACTCCCCAGCTTTAATGTGGAGCCTGACTTGGTACTGGATGAGTCTTTTCTCCCAGGCAAGAGCTTCTCTCATAGCATGGCCTTGGCTAAGCCATGCAATGAGACCTGGAAGTGTGCTGCATGACACGAAGGGCACTCTCCACGGGATCTAGGGCATTTTGGATGTTCTTACAGATGAGAAACTGCAGAAGGTAACCACTAACATTCTGTTTGCAGATTGAAGAGTGGGCCAGACGTAGGATGATGGGCCTTTCAAATCCACTAAGTTGCAAACCAGGAGTGTGTTACAGATGTTATTTCATGTAGGGGGCCCAAGTCCTTCTGCTCAAGCCCCCCCAAAAGTCACTTCATGTGAAATTAGTTAATCTTTATCATTCTCTACTATTTTTTATGAAAGGTGTGGGGAGAGGCAGAGGGAGACAGAGAGAAGCTTAAGCAGGTTCCGTGCCCAGTGCGGAGCTTGACACAGGGCTCCATCCCATAACCCCGAGATCATAACCAGAGCTGAAATCAAGAGTCACATGCCTAACTGACTGAGCCACCAGAGACCCCATTCTCTTATTAAATATGTGAGTTGGATGTATTCAGTAAGCACTGAGCAATGCATCTCAGATAAATTAGTAACAGCCATTTAATGGTTCTATTGCAAGGAATGCCAGATGAATCTGATTCTAGTCATAGTTCATCATTAATGAGAAGAATAATTTACCCCAAGGCACTTTATTTAATTTCAGAGGCTATACAGCCACAGATGGCATGGCCCAATAGCAGTGTGCATGTGCAGATGGTTTTTTCACAGCAAAGCTCCCACCTAACCCTGTGAGAGGCTGAGGTGACCCTCTTGGGAGGGGAAGCAGTTCACAGAGAGAATGAATGGTAATTTGATCGCCCAAAGAGACCAAGTGTCCAAAGGAGCTGACATACACACCTGGTTATTACCTAAGGAAATTGGACCTTTCTGGTAGGATCTATGCTATGACTTTTGGATCCCACTAATTCATGACTTTACTTGAATATTAGAAATTGTATCTCTTTTCAAAGTATATTTATTTATGAGAGAGAGAGCAGGCCCGGGGAGGGGCAGACAGAGCAGGAGAGTCAGGCTCCCCCTGGCAGGGAGCGGAACCAAGAGCTCAGTCCCCATACTCCTGCATCATGGCCTGAGCCGAAGACAGATGCTTACCCAGCAGAGCCACCCAGGCACCCCTAGAAAAGTACCTTTTGAAAAAAGGATTGATGGCCCAGCTCTGATGGTGTTAACATGTAAGACAGGGGTCCTTCAGGGTCCCAGTGCCTGGAGAGCTTATTTTAAGAGCAGATATCCAGGCCCTACTGTGGGAGATTCCAGCTTCAGAGCTGTGGGGTAAGGCTCCGTCATCCACATTCTAGATGATCACAGATGATTTTAGTGCTGGTTTCATGAAACCCACTTGGAACACTGGGGAAAGAACGTAGATTTTGAGATCAGACAGAAAGCCTCAAGTCCTATTTGAAGCACTTACTTGTTGGTGGTCTTAGTCAAGTTAGGACCCTTTCTGAGTTTCAGTTTCCTCATCTGTAAAATGGGGGTATAATACTCTCATGGGATTGTTGCACATATAGAATGAAATGGGTATAAAAAGCACCCAGAACATACCCTAGGTGCCCCATAGATGTTAGTTTTCTATCTTCTATCTTCTAAAAATGGAAGTTACTTTTGTCAAAATAAGAGCCAGAAAATAAGGGATTTTTAGCTCTTTAATGCCCTTGAAGCTTAAATCGTCTTACAAATGGGAAATCAAGAAATATTGATTTGAGGATATCGTACAAAGAAAGTTTGTGTTAGCACAGGACCAGAAACAATCTAAATGTTGGGCAAGGAGGCTAAATAAGTAGTCATAGCAGTTCCCAAAATCTGATGCACAGACCCCTGGGACTGACTGTGAGGTCAAAGCTATTTTCTTAATCATGCTAAGACATTATGCATCTTTTTCATTGTTTTGATGTTTGCATTGATAGTTCAAAAGCAATGGTGGGTGAAACTGAGTGTGAGTGGAGACAGTGGCCTCGAGACGTGCCGGAAGTTCAAGCGGAGGCCCTTGCGCTCTTCAGCACGATACATGCCCGGTAAGGAAAAAAAAAAGCTAGTTTTACTTAAGAATGTCCTTGATGAGGCAGTACAAATTACCAGTTTCATTAAATTTTGTCCCCTGAGCCCTTGTCTTTTAATATTCTGTGTGACAGAATGAGAAGCGTGCAAAAAGCATTGTATGAAGTACGAGGGTTATTCAAGGAAAAGCGCTTATCCCATTGTTTGAGTTGCAAGTTGGACTATAATGGAACATTTTGCTTGAAAAAATTGACAGGCGAGCTGCAGTTATTCAGAATTCAAACTCTAGTTACTGGGCAGATACCTCCTCAAAAATAAGTGGACTTATCACTTCAAGGAAAACAGTAGACCACCCTTCTTACAATGGTAAAATTTGAGCTTTCAAGAGAAAAATCAGAATTTTGCAGAACCTCCAGGAACTTGACAAGTTCTTAGTACTTAAAGATTTTGGGGGGAGATTGGTTGTGATGTTTATAAATATTATTTTGTGATATGACGTAATAGAATAAGCCAACCTTTGGGAGATCTGCATAACTCAGTAAACCCTATTTTCCAAGTGATTAAGGCGTGATCCTCCGACACATGCGGAGATAAATGATCCTTCAAAGTGTAAGAGAGACCAATAGCTTTTAACATAACGAAGCAGGAGAAGTTTATGTGATTTCAGACTCTATATTGTAACTAACCTTTGAGAAATTACAACATCTTTGATTTTTTTGTGCACAGAAGAATATTCACAATTATCTGAAAAGACTATCAAAATACTCCTCTCTTTTCCAACTGCATATCTGTGTGAGGGCAGATTTTCTTTACATATTTCAATCAAAACAAAATCTTGTAGCAGATTGAATACAAAAGCGGATATTAGAATCCATTTGTCTTTAATTAGGCCAAACATTAAAGAGATTTACAAAATTATAAAAACTGCCATTTTTATACTAAGTCTAGAAAATAAAATTAATTTTCATAAAATATATTTATGTTAATATGCAGTAGGCTATGGTTGTCATCTTAATATATATTTTAAATTTTTCAGAATTGATTTCTAATATGTAGACATTTATATATAGTAAATAGTACATAAGCATCAATATAATTAAGGAGAAATCTTTGGACTTTTAAGTAATTTTAAGAGTGTGAAGCTTTGATAAGAGACCCAAAAAAATTGAGAACTGCTGAGTTATAGAGTATTAGTAAAGTGGGGTCCTATGAAACAGTGAAAAAGAATAAAATAGACTTATAAGCACCTACTGAAATACACTCTATGATACATTATTTAGCAAATGAAATAAGCTATGTTGTAATATGTATAGCACGCTTCCATTTGTATGAGATAGGGGAATCAAGATTATAGCAGCACAGTTGTACATACGGATGCACACGTTACTATTCATGAATGGAGAGTTCTTAGGGATCTAAACCGTAGTTGCATCTGGGAAGTGACCTGGGGTTTCAGCAGATGGGAGAAAAACTTTTCTTGATATATCCTTTTGCATTAAAAAAAATTTACACTAGACTTATGCTATTAGGAAAACTAATAATTAGAAAATCAAGAATCGTGCAATGACTTCTATTAGATGAAGTGACTCCTCAGGACAGACTCGGCAGTAGACCCGAGGTATATCAGCACCGACCTTGCCAGTTTGGGCTCCTGAACTATTAAGAGAAATGGGTCCTTTTGAGTTCACGGTATCAAATTTTAACTTCCACTACGGCAAATAAGTACTTTTTGTCCTGCTTCCTATCTTTCTGCAAATATTTATTTTTCACTAATGTTAAGCAATTCTACTGGCAGTACTTATTTTTGTTAAAGTGGAATGGCAAAATTTTTCTGGCAAGAAATATATTTTCTTCTCGTCAGGTTCGGCTTATCAGAAGAGGGAAAGCAAGATACACAGATAATGAAGGACAGAAAAGATAGGGGTCGGGAGCAGAAATGACTAACAGGAACAATGGAGAGAATTAGGATGAGGAAGGGAATGGGTGACCAGGGGGCAGGAAGGAGGCAAGGGGAAGTGGACCAGGGGAAAGACTAAAGGATAGTAGGGAAAGAGCCCGGGAGGGGAGAAGGCAGAACTGGTGTGTGGTCAGAGAGCAAGCACTTCGAGATGGGTGGATGGGAGAAAAATACACAGAAATTAGGACCAAGAGAAGCCACGTTGAAAACAAGAAATAGTCTGTTGGAGAGAAACAGCAGCCTTAGCAAGCACTAGGGCCCCGCTGACCTTGGCTCAAGAGACATGGGAGTGGAAATCAGTAGACCTAAATCCAGGAGAAACTGAGTGGATACCACGCTGGGACAGAGGGGATGCAGACTTTCTTTTTTCAATGTAAGTTCTGAGTAGTTTCCAGGCACAAACGACAAGTCCCCTAACTTTCTATGTTCCGTCTGGAAAACCGAAAGCACAGAGAAGGCAACCTTGAGCTGTGATGGGTGCATAAAAGGCAGAGACGGAGAAAGAAACTTCTGTGAGCCCCATCCTGCGAGGAAGGAGAGGGGGCGCAGAAAGGGTCCTTTATCCACGGGCCGCACAGCTGGGGCCGAGTCTGTCTCAGCAGCTGAGAGAGAGTCAGCCCCGTCACTCTGACCCAGACGGTCCCTGACACACAGCGTTCCACCCGCCCGGCCTTGGGCTGGGGCCAGGGCTGTGGGAGGCGGGAGTGAGCAGAACCACCTCTAGACTAAAATATTAGGGAAATGGAAATTTTGAGGAAAGGGGAAAAAGGGGATTGCCATCAGCAAAAGTGAAACTTTCACAGCAGAAGAACTTGGGTACTGGCATTGGGGAACAAAGTTAGGAAGGGGAACCCCCAGTCAAGCCAATGTGTGGAGAATGCCCCCAGCTGAGCTACTCCTTTTAAGGCATATTTACTCCGGGGTAGTAAGGAGTTTGGGCGTTCGGAATCAGCGGTTTGTCAGTGTTGTTACCGTCTAGAGTCTAGGGTCCCCCAGTTTTATCTTTTAAGGCTGAGCTCTGGCACCCATCACTCTTATACCAACCATGATCTGCTTTGTGCAAACAGCTGTTTGTACCAAAATGAGTCACACAGCAAGTTACGCGAGGCACCAAACGTAGTTGCACAAGAATAACTTACTGCTTTGTTAGTGGAAGGCATTTGTTGGCTTACAAGGGCTATAGGATTTAACACCCATAAAATGCAAGGACGGTACAACTTAGCCACATTCTTTCTCTTTAAATTATTTTTATTAGCATCTGATGTATTATTTGCCTCAGGGGCACAGGTCTGTGACTCGTCAGGCTGACACATTTCACAGCCCTCCCCATAGCACATGCCCTCCCCAGTGTCTGTCACCAGCCACCCTCTCCCTCCCACCTCCCTCCCCACCAGCAACCCTCAGTTTGTTTCCTGAGATTAAGAGTCTCTCGGGTTTGTCTCCCTCCTGATCCCATGTTGTTTCCTTTTTTTTCTTTCATTTCCCCCGCCCCCGACCCTCCAACCCTGACTCTCGATTTCCTCATATCAGAGAGATCATATGATCATTGTCTTTCTCTGATTGACTTATTTCCCTCAGCATAATACCCTCTAGTTCCATCCACATTGTCAAAAATTTAGCCACATTCTTCTTTCCACACTATTACCTCCCGTCTATACGGTACCGGTCCATAGAGGTCTATTAACGTCATGGTCCTTGCATCGGGCTAACACTGACCAAGAGGCAAGTGTTCTCTAGTGATGAGAAAAGTGAGCAAAAGGTTAAAGGATTACAGTACAATTATCCTGAAACATCTGGGAATGAGTCATTCAATATAGTTGGCGATTTATTCCCTGAAATACAAGAATATTTTTGTTGTAATGGTTTTCCATGGAAATCATATTAAACAGACAAAATTTATTCTTCTCTTTAAGAGTGTATTCTGGTTATAATTTTGCCTTTCCTTTATTACTCAGTGTTCATTAAGTTACTTTCCTCTACAACTATATAAGGATGATCTGTGTCCTTTCTTTTTATAGCTTTCTGTCACTTTCCTTGTTGCCAGGCTGTCAGACGCTTCTCCACACCCCCAACCTCCTTCAGACTCGCCTCTAATCTGCTAGGCTTGGAAGTCCACTAGCTTTGTGCGCAAAAATTATGGATCCAGTACCAGGAAGTTGGCTCTGAGTTGCCTGGACTTCAGGGTGCCAGATTTGTCAGTCTGTTATGAACTCCGCGAACTCTGACATCATTTGGATGCTCCCAGTTGTTTTATTTTATTTTATCTGCCCAGCCATGATCTTGTTTACAGAGAGTGCCAGGTGAATTCAGGAAAAATGAAGTGCTTTAATCATAAATTGAGGAAATCCTAGGCAGTTGTGAAGGCTTTACTGAATATAAATTCAGTATTTGACCATGAAAATGATATAAGGGAGTGGGGGGACAGAGTCTCCCCGCCAAAGCAAAACGCATTTATTTATGACTCTCAAAGCTCAAGTTCATACTTATTTTATGAAATTTAAAAAAAAAAAGAAAAAGGAAACAAGTGTCTCAAAAATATTGCCAAAGATCCCTGCTATTAATATAAAAATCTTTCAGGGGCACCTGGGGGGCTCAGTCGTTAAGCATCTGCCTTCAGTTCAGGTCATGATCCCAGGGTCCTGGGATCGAGTCCCGCATCGGGCTCCTTGCTCGGCGGGGAACCTGCTTCTCCATCTGCCGCTGCCTCTCCTCCTGCTTGTGATCGCTCTCTCTCTGGTAAATAAGTAAAATTAAAAAAAATTTTGTTTTAATTAAAATCTTTCAGGAACCACATTTAAATAACTGTTGTGTGTGTGGTGTGTGTGTGTGTTTGCTCCCATAGAGTCATACGGTAGAGGAGCTACATAACTCCCGTCACTTTGTGTATGCACGTTTGTAGCCTCTCCACTTCATATATCGTGAATATGTTCTGCCGTACTACATAGTCTCCATTAGCAGTTCAAGGACTGCATAACACGTCGAATGCATGTCCCTCAGTGTTCATATTTATGGGTCATTGTACATACTGCTGTATTCATAGTTTTCCACTTACTTTATGAATTTATCTGTTTTGAGGTGTGGGGGTTTTTTGGACATTTTGTTTGAACATAATTATTCATTTATCAGATTGTTGTAAAAGTCTTCCTTAATATTTTGTCAGTTTTAACCGTACTACTTATGTTCATTTTTCTAGCAAAAATGTATTTTACAAAAATAGGAACTAAAAAACAGAATTCATTTAGTTGGAAATTTTCCGGACAGCACACTCTGTGAAAACACACTAATAACCAAAGACACGTGAGGTCGTTGGCTTACTCGGATGTTGGAACGTTCTTCCTCTCGTACTCATCGTGCTTATTTTACACTCTGTCTTCTTTTTGTCATTCCAAATACAGTTGGCTCCTGACCAGCTCAGGAGTTAAGGGTGGGACCCCCCAGCCAGTCAACCATTTGTATATTACTCGTGACTTCCCCAAAACTACTGGCCTTTTTTTCCTACCATTTGCTTCCTCCTGACCAGAAACCTTACTGATAACATAAACAGTCTATGAACAGACATTTGCATGTTGTATGTATTATATATTATATTCTGACAATAAAGGAAGCTAGAGAAAAGCAAATGTTATTAAGAAAATCATAAGGAAGAGGAAATACATTGACAGCTCTGTACTCTATCAGAAAAATCTGCATGTAAGTGGATCCCCACAGTTCAAACCTAGTCGTTCAAGAGTCAGCGGTAGGAATTTGTAAAAGGTGCCCGTTTTCTGGATCTTCTGTATTCTCCAATTTATAAATAAAATACTTTGGCTCCTTTGGAAGTAGTGGTGACTCAGTCCTTATATTTAAACCATGTTATCATTTTTGTATTCATTGGAAATCGGAGATGATATTGCTTCACAGCCTCCCAATGGACAAAGAAAATTGCTAGTATAAAAGGTACATGTGGCAAGGAGATCTGCTCACCGTTGATCTTCCTCACATGTATCTTGAGAAGGAAAACATGGCTTTTATTTTTCTGCTTCTGAAGTACATGAAAAAAATAGCAAAGGAATTTAAAATCAGATCATATGACTTACCAAATTGATTAGAATTATTAATTTCCACTGTCTAGCATGGATTTCCAGAAGAGGAGAAACTTCCCTTGGGAGACTCGATAATAGATTTAAAATGCTCACGCCAGGTGTTACGCTTCTCCCGGAGATTTAAGTTAACCTCTAGAAAGAGTCCAAACACAGTAAGTCAAAGTAACAGAACCAGTCGCTGAGAGACAACTGGCCCATCTCAGATCTGCCAGGCACGGGCTTTCTGACACGGGCCAGCCACTGGCTTGTCTCGGCCTCAGTTTCCTTGTTTGCAGAATGAAGTGGTTGCAGGAGGGGATCTGGGATGCTCACGGGGAGCCCACCTGGATGGACCGTTCAAGAGAGGCAGCGTCAGAACGTCCGTCCCTCTGAGAAGTTAAGCTCAGGGTATCCTTCGGGGAGATACTGGTTCAGCTGCTGAGGCAGACCGTAGGGGAAAAACCAGTCCTGTCCCACTGCCGTTACTGCAGCTGCTGGTTTCGCTTCCGGCCTCGCAGGCAGCCCCTGCTGGGACGTACAGGAAGGAGGCCTGCGGGGGAAGCAAACGCAGACACTCCTGGCACCGGAGGAAACACCGAGTCAGTCCACACGCCTGTAAGGGGGTCCTGGCTATTTATAGCTGCGAGTACTTTGGGAGGGAAGGTGGTCAACAGTATCCACTTCCTCAGATAACACCCTCCTCATGGGAAGGCACAGCCTGAAGGATAGTAAACGTTAAGTCAATATTCCAAGGTAAAACCTCCTTGCAAAAATTGTAACCAAATGTTAAATGTCAATTGAAGGGTTTTGTTTTGTGTGTGTGTGTGTGTGTGTGTGGTTTTGTTTTGGTTTTTTTTTTTTTTTTTGTCATGAATGCCTATAATTTTACCAATCAAATAAGAAGCGGTTAGGGAGGCATCAAGTGGAAAAGCTCTGGAACAAGGCTGGTCGTAGAGATGTCTTGTAAAGAGGGTGGATTCATCAAAGACTTACTGATGAGTGGCTGGTCCACGCCCACCCGAAGTGCTGTTGTATTTTGCCCAGTAGGTGATAGGCGGGAGTGCGGATGTGTTGCTCCTGAGGCCAAGACCGCTGTCCCGGCTCAGCGTCTCTCTGCATGGCTGCTCCTGCTGTTTACAGTGGCCAGGACCCCCTCTGAGGCTGGGTTAGAACAGCCTTTTAGATCTTCTCGAACCACAACCCACAGTAGAAACCCATCTTGAACTATGTACCAGGAGCCACATGTGTGAACTATGTCCGTATGAATACCAGTAGATACATCAGGAAACGATACACTCCCTGTGTGGGTGGTGCGATGAGACTCTGTTTTAGTCTGTGCTGCTTTATTTACTGAGTTGCTATGGCAACCCACTGTATGCACAACATCATCCACAAGCAGGTCGTAGGCTACAGTTTGACAAACACTGGCCTAGACTGATAATAAGGATGATGATAAATATAATAGTATATAACAATAATAATACAATAAAAATATCAACCAACAGAACCCTGAGCCCTATTTACAATAATCAGAAGAGTGACCCAGGCTAGAAGATGTGGAGGAGCTGTCTTCAGTCCAGGAGGACTTTCCAGGATGATAACTGACAGTCACTTTGGAGACTGTCTGTCCCCATTCCACCTGTGTTCCTGATTCATTGAAATAATGTTGCATTAGATCTTTGAAAGATCTGTTTCTATATATATCCTGACCTTAACCGGATTTGAGAGTTAAAGGAAAATTCAATTGTGTAACACACCATTATTTTATAACTGCTAAAGGGGAAAACATGCTGTCAGTTTTGATGGTATAATGCCATCGGTCATATGACACATCTCTACATCAGAGATGTTAATGAATATGAAAAAAATGTAAATCAACACTGAACTAATCACTTGGAGAGTTCTCTTCAAGCCTTCTAGGTCCCCTGTTCGTCCCTAGGTAAAACCAGCAGGGGTTTTCTCATTTGTGGGGAAAATTACTTAAGATTGTGCTCCATTAATCTTATGCAATTTCATAGAATTCTAAATCTGAAAGGCATCCTCAGTGATGATCTGGATTGTTGCCTGTTAACGGGTCAAGAATCCGAGAGCCAGGGAGATGACGTGGCTTGTCCCAGATAACATATGAAAATGAAGATAACAAGAAGTTTAAAACAAACAAAAAGATCTAGGTTGTCAGAATGAGAGGAGAAACAAATAGTAGCACATAGAAATGAAGACTGGAACCCCAGCCGTGGTCTCCTTAGTCTGTCTCCTCAGTTTGTAATGATGGAATCGATCGCATGAAAACCTCCTGGAAAGGGACCCTCATTGCCTTGTGTGTTTTGGACTCAGTATCTCCATTCTGTGAGGACAGAGAAATTACTACCCGACCTCGCCGCTCTCGACTGTCTCCTTCGTCATAGTATCCCCTCCTCAAGAATTCACAGCCGTCTTACCTGGGTTTCATTCCCAGTCTTCATTTTCTGTCGGACCATCAGAACCTCGCACTATCAGCTCAATTTGGTTTTGTGTTACTTACGTCCCACCCATTCTCCAAGGAGGAGCTCGGTCGGCCTTTCTATCTAGCTAAGGTCATGCGCCACACCATCCTCTCCCTCTGACCCCTGAAGAAGCCCCAGTCCACCCGGCGTGGACGTCATGTGGTCGGAGCCTTCCCACATCCATTGCTTTCCAGATGCCCCTCGTGCCTATTCCTGTTCGTCCTTTCTTTCAGGTCCGACGCCCGCTTTTTCGTTATTCATAGAACATCCTTCTGTTAACGGCGTTTTGTGGCCCCTGTATACCTGGACCACGTTCTCCGTCCCTTTCCCTTAACTCGGCTGTGCACTTGAAAGATGCTTCCTAACTCATCTCGACTTGGTACCTATTGCGTTCCTCCGAGGGTACGGCTTTTGCGCTGCCCATAACTTTGAGGAGGATGCTGCGTCAGAAACTTTTTTGATGCATATGGCCCCGGTCTTCAGAGCGGACCGCTTCGTGGGAACGAATATTCAAGGGCACGCGCACACGTTGCACACTGACACACAGGAAGGAGCACACGAACAGAGGAGCCAAGCTCTGTCGATGTTTACTCAGGAGAGCCTACTTCATCGCCCCGGGAGCAGCCAGGTAGAGAGCCCTTGACCAAGCTAGGGACGGGCCTACCATCCCAGCACTCACTCCCCATATCTTACACGGAGCCCGTACTTAACGGTTTCTAGTTCCTCAGGTTTGCTGCGTCATGCCTCTGCACCTTTATCCGTATACCTTCCCTGCCGGCAGCGTCCTGACCGCTTTCTCCACGGGGGCTGCACCTGTCCAATCTGAAATCTCTCAGAAGTGCTTTCTTACCACTGCTATGTCCACGTTCCCTCCACGGTGCGTGCGTGCAGCCCTGAGCAGGTGTGGCCCATCATAGCCCCTGTCGCAGCTTGCTAACTGTCTGCTCGCAGGTCTCCATCCTCAGCGTGCCAAGGGGTACCTGAGACGAGGTGCCAAAGATCCTCTCGGAAATTTTGGCAATTACAATGGTGCTGGCAACTATAATTTGTGGTCAATCCATATTTCCACCCCCCCCCAAAAAAAGAAAGAAAATAAATTTGAGAGAAATACAGTATCCGCCACTGGACGGAATGACTCTTTCCGGAGGAGGCGAGCAAACAGAACTTGTTAATCCTCCCAGATCTCAGAAGCTGTTCTCGGAGTCTGGGCGCTCTTCAGAGGTCATCTTTGGTGTGGAATGAGTCACATAGGCTTGTTAGCAATATCTTAGAAAAAATATCATCTAAAAGGTTAGAGCTGGTTGGACTTCTGTTGCGATGACTCATCAGACAGCCCTCGAAATGCTGTTTTTTCTTTAAGGCTACAGGGGTTTTATCACTGCTGTGACGTTGTCTAGGTTGGATAATACATGTTCTATCAGTTTGCTCGTTTTCTCCTGAATTATGGTTTACTTTAAAAAATGAGTTTTTTATACATATTAGCTTTAATACTGTTCTATTACTTCATTTTACTTCACTTTATATTTTACTATTGCTACTGCGCAGTTTCAGAGCCAGAGAAGGGATCCTCCCTAAGGAAGGAGACGTCAGTTGGAGTCTATTTGCAAGTATGAGTGATAGATCTGAATTTCAGTTAGTTTGCACCCTGGAACCCATAACTGGGAGGTTTTCCTTTTACCTTAAAGAAGGACGTCTCGGGACAGAGAAACGCACATGAGAGTCTCTAACTTTCCTGACTTGTAGGGTCAGCAAGCTTAGCGCAGTAGCAATGGCAGGAAATCCACCGTCATACTCCAGCACCTGCGGAATGCCACGTGCGTTTCAAGGATGATGCAGAGGGCATCTGAGTTGCTTCTGTCGTTTGCCGCATAGGTGATGTAGGACAGTTTACTTTACCTCTGTCCCCATTATCTGTAAACTGAGATTTGAAACCTCCGCCTCATCAAGCTCTTCTGAAACATGTACGTAGAAGAGTGAGTATACGTGAAGACTCGTGTGTTAATGTCAGGTACATGTCAAATCTTTAAAGGGTTTATTTTTAATAACATTATTGCTTCTTGGTGTGCCTGGGTGACTCAGTCAATTAAGCATCTGCCTTTGGCTCAGGTCATGATCCCAGAATCCTGGGATCGAGTCCCACGTCAGGCTCCCTGCTCAGTGGGGAGTCTGCTTCTCTGCCCCTTCCCTGGCTGGTGTTTCTCTTTCTCCCTCTCTCTCTTACTCACTCACCCTCTCTCTCAAATATATAAATAAAATCCTTAAAAAATAATAATATTGTTACTTCTAGGCTATTTTATAAAATTATTACCTTATTAAATAGTTTTCATTCATATCTCACACTATTTAAATTTTAAAAAACACAATCGCCCTGGGGCTTTGGCACCACCACTGAAATTGTAGATTTAGAATTTTTTTTTTTTTACTTTTAATTTAAAAATTTTTTTATTTATTATGTTCAATTAGCCAGCAAATAGTACATCATTGGTTTTTGAAGTAGTGTTTAACAATTCATTAGTTACATAGAATTTCTTATGTAACTCGTTTTATTTTATTTATCACTTGGGATTTATTGCTGGCTTACCCTGTGCCAGGCACAAGTACAATTTCAAAGCTGAGTCACTGATAGACCCAGAATACCGTTATTGGTATTCGACAGAGTTCCTTGTGCGTGAAGTCCTTCTTAAAGCTCTCTGGTGATTTCTTTTGGCTGAATCAATTACTTTGGAAAATTTTATTGATCTAGTCCGAGTCTGAGTTTGGGAGACAGCATTAGAAAATGACTCATAAATTCAAAGAACAGCTTCAAAATTATTTTGTTCGTGATATATAGGAAGACAGATCTTGATAATTCAGCAGAAAGCAAGAGAGACTTACTCCAAAAAAATATAGACATGCCTGCTTAGGCCATGAGGGATTACCTCAGATTCTGCTTACGGAGTCCGGCTGTGGGGAAGATCCTGTAGGCAGCAAATGCATGTAAATGAGCACTGCATTTTGGAAAGTTGTCCACAGTTTAAGTGAAAAGACAATTTTAAAATGCAGAAAATCTAGATATATAAGCAATAAAATGTGGAGAGGGAGGGGTGGGATCGCAGGTGGATTTTTTTATTGCTGCAGCTAATTTTTAATGAATAAGCAAATACATCTTATGTAATAAGTCACATAGAAAAGAAAGTGAATGCTGTTCAAAATTTGATCTGAATGAAGTTCAAGGACTTCTATAGCAGTTCGTACCGTCTGGTAACAGGTTGTTCTAGTACTGACGTAACAGTGAAAGGAGGGGTGGGTTGTATTTAAAGTAGCAAACCCGAGAGACCCCTAGAACCTGCGGGGCTTGCAGGAACACTCAGAAATACCAGGAGCACATTTATTTCCTATTCATATGGGCAGAGCGTCTTCCACAAAATATTTCAAGTTACTTTTGCCAGGATCATTGAGACCAGTATGCACCCTACAACATTTCAGTAAAAAATGGTTGTCCTAGGGACCTGGGTGGCTCAGGTGGTTAAGCACCCAACTCTTGGTTTCGGCCCAGCTCATGATCTCAGGGTCCTGGGATCGAGTCCCACACTGGGCTCCACGCAGAGCCAGGTGTCTGCTGGACATTCTCTCTCTCTCTCCCTCTGCTCCTTCCCCACTCTCTCTCTCTCGCTCTCTCCCTAAAATAAATAAAGTCTTTAGAGACAGTTAAGATAAATACACGATTAGTGACTTAAAATGGTATTGCAATCACTTAGGATAAGGAATGTTAAGAAAAATGAGAACTATCAATTAAATTTTGAAACTATTGAGAATAGTGGGAAGGTACCCTAAAAGTTATGTCTTAAAAAAGAAGAGGTGGTGTGACCTTCCAAGGAGAAAATTCTTGCAGAGACGACAGAGACAATAAAGAAACGGTGAAATTAATTCAAGAAGAGCCATTGGGTCCTAGGCTTACCGTGAAATCTAGGTATTGTAATTAATTTCAATCTGATATATGTAACTGTCACAAGAGATTTTTTTAAACTGTCCAGTAATTCCCTGAGTAAATCAGAATAGATTATATAATTACTTTAAAAATATTATTCGAATATAAATAATTTTTGTCATCTTTATATTCCATGTGAATACTTGTGTGTTAGATTAGTTTTTCTTTTAATACAGAAATAGAATTATTAAAAAAAGTTGTCATAAAGTGTGTTCTTTGTTAAAATTACAATCCAATCATAAAAAAAGAAGAGTCTGCAAGTCCTTATAAGAGAGTGACACAGAAAACTCTTGGTAAAGAACCAGTCTGTCCACTAGTAACCAGCTCGCAGAGCTTATTAAGAAGAACTAAACAAATAGAATTTTACCAAAAAATTGTTATGTTCATAAAAATGGCCATACAAAGCAGAAACTTTCTGGTTGTCTTGCCTTCCAAAGTTAAAATCTTAGTAATTAGAATTCATAAACCAATACGGAGAATCACTGTGTAACTGCTTACCACAAAAGAACAAAACACGCCAAGTGTCAGACCACAAAATGTCACAGAACTCAACTTCTTCCTCAACCAGAAGCATAAAGGCAGTAAAAAATAAAAAATGCTTTGTGTTGTAAATTTGGGTCTGGATTTGCAGAAGCAGGATTAAAAGAGTATTTAGTAAAAGGAAGCCCAGCCATCTTGAAGGTGAACCCTCTTGGCAAGAAGCCATTAGACATTGAGCTTTCAGTTAGACGTCGTTCAGGTAGAGCTCCACGTCAGAGGAGGAAAAGCCAGAGGCAGCCACCTTGAAAGAGACCCCCCATGACGCCACACCTGCTAGTGAGTGAGCCTCACTCACACTGTTGTCCATTAAAAGCTGATGTTGGTTGAGGGCAAGGGGATCTAAGGGGCAGGAAAGATACTGGGTTGCCAGCGAAGTATGGTATCGTATTGGTTTGTTCATTTTTACATGGCTGTTCCTTTCAAATGTGAATCTCTCACCATTGAAGAAGTAGAGTGTAGGTTAATTACAGAATTCTTCATTCTAATAATGTTTTGTGATTAGCCTCTACCTTTTCCCGCCACTCTAAACACTGTTTGTCTCAAATGACAAATTGTATGTGCCATGAGTCATTGGTCTTTCTTAGTTATTAATCTTATTTATCCAGAATTCCACGGTAAAGAGACCCTTCCACTAGAGAGTTCAAGCAGAGACGGGTAGTAATGTTTCTAGTCTTCCATTTGTGGACTTTTCAGGGGTGGGACATAGAAGAAATCTCAATTGCTTAACACATATTTCATTAAACAACGAACGATTTCTATTATTGTAGCTTCCCCATTCTGAGAGAGTTAGGAGAACAAAGTGGAACTGTCTATCAGGACTATCACATATTACATATTGCAATTAGTTTATTAGAGAAGGCACAGTAGGAGCCAGATTGTGGCACTCCATGCAGACGTCTAGTCAATCCGTGCTTACAATGTCAGTAACTTTAAATATAATAGAAAGTATCATTTCTCTCCAATTATCTAATTTTTTTTGCAATACCATAAACAGAACTTGTATTAGTAGAAATTATTTCCCAAACAGTTTTAAACCTAGTTCTATCCCATTTCCTGTCCAAAAATATGGTAATTTGGTGATAAAATCAAGCCTTTCTAGAAAGAAAGGAATCTTAACGTATATAAAACATTAAATTACATATATAAAAGAAATATTAACATGTGTTATCAATGTTGCTAAATATGTAGCTGTGTGATTTTTGTTTCAAGGATAGATTTTGGATTGTTCATTTGAAGTAATGTTTATTGGACATCTGTTATTTGCTAGGTAATAGGGAATTCTGATCTCCAGGCATTTACAGTTTAGTGGAGGAAACAGATAAGAGACCGTAAGAATTCATGTGCTAAATGTGAACTTTAGGCAGAAGGACAATATGCTACAGTAAATCTAGTAATTTATTGACTAATTTTTTTCTGAAATGTACAGGGTTCCACTAGACGTAAGGCTAGCTAGATCGAGGGGCTCAAACAATGTTATCAGGACCAGGGTTTCATTCTCTCCTTCTATCTCTAAGCTTTGCCTTCTTTGTGACAGTGTCATTCATAGGCAGCGGATGGGCTCCGACAGCTCCAGGCTTACTCCCACCACAACAGAAACCTCATCCCACTAGTTCCTGCACAGTTTCCAGTGCTGATACAGCCTTCCTGAGTCACATGTCCACTTCCGATGCAAGCAGTCTGGTCCTGTGAACTGTTTTTAAACGCCTTAATATTTTATCTCAGATAAACTGAACAAAAGCAAGAAACAAAAAATTTAAACTTGAACTCAACCCCTTCTTTTTGGAGAAGGGTATTTGTTTGATTTTCCAAAATATTGCTTCAGTGATGCTTTGACATGTCAGGTCAGCTACATAAGCAGGAAATTTATCAGTAATTTATCAGTAAACACATAACTGTGTTTTTCCACAGGACCAAGATGTTCCAATGGCTTCTCAGTAAATGTGTTTACTTTATTAAAGATCTATTTTCATAAGCCAGAGGTCATTACTAGTCATGGCTGCCATGAATGTGTCATAAATAAAACAAAAACTAAGCACATTAAACAATTACTATGCAGAAATCCAGGCTTAGGAGCAGTTGTGTATTAAACAATTAAGGTCCTTATCCTCATTAATATGTTCTCAAATCTTCCTAACTTAGAGAATGCCTAATGTTATCTTAAAAATCACTTGTTCCCACTCTCCACCCCACAGCACTTTGTGTCTGTTATTGTAGCATGTATCATGTTGAGTTTTTATAAAATTTATTGTATCTGCTTTTTTGTGGAGGATTTATGACAGTTGTCATTTGCTTCTTTCCATGTCTGCCTTTACACCTGGACTGTGAGCTCTCAAAGGACAGGGATTAAATCTGTCTTTTTATCCCCATCAACTGTGCTTGGTAAATACAGATATACCTCATAAATGCTGAGTAAAATAAAGAAAGGATAAATGTTTTAATGAACACTTCCATTTAAAGGAATTCCTGAACTCCTGTTTATTATCATCTTAATTAGTTTTCATGTTTTAATTGCTTCAGAGCTCAAGTCTGCATACGTGAACCAGCTCCCAGGTACATACCTGCTTATAAAATTAGATTATGACTTATGCCGAGAGTGGGGACCGACAGATTAGTCCCGGGCCAGGCCCCCTGGTGGAGTGCAGGCATGACTGGCAGCGTCTGGTTAGCGCACAGGACAGACCCCAGTTGCCTTTTTTGTTGAGTGAAGAAGAGACGCCCAGTGAAGAAACTCCTAACTATGTTTACTGCTGGGATTAGACGCGTGTGGGTATGTTTGGAGAATTCTTGAGTCTTCTCTGAAGCAGATTTTCAGGTTAGGGGACTGTGATTTCTTCTGGAAGAGAATGAGTTTTAAGGGAAAATAGGCAGGCATGATAGGCCAAGCTAATGGCACATCCTTCCTGACTTTGGAAGGAAAGAGAATTCTGTGCCCAAGCAGGTGTGTTGCTTGGATTCTCTCCTCTGCCCAACATTACACCCAGGGAAGGTAGCAAGGCAGAAAGGAACGCCAAAGCTGTAAAGACTCTCTCAAGAAGCTCTCTAACACTTGGGGTTCTGTTTTACAGTACACTGGGGTCCTTCAAACGGAGTGTAACACGAGGTGGGGCGGCCGTTCTGTCTCTCCCCTTCCTCACCAGCACATTTTCATGTTCTACATAAACTTCCCGGAAGACATTTAATCTCCTACCTTCATGTTTTCACAGAGGAAGGAACCTTGTTCTCCTTCTTACGAGGACTGTGGTGTTTGAAGTAAACTTCTACCTTCTTTCCCAGCCCTGCAAAGGAGGAGTTGGGGGCGGGGGGACGTCTCTGTGTTGAAAGTGAAACTGCTCCTGCATAGATCTCTTGCTCTGCCGGACCCACATGGGAGCAGTGGACATTCAGACCATCTGACTCACCCCTACCCTTCCCTCTCCTTGCTCTGGTCCGCCAGTATAACAGGTTGATGAGGCAAGACTGTGACCTTCCGACCATTGCCTGGGTGCCCAGCTCGCACTAAAAGACCCATCTTTCCGTCACGTACCCAGCCCACCCTGGGATCCAGATGCCCCCAAAGTCTGCATTTTGGTGGGAATAGGGTGAAACACTTTGGTTTTAGATCCAAATCACATTCTCTAGTCCAAAATTTACCAAAGTTTATGAGACACATTGAGCACTTGCCCAGTTCATTCATAATCTGGTTCATTAATAAATCCACAGGTGACCATCAATGAGCTATCAGTTCCTAGACTCTGCACTTTATCCTTTGGAATTTGGAAGGGAGTCAGGAGGGATCATAACCTCCTCTCGCATCCACCTGAGATACTGGTCTGCCACTGTCAAGGCCCAAGGAATCGGTGGGTTGTGCCCAACAGCGTAGTGGCAGAGGATTGACATGTGCCCTAGAAGAGCCAGCATGGCAAAGCCTGACGGGTAGCGTTGGTGAATTACGCCGGGAGTGGCTGCCCCTGGTGGAGCCTTGGGAGAAGCTGGGCATTGATGGGGGGCTGTGGTGCCCAGCAAGAGTCTGTCCATGAGGACCTGTGAGAAGTCAAGGCACCACCTGGTGGCTTCCAGAAATGTTCTGAGGATGGAGAAGCTTTCCGTGGAGACTGAGGACCTACAGCACGCTGGTGAAGCCATTGACCTCGTTCGTACTCAAACTGATGGCTGCTGGGAAAGTCATGGTCACCTTTGTTTCACTCTCCAGCTGAGCACTCGGTCCTCAGGGCACCTTGTCTGAAACGCGTGAGCATCGTAGGGGTAGGAACTGACTAATTCACTTGAAGTGTTGACCATTCACATTACTGTTAGCAGGATGACCAGTTGAAACCTATGGTTTGGAGGTGTGAATGGGCTAGTTCAAGGACTCCAAGTAATTTTTTGTGCATTTCTGAGTGAGTTCGGAATATGAGTGAAAATGAAGCCCGCAAGCTAGAAATGAAGGCTCATCCCTTTAAAAATATTTTCAAAGCCCATGTCATTATCCAATGTATCTTGGGGATACAGAGAACTCTCTGTACCCTTAAGAAATTCTCTTTCTTGGCACCTCAAAACCACACTGCAGATCAAAACTCTTTGTTCTCAAAGTGAATTTCTTTCAGCTAAGTTATTATTTCAAAAGATAATGCAAAATCTGTGCACCGTTTACATCTGAAAGCTGTTCCAACGATCAGATGCTACTTAACGCATTTTTAAAATTTGACTTTTGACTTACCAACTAAATATACACAAATATACACATGCATACACAAAATTTTATTTTGCTATAAAATGCATCTTTTCAGCTATAAATATTATGGTTATAATTTTAGACATTTCCTTTTTGCTCATAAGCAATTGCTTATTCTCTTCCAGATAGTGGTAATATTTGTTTCCTATTTTCATTGAAATGAAAGCTCGGACAATTCTGAAATCTCGGAAACATTTTTATTTGCATATACTTTTATTTATTTATAATAAATCCTTCTATTTACTTATGATTTTCATCTGGTTTTTATTCTTTTTACTCCCAGGAATGTTTGTATCAGTTACTCTCTGTCTCCTGGATCAGTATCAGAATTTGAGGTTTTTTAAACACCAAATTCACATCTAAATTGAGTTTGATAAACTTTTATGTCATTAATCTATTCCATGTATTTAAGGGTTTAGTTACACAATTACATGTGTTCTCAATATTCTAAACAATTAGGCGGTCTTTAGAATATTTTTCCAGCTGTGTTGACAAATTGGCAAATAGATATTTTTTTCCACAATCCTGCCCCCGTAACTTTATCTCAAAATTAATAATAACATATTCCAATCACGGAAGGGTTGTTTGGTGGGGTGGAGGAAAGGAGTGGACTTTTGAAAAAGGAGACCTGGGGTCAAACTGTTTCCTAGCTGCTCGGTGTTGAGTAAATGGCTGCTCCCCCCAGAGCTCGGCGTCTGCGTGTGTGGACTAGAAATCGTGCGCACTGATGAGCAGATTAAGGAAGACCGCATTTGTGAGTACTTGTCACACAGTAGGCACTGAAAAATGCCAGTTTCATTATTTAATAACATCTTTCTCCCTGGAAGCAGACTGTGTCTGTGGATGTGCTGTACCATTCATCTTGCCAATAGCTATGAAGCCATGGGACTGTGGGGCTCCACGTTACCCCAGACATCAGTTAATTATTGGAATTTCACAGATAAGAAGCCCGGGCTCTGGAAAGTTAAATGTCGTAGAGAGTCCTTTTCCATATTCCATATAATAAAGAAATTGGAGGCAGAATCATTACTGGCTCACGTTTCCATCTGAAAACTGTAGGCGAAACCAACCCTCAGAAAAGTGGCAACGGGCGTGAGCCAGACTTCCTGACAGTGTAAGGTTCATTCCTTGAGTAAGAGAAACACAGCCTAGTTTGAGACAGGGATTTCTTCACTTTGCTCTAATGATGCAACTGAATGCTTTGCAAAACCTGAAAATTATCAACTGAATGAGTATAATCTGTTGTCCAACTTGTAAAGAAGTAGACACTCGCTGTGACTGATAATTCTACACGCCCAACGGCATTTCAGATGCACTCAAGGTATTTTCATCTGAGATTATCACGGTCACTGTCAACTGGAACCTGAGAACTAACTCTGGGCCCTAATCCCCATGAACCTGCCACCTGGACAGGCCTTCCTACTCCTCAGCAGGACAGAAGGCTTGGATTAGAGGCGGGTTTCTCGTGCTGCAAACCTTTACATTTCTGCATCGTAATTTTTATTGTATACGTATCTGTAATGTTATTCATTTTGTCAAATGGCTTTCTGTTTAAATGTAACCTCCTCCTAAATGATAATACCTACCACATTTGCTATACTGACTTCAGTTTTCTAATATAAAGATCATTTCATGGCTATGAAAATGAGAGATGTGTAAATACCACATAAAATCATCTCTGGCTTCCTTACAGCCTAGCAGAATCTCAGTCTTACTCCGGCTCATCCCCGAGGCTGGTCAGCATGAAGAGCAGTTTGCAATGACAAAGTCCTTTCTATCCCCAAGTGATTAGTCTCTGGGATTAAAAAAGCCACCGTCCTGGATCGAGTGCTTTTTTGGGGGGTGGGGGGTGGGGAGTTGTAGTAGCATTCATTTACTTTTGGGTCAGCACTAAGTGAACACAGAGCCACCTCCAACAAAATATCCTGTTTATAATATTGTTTAAAGGATCTGATCACCATAGGAAAGCAGACTTTCAGATTACTTCCAGTAACATCAATTAAGTCCAAATTTTTCATATCAATTTGTACTTACCCAAGGAAAGTTCATCTAAAAACATTCTTTAACAACATTCCTTAAAGACCATGGAAACGCTAACAGCCCCCCAAATAGCATTCTTTCAAAAATAAAATATTTGACTAGGAATGAGGGGGACAAAGCACATAAAAAATTAGCCCTCATTAGTGAAGAAAGTATATTTTGGAAAAGATCTTGGAGAGTAAAAGAAAATCCCAGCCCCACATGAACGTTCCCTAGCGAACTTCTTGATTGAACTGGTTCATTTTCACAAAATTCCTTCTTTTCACCAAAAACTTAAAATTGCACTCCACCATTTCTCTCAAATCTAACAAGTTTATTTTCCTTTTGTTTTTACTAAATGCATACATAATCGTGGCTTTTTTCTATTGATACATAAATGCACGGATGTAACTTAATATATGTGCCCACATATACAGATACATGCATATGCATCTCTACACAATGAACACACACATAGGATGCTTTACTTGGGGAGCCTTTAGGATTCCTTGACTGTAGCATCACCCATACCGTGTTCTACAATCCCACGCAATGTTAAATGGGTGTTCCCAGGATTTTACAAAAAGAAATCCATGATTAAATAAGCAAAACCTAACAACTTATAGCACTATATACATTTTGAATTTCCAAGAAAAGCATATAGCATATATAAACTTTAACACATATAAAATTGCATGTTGAGTAGGTCTGGGATGGGATCTAAGATTCTGCATTTCTAGCAAGCTCCCAGCGGACGCTGATGCTCTGCTCCGAGGACCAAACTGTGAGTAGCAAGGAAGTAAGGTTTCCTAAAACTCCCCTTACTAGTGAGACTAGTGAACACTAGTGCCTTCCTCACACTTAATTGGGTTTTTGAAATTTTTGGTTGGTTGGCTGGCTGACGTGTTGGTTGGTGCTTGTTGGTTTTGAAAATAAACCTCTCAGTGTTTTATAACTTTTGAAATGTTAATATAACTGAATCCTCTCACTTTATAGGCTGGTGAAGGTCATTTTTAAAAAATCACTATAAATTTACCTAATTGACTTTAGCCTTTCCACTGGCTTTGCCTTGTTTCACTTGAATTGTACTTGGGAAAACTTCAGGTCCTGTACTGTTGTGGGAAGGGATGAAGGGAAGAAAAGGGCCTGTCTTTTGAGTTCTCCTTCAATGTGTAATGGAGAATGTGCACTTTATAAGTATAGTAAAAAATGTGCTTGACTCCTATAACCAGACTAAAATTTTACTAGCAAACAATTGTTCGAATTTATATTATCGACATTTCTTGGTCGGCTATGGAACACTGAATCATGGGACCACGCATACCCAAGAGCTTCAGGTTGCCAGCGGGTCAGCCCCCCACCCCCTTCCACTCACTCATCCACCCCTCCATTCACCTCTCAGTTCACCTGTGTCTAATCATGACTCCGCCACCGCACACCCAGGCTCCACCCACCCATGCAGTCATACGACCCCCCACTTGTCCCCCTGCCTGCACAACCACCCACCCATTCACCCAAACACCCGTCCCTTTACAGGAACGTGTTTGATAGTATTTATGTGACGTGGTTTCTTTGCAAACGTAGAGTTAAAGCAAAATGAATCTGTGAGTTTAAGGTAGTAAAAGAGTAAATTACATGGCATTTTACAGGCTCCTAATATCCTTCCTTATGCACTAAACTCTCAGTCTGTAAATAAGAGGTCCTTTTGATGGTAGATTTTGAACAGCGGCTGGCATGGTGCTTGTGTGGTGGGAGCAGCAGACTGTCTGGGAGCTGAGCCGTGAGCCGTCTAACATACTTGCTTAACCTGACGTTCCTAATCCTTCATTCCATTAAGGATTCAGTCCATTAAGGATTCATTCAGTCTTTTCCTGCCACATTTCCTGCCATTTCCCTTTATGCTACTCTCCCGCCAGCTAAACGAAGTTACTGGAAATTGCCCAAGCAATGCCTGTAATTGAACTTTCCCTCCGTCCGGACTGCACTCCCTGTCCATCCTGCATGTCTGGTTCACGGTCTGGTACATGTCTTTTCTCCCAAAAGTTTCCCCAACTCTGGTTTGTCATCCACATGTCTCCTGATCTTATGTGGGCCTTAATAATAATTTAAAAATATCCCTATCCTGATTCTGAGTTAAAATCCAGATGAGGAATAAAGGGGCCCCTGAGTGGCTCAGTCGGTTAAGCGCCTGCCTTCGGCTCAGGTCATGAATAAAATCTTTAAAATAAAAACTTTAAAAAGAAAAAATTATGTTATAGTCTTGATTGAATTAAATTATTGACCTTCTGGAGCATAAGTTATAAAAATTATATATCCTTACTTTCTGATGTATTAATTCTTAGAGTACTTTTTCCTCTAAAATTTCCTCTTATTAATAGTCAAGTCAATGTCAGACTTGTGAAGAATCCCACGGAGTCATAGTTTGGGACATACCATCCAGTAGAAATTTCTACTGCGACCTTTGGATTTTAGGACACATTGGGGATGCAAAGCCTTTTTGCCGTCTGCAAAAATCTCCCCTACCCTTTTTCCATTTAAGAAAATGATTACAGCTTTTGTTGTTGTTATTCACTCAAATTATTATATGAAAGAGAGAAAGAAACAAAAAAAATTACTCAGCTGGTAGCTCAAAATCGTATCTTACAGATTTGTCCTAAGGCTGGAGACAAGAGTGCATTTGTGTTAAAATCCTTATTTTCTTAAAAATGCGTTGCTCTAAGATGGAGCCCAACGACTCCAGAAGCTGATTTTGGTATCTTTGCTAATTTGTGTTCATTGCATTGCGACAGACCTACATCACGTCTTTGGTACTTTTTCCCCTCTAGCATCTAACCTTAAAATGACGGTGTGTGCTAGGGCTTGGTCGTGGAGAGGTGAGGCCAACCGTCAGGCAGAGTGGACTTGTCCAGGTCCATCTGCCATGGGCTGGAGGCCCCAGAGCTGGTCTGGGTGGGCCGTGGCACCCCGAGGCCCCGCAACCCCTCCTGTTGCCCCACGGTCCACCTCCCCTGTGCACGTGGAGGCCTGTCCTGGAGGCCACTTAACCATCCGCCTTGCCTGAGTGCTGTGCCATCAGCTGTTTGCCAGACTGTGGCAGCGGACAGCAGGTGTCCCGGAGCAGTGGGCTCCCGCAGGCCACTGCACAACCGTGTGGAGAGAAAATCATTGCTCTCAACCTGGACTGGACCCAGCACTGGGCTGGCTCTGGGGCCACTCAGCACGTGGAGAAGCTTCTGGGTCTTTCTGGCTTTTGCCCTGTGCATCCCAGGATGACCCCAAACGCTGAGAGGCTATAAAGGAAACCGGAGTGTGAAGTCTTCTTAGCATCTCAGAATACAGGTCCAGAGGCTCCAGAAACAAAAACGAGCTTCAGGGGGCACGGGGGCAGAGGTCGGAGTCCGCAGAGCGCTCAGTTTCAGACTTGGAGGTCAGTGAGGGGAGTTTTCTAAGGAAAAACAAATAAAATGCCAATTCTTGAAAATTAGCTAATACACGTATTTTTACTTCGGACAGCGACAGGAAAATGCGGCAAGGGTTTCAACGGCATTGATAGAGTCGTTTATGCAAACCGGCCTGGGCCTTGGCAGACTCCAAGTGGACCTGGGGACAGGGGACTCTGGGGACAGAGCTGCTTCTGCAGCGGCCGGGAGCCCCTGACCCCTCCTCAGTGACCAGACCCCATGAGCCCCGTCAGCGGAGCGGTCTCGTGGCCCGGGAAGGACGTCGTTGTGTCCCGGCAGCCGCGGTCGGTCACAGGTCACGCGCGTGTCAAATGCTGTCGTGACCTGCAGGGCCCTACTCGCACGTCCCCGGCCGGGATGACCCTCGCTCCTGCTGCTGCCGGAGTCTGCTCGGCCTCGGGCTCGTGGCGGCCTCGGGCTCTCGGACTCCGGGAACGGGCTGGTGGGGTTAGGGCACCTGGGGCTGTTGCCCTTTCATGAAAGAGGAACAAAAGCGAAAAGGGCGAGAGGAGCGAGTCACCCCGTGGTTCTCCTCTCCGAGCCGGGACCGTGTTCCGACTCGGACTCAGACTCGGACTTGGACGCGGACGCGGACTGGGACTCGGCCGCGGACTGGGACTCGGACACGGACGCGGACTGGGACTCGGACTTGGACGCGGACTCGGACGCGGACTCGGACGCGGACTCGGACGCGGACTCGGACACGGACTCCGACTCGGACACGGACTCGGACTCGGACTCGGACTGGGACGCGGACGCGGACTCGGACTGGGACGCGGACTTGGACTGGGACTCGGACTCGGACTGGGACTCGGATTGGGACTCGGACTCGGCCGCGGACTCGGACGCGGACTCGGACTGGGACTCGGACTCGGACTGGGACTCGGACTCGGACTCGGACTCGGACTCGGACTCGGACGCGGACTCGGACTGGGACGCGGACGCGGACTCGGATTGGGACGCGGACTCGGACTGGGACTCGGACTGGGACTCGAACGCGGACTGGGACTCGGACGCGGACTCGGACTGGGACTCGGACTCGGACTGGGACTCGGATTGGGACTCGGACTCGGACGCGGACTTGGACTGGGACTCGGACTGGGACGCGGACTCGGACTGGGACGCGGACGCGGACTCGGACTGGGACGTGGACTCCGACTGGGACGTGGACTCCGACTGGGACGCGGACTCGGACGCGGACTCGGACGCGGACTCGGACTGGGACTCGGACGCGGACTCGGACGCGGACGCGGACTGGGACGCGGACGCGGACTGGGACTCGGACTCGGACGCGGACTGGGACTCGGACTCGGACGCGGACTGGGACTCGGACGCGGACTCGGACTGGGACTGGGACTCGGACGTGGACTGGGACGTGGACTCCGACTCGGACACAGACTGGGACGCGGACTGGGACTCGGACTGGGACTCGGACGCGGACGCGGACTCGGACTCGGACTCGGACTCGGACTGGGACGCGGACGCGGACTCGGACTCGGACTCGGACTGGGACCGGGACCCGGACCCTGACGCGGACTGGGACGCGGACGGGGAGGCAGACGCGGAGGCGGACGTGGACTCAGACGCGCTTCTGTGTCCCGGTCCCGGAGCCCCGTTTCTCTGGCGCACAGAGGCCTGACGCGCACGGGGTCCCGCGGGCCTTCGAGAGCTTGGCCCAGCGTCGGCCTCGGCCTCGGCCTCCTCCACAGAGAAGCCGCCCCGGCCCCGCCCCGCCGTCCTCCCCGCCGGCCTTGGCCTCCGGGGGCCGTGGAGGCTGGAGGGACGCGGCCCCTGGGGTCCCCTCATGTCTTCTGGAGGGACAGACAGCGCCAAGCAGCTCTCGGTGACCACGGACTGGAGGTGGGTCGGGGACGGTGCCCCGGGGGCTGAGCCAGTGCTCGGGCCAGACCACCGTCCGCTGGGCCGGATCTGGCTCCGGTGACTTAACTCCTGGAAGGCTGGACCCCGTGGGCAGCGGCTCCGGCAGCTGCCCCTGCCCTTCGCCACAGAGCGGGGCCCGGGGATGCCCACACTGCCCTGGGGGCTCGATGTCCGGCCGCTTCGAGAACCATCTTCGGGCGCATTGCGGCAAGTTCGGGAAAACCGCTTCGGGCGCCCGGGGCCGAGGCTTCCAGGACGAGAGCGGATGGGGAGGGTCCAGTTAGCCGTGTTGGTTTCGTGCAGCTGGAGAAGCTGAGGCACGGACTGAAGAGCCTTACGCAGGCCACGGGGGCTGCACGTCTGAGAAAATGGTCTCATCTCCTCCGTCGTTGTCGCGCGGCTGCTTCAAGGCGAGTCTTGTTCCTAGACGAGCGGAGCTGGCGGGGGTGTCGCCGGCCGCTGCATCTCGGGGAGGGCTGGTGTGTTTTAGGGTTAGGGTGAGTTACCTGACCTCTGCCAAATACAGTATTGGTAAAAAATAGGTGTATTTCCTTATAAAACTGCTTTAGCAAGTTCACTTTTATTGTTGGATGTCACCAAAAAATTAGTGTGACACAAATCGAGGAATAAATTAAGTCATGGAACATAACAGAACCCATCCCCCACCTAAGAACGAAGATATTAACACCGTGGAAACGTCTTTCCTGCTCTCCTCCAATATCCCCCACTGCGCCCCACACACCCTCCACCCAGAGGTCAGCAACCTTCTGGATTTTAGGTTTCGCTGCTCTGTGGCTTTATTCTAACACTTCTATCACATAAGCATGTATCATTAGCTAATACAAAATTAATTTTGTTTTTCAGTTTTATAGAAATAGTGCATTGTATGTAGTTCTTTGCAACTTACTTTTTCATTTCAATTTCACGTTTCTAAGGTTAATCTATATTGTTGCTTAAAGCTGTTCTTTACTCCTAGTCATCGCTGTATAATATTCATTATGAGAAAATTTAGTCACTCCGGATTTTTGGGTTTATGAGTAAAGGATTAACTTCGCACTGGGCTGAGGTAGTTGTCCAACAATCTCTCCAGGTCAGTGGTTTCCACAATTTTTCTTTGTACCCTTATCAAAAACAAATATTTTATATTGCACCCCAGTATACATACACATATAAATAACTGACATAAAGATTAATGGAATAATATTATTTTTATCATGTTTGATGTATTCTAATATTTCTAACCCAGTCCATCTATTTCATTCTTACTTTGTAACACTTAATGCCTAACTTTTTTATTTTCACCAAATTGTTTTCATTACCCTCACTATTGCAGAGCACAATTTGAAAAACTCTGCTGTGAGTCTTTCAGTGGAGAATGACTTAGGAGGTCAAGAAGTATAGCGGGCTTCTTTTTAATAGTATGAAATTGATTGGGTTCAAGAAAAACAATGTAGCAAAATCCCTGTAACACACAGTGTTCTTTATTATGGATCACTATGATTATGAGAACTCGTCCCTCATATCAATAAAGCTCCCTAATGAGATAAAAAACGAAGTTCGACAAACCTCTAGAAGTCTTTTTATTCTAAACTAGATTTTGAAAAATTCAGCACAATATGTATCAGAGGTTTTAATAGGATAATTTTTCATATCACTTTAGGAAATTTAACTTGTCATGAGATAAGACAAAACACTCTCTTCTGCATCGGAGATAATAGGGGGCTTTCCAGATTAAGCATCAAAAAAACTAAGTCTTACACTTGAGCATCTCCGCCGTGGGCTTCCATCTCTAGGCAGTAAGCAAGAGAAATGGGTGCCATGAGGTCTACACCTGTCTTTCTCTACTGCATAAAGACACTAGGAAACATTCTGTATTTTAACCTCCTGAGGAGAACATTGGAAAAGAGTCTCTTGCATCCAGCCCCAAATGCAAAGATCCCTAAAAGTTCCTTCGTGTACTTTATCAGAGCTGATGGAGATTTATTATTTTCCATCCCAATCACAAACAGCTTCAAAGTCCAAGGGACAAAGTTCCTTTCTTGTTACAAGAGAATTCTGGAATGCTGAGTAGATCTGTGTGCCAGGTGTCCTCACCCCAAAGAGGACAGAGTTAGAAGAACAGATTCCTTTGCCACTTTCCCCTTTACGCCTCTCACACCCAATGTGGGGAAGGGGTTAAGGAGCCCGGGGTCCTCAGTGAGGTTCCCATGGTGTTAGAAAGTTCTGTTTGCCTCTAGACTCTCTCTCTTGCTTGGGAATGGAATTATTCTGTATTAGAACTACTGATGTCCTCTCCAAGTAAAGCAGGAAATATTTTTAGGAAGAACTAAACATGTATTTTTATGATTATGATAACATTGGGTTATTCTTGAATCATAAATTAATCTCTTCCTTCTTAACCTTCCTTTCTCTTTTTTCAGAGATAGCCAAAAAGTTAGAAGTATTTCAATTTCTAATTCATTAGGCAGATTTTTTATTTTTCATGATATTCTTCCTTTCTGTGTTATTTTGAGGACTCTGGTTCACATTCACCATACTATCCTTTTTCCCTTTATGTTCTGTTTGTAATTCATTGGCTGTTTTACAATTTTTATTTAAGAACTGTTTCTATAAGAGACAATTTACATTTTGGAAGGAGTCCTTATTGATTAAAAGGGAGTGCTCTGGAGCCAGACTTCTTGAGTTCAAGGTCCAGCTCTTCTGCCTTCTAATTTTGTGAACTTGACAAGTGACTTAAACACCTGTGCCTCAGTTTCTTCATCTGTAATATGGAAATAATGTTTTTTTCAAGGTTTTTTTTAGGATTAAACAAATTAATACATACAAATGAGTAGACCAGTATCATACACACAGCAAAGGCTCAATCATGTTATTCTTACAATGATCATCATTACTATATCATTAGATAATTGTTACAATTGTTAAAACTATCAACGTTACTATATCGTTAGACAATTGTTTTACTGTATGGCAACCCATGACCTCCCTCTTAATGACTGAGAAGCTAAGACTCGTTTTTTAATTCCTAAGTTGGTTAAAACCACGCATTTTTTTCCTCTCCAGAGAACAATTTGTCCAACATAACTTTCTGACAAAACTTTAGCTTTGTTTAGTTATCATGTAAGATAAAGTATATAAAGTGGTCTAAAAATCATAAGGTTCTATATAAATGCCAGTTATTAAAATGCTTCCTACTAAGAAACTTTCAATTTTCCAGATGCCATTATTTAAGAGAGGTCTTATCTTTCCTTCTGGAAAGAAATTTGAGGTGATTTTCCCGTAAAGAATAATCTTTACAGAGTCTCAAAGATCTTAGAGTCAGATTTGCTGATGACATTTTTCATTATTGGGATAAGGATTTAGATCGTATCAGATTTAAACACATTTGCAATTTCAGCTTTCCTTCAACAAAGATATGAACAGATTGCTGTCCCCTGTCTCTAAAAAAACCCAACAAAACAAAACAAAAGCATTCTGCTTTCAGGAATTGCAACAACCAATGTTAAATAAAACAGGTTTCCAGAAACTTCAACTCTCAGTCCATTTGATCCACACTTCACTTAGCTAACTATGATAAATTCTGTGTCTTATTAAATTTCCCGAGGAGTTATCCAGCCTGCAGACCAACACTCGGCTGCTGAAGTATCTGAGACCATCGCCACACAGTATCTGTCCTTCAATTTCCTTTTGTGCACACAGTGCAAGTCTCCCCTGAATAAGACCTTAGCATGGTATATGGGGTCCTTTTCTCGAGCTGTCAGTCCCACGCAATCAGGCATGTTGTTATCAGCATCTAATATTACCATATGTCAAATTATTTCCGGAGTGTATTTGCCTCCTTGACTAAATTTTAAGCCCTGGAAATCAAGGATCGTACTTTATAGTATTCATAATCTTTCTGTAATGGCCAGCCAAGTCCTAAGCATATAATGGTTGCCCAGGGAGTGCTGATTGATTGGTGAATGGAAACTCATGGAAGCCTCCTCTAGACTCTAACGAGACAAAACCCACATTTTCCCCAAATGAAACAGGATCTCCTAACAGTTTTTTCACTTCTGCTCAGCCTGTTGTACACTTCTCCGATGCCTTAGTGACCGGCAGTAAAGCAGTAGAGACGAGAAAAGCCCCAGCTGGGGTTTAAAGGGCCTGGATTCCAAGTGCTGAATGCAAGCGGAACATTGAACCCAGAGCCTCAGTCTTCTCATCAGTAAGAAGGGAAAAATGATGTCCACCTTCTCATTTTGAGGATTGAAGAAAACGTTTTATATAAAAGGCCTTGCAGAACGTCTTGTGGGAGCACAGTAAGAGTCGGCTGCGGAACCGTGCCAGAGTAGAGGCGCTGACCTGTCACTTGGGTGGTCGTCTCATAGACTCAGTAGGCCTAGAACCAAGCTCGCGATCTTCCCCAAACCTGGGGAAGAAGGGCACCATCCCCCACCCACTTCTGCAAACCCACATCTGGAATTCCTCCCTAGCACCTGTCGTACCTCCCACGCCCAAGTCAAATCCAACTCAGTACCTCTTGGGTCTTCCGCTCCTCTGCACCGTCTACAACCACCCCACGGTAGAAACTGCCCCGTCCCTCCCCGAGTCCACCAGACCCCTCCACACGAGCTTCCATCCTCCACGAGCGGCTCCAGTCTCCGCACAGCGCATGAATGAGCTCCCTTTATAAATGCCCAGCAGATCCCCTCTTTCCCTTGCTGCCTACCACTTTCAGAAAAATAAAGACAGCCCGTAAGATCCCGTATGATCTGGCCCATGCTGTCCGGGTCATTTTCGGCTCTCCCCTCCCCCTCTGCTCTATCCTCCTCCACCCATTCTGTGCCCAGGAGCTGACTTTTATATTCTGCATCAAGGGGCTCCCTCGCTGTCTGATTTACAGCTCACTTGACTCAAGAAAGATGGGAGACGGGAAAGCAGCGGGAAACTGCAGCATGGCTCGGCGTTTACTGCCCTGGGCCTCTCCCCGCCGCGTAGCCTCAGACTGGCGGCTTCTCCTCGCAGCCAGGGCCGCAGGGACTCAGCCCTTTCCCGCAGCTCCTGTCCTCGGTGAACACTCCCGCCGTCCACCCTGGTGCCCAGGCATCCTGGCAGCTTCTCAGTCTTCTCAACTTTGCATTCATCGCGGGAGCTGCACGTGCCTCGTGGATTCGCCTTAACCCGTCAGACGCCACCGTAAAGAGTCCCTTTGCTCACCTGTCCTCAGCGGCGCCGTCTGAGTGTGCCCTGCCTTCCGCTAGACCCTCACCGAATCACTCTCCTTCTCAAGCTCCTGGTCTTTGAGGGCATCAGACAGGCCAGGCTTCCTTCCAGCGCTGTCTAGAGTCTCTTTCCTTAGTTAACCTTCATGCAGCCCCAGGTCTCAGCTCAAACCCTGCTTCCTGGTCGAAGCTTCCCCTGACTCCCAAAGTGGGTCAAGGAACTCACCACATACTTTCTTAGCTCTGTGGGATTTTCCACAGACTGATAAGGAGAGAACAAGCACGTCATTTAAATAAACTGTGTCTCTGCCATGAATACAAGAACTGCGTCGGTTTTGGTCATCACTGTGACCCCGGTTCCTAACACGGTGTCGGGTGCGTGTGGTTCCCAGAGCATGAATGATCCGACAGTGACTGTTCGGTTTGGTGGCTGCTGCCTAGAACACGCGTCTGTAGGTGAGTGTCAGTGGATTCCGATTACGTATTTATTTTGTAGATCTGCGTTCCATATGCTAATCAGGGACAATGATGATTTTTTATTATCTCTTCCAGTCATTTCCAAGGCCAAGCATTTCAAAGTTATGTTAAGAATCCCCCGACCGGGGCCCCTGGGTGGCTCAGTGGGTTAAGCCTCTGCCTCTGGCTCAGGTCATGATCCCAGGGTCCTGGGATCGAGCCCCACATCGGGCTCTCTGCTCAGCGGGGAGCCTGCTTCTTCCTCTCTCTGCCTGCCTCTCTGCCTACTTGTGATCTCTCTCTGTGTCAAATAAATAAATAAAAATCTTAAAAAAAAAAAAAAAGAATCCCCGACAGCCTGTTCTCCTCAGCTGACTGTAGCTCTCTTCTTACCATGCTCTTTCCCCTCTCCTCATGGAATAGTTCCCCTCCTTCCGTTTCCCAGTTCTTCTTATTTGTAGCCTGGGACAACCGCTCCTCTCCACCCACCCATACCCAGGCAACTAATTTCTTCACCTCCTTCAAGGCTTGTACAAAAGTTTCCTCGAGGAGCCTACCCTCTCACATTATTTAAATCTCAGAAGCACCCCCCTCTCTGAATCTCCCACGCTCTGCTCTATTCTTTGATAACTTTTAGCATCATCTAGCACCACGGATGTTTTTATGGCACTAATCATTTCTTGTCTCCTCTATTAACATTTTGTATCTCAAGGGCCTCCGACAGCACCTGGAACATAGTAGGTCTTCAAAAATGTTTGTTGATGAATTTAATTCATGTCCTTCTCTCAACCTTTTACTGGCCTGTAGCTTTGTTCACATCTGTTCTTTTCCCCACAATCCAAAATGCAGTTATAGATTTCAAGATTGTCTCTTTCCCTTTGCTCTACCTATACAAAACTCTACCTAGACAAAAGTGGGTGAGGGGAGCAGGCGGTACTGGCTTCCAGCTAGCGGACAAGTGAAGCAGAGGAATATAAGGCAGCACAGGGGATGTCACCGGTGGTACTGAAGTGACATTATGTGGTGACAAATGCTAACTGCCCTCATGGTGAGCACAGCGTAGCAGAGAGAGGAGTGGAGTCATGTGTTGTACTCTTGAAACTACCGTGACAATGTGTGTCAAGGACACTCACAAATTTTTAATTAAAAACTAAGGATGAAAAAAACCACAACTTTACCTACACCAAACTTTTTTGGTGAAAAAATTTTAAAAGGGATCTCATGGGATTTGAAGGAAATGCCGTTACCGTAAATGCTTCTTAAATTATTAATTAAGCAATGTGAACACAGGAATCATGCTTTCTGGATTAAAGTGAATATTTTGTTATGAGAGCCATAAAAATGAAAACAAGTGTTAATGAAAGTCCATGAAGGTATAAATAAAATGCCTAATCACTACGTGCTAAGCAGTTGGTCCCTATCTCCGTTTTACCTTCAAGTCACTTTAGAAATACTGCCTAAGAAACAGATTTGTCGTATAATCCAGCAATAGGAACTTCTTACAAATTTGTACTTACGCAAGTCTGAGTTATAGTCATCACTGCTGTTCAGAGTAATGAGTCGAGGCTCTGCAGGCTCCCAGAGCGCCTTCTGCATCATCAGACATTGCATTTTCCATGGCATCTGGGGCCCCGTCTTATTTACCGAAGGTCGGTTATCCGTGCCCCGTGCACCCGGTTACCCTCCCGTAACCGGCCCTTCAGCCCATCAGTCCAACAAGAAGTAGCTATTTAATGACTAGTACATGCTACTATTGTTTCATTAACCGCAACGGTGTGCCTCCGAGGATGCTAAATGATGGGCATTTCCTGTATCACTAACAACTACAAGTATCTGTTAGTCTGAGACGACTTTCATCCAGATGCCGCCAAATGGCTGAGGAAACAGAGAGGTAACGTCTGGTTAACATTCGTGTCAGTTCCCATCCCGTCACGATGCAGCCTCTTCTCTGAGGCACTTACCTCCTTTCCCCTCGTGATTAATCATGTTGAGACTCTGATTGGTTTGTTCCTCCTCTGACGGAAGCATGGTAGCAAATTTTATCAGAAATGTTTTACGTGTCTCTTTTCTCCCTCCCTTTTACATTACCTGTTAATAAATGAATAATTAGGGAGTACAGAGGGGGGAACAAAGAAAAATTAATTCCCAGTTCTCCCACATATTTCATCACTGAAGGTAGCTGCTGTTAATGTTGGAATGTATTTGTTTTCGTGGTTTACACACACACAGACACACACATGTGTGCGCACACGCATACAGCAGTCGTCTGAAACGTGTCGCTAGTGGTAAGCAGGAAAAAGAACAGCCCAACCTTATAAAACTGACATCTATAAAAAAACATACCTAAAAGAAAGAGAGAAAGAGAGAAAGGATGAAAACCTAGCCTCTAGGGCAAAGGTTAACAACCGAACTGTCATTCCGACTTGATGATTTGCTTTCCCCTAAGCTTAGGACTTTCAGGGAATGAGTTTATGATCCCAGGCAGCTTTCTTGGCAGGGGAGGGTGCCCAGAGTTAGCCCTAATTATTACATTTTGTTTCACATTCCCACTTAAACAGCTAACCTTTTTGCTAATGGGTCTGGACTCTGGCAGTGCAGCTTGAACTGACGGGGCTGTTCTTTCTCTAAATGGCCTTTTGTGTGCGGATAATGACCCCACTCTCTTGAATAGGGTTTTTCTCTACTTGCTATAGCTAAATGCATCATTGCAAAAAACAAAGCAAAGAGAAATTGCAGTAAAATGGTACATAATGGCCCCCTGGGATGGTGAGTAGGCCCGGCTCTCGCAGACTTCACACTCTCCTTTTTCTGAAGTTTCATCCAGAACAGTATTTTACCTGGGCGGGGGAGTGGGGGAAGACTTGCACTCTGTGCTCTTTGGGCCTTGATCTGGACTGTGCTTTGAGAGGACAAGCTGCCGCTGAGTTAAGGGTCTTGGCAGTAGAAACGGTGCTTCTTGACCCAGAGCGTGGGTCAGAATAAGGGCTCAGAAATATGAATTTCTTCCTGGTCAACCTCAGGTCTCCGAGGGACATTGGTCATTTTTGTCCTTGTGCTACAATTCTGCTGTGATACTGAATTTACCACGTCCGCCGCACGGGGGTGGGGACAGGGGCTTGGGCAACAGATGAATGAAAACTCTCGGAAACCCACTTTTATGTGTTAAAAATCTAGAACAATATAAAAAAACTCCATACGAAGGAGTAATGGTATCAAAGTTCACAAAACTTCACGGCAGATCCTGATGCACATATTTTCCACTTAGAGTGAAGTAAGGAGTATGTGTCTAGACTTCTCTGCAGCCCCAGCAGTTCCATTACCTCAGTGTCACTTAGAGTCACAATAGGACAATTTCAAGGTCTAGAGCCTCCGTATGTTCGTCAAGACTCCCCAGCTGTACTAATTCACCGTCCTCTCCGGTTACTCTCCTCCTGCGTGCAGAAGCACTTTGTACTGCGCTAGACATTGTCTAGGTACCAGCCGGCGTGACCTAATCACTCCCCCCTCTCCTGCAGTGAGTGGCCTGTGCTGCTCCTTATTTACTGCGTTTGTACCGATTACGGCCAATCCGCGCCGCTCCCCTCATCCCCTGGGTATTTTAACAGTTTCATTTAACAAAGTAATGACCCATAATGGGTTAATGAAGGGCATTAAGGATGCTGGGGTACAGCCCTTTGTAGCCCTGCAGGTGCTCCCAGAGGTGAGTCATTCTCCCCTACTTTCTGGGAGCCTTAGGAGCCCCAGCTCAGGGGGTAATGACAGTACGTGTCTTTTCTTGAACAAGATGCAGGTGTGGCCCAGGTAGGTGTGTGTACTGTTTTTTACTTTTGGCCTCTGCCTTAGCAGGAGAGTAGGAATGAGGACTGAAACACCGACAGACGGAAGCTTCCGAGGAGACCGTTTCCTCCCGGCAACTAACGTAGCAGTGAGGGACAAATACTAGAAATTACAATAAGTATTAGTTGAACTTGATCATTTTTGTGTCATCACAAGAGACTCTGAATAGGTCGTAAGCAAGTCACACCTTTGTCAAGTAATATTAGTTTTAAAAATCCAGGGAGGCTTGGAGAAAATTCAAGCAATCAGACTCGTTCTCTGGGGAGCTGTGGCTCAGCCATTCCCGTTTGGAACATTCTGGGGCAGGTGCAGCTTCGCCCCATAGTGCTGGGCTGCAGCAGCGGAAGAGACGCGTGGCACTAACGAGACACACGGATTGGTTCAAAAACCCTGACTTTGCACATGGACTTCGGTGCCCTTTGACTCTCAAACTTACACTTTCAATGTGACCTTGTCTTTATAACCCATGTGAGAGTCTGAAATGAAACGTTTTTAACACTAGGGAGGCTGGTATATCTTAAAGTAATTCTATTTTTTTAAAGACTTTATTTTATAGGGAGAGAGAGCAGGGGCAGGGGAAGAGGGAGGCTTAAGCAGACTCCACGCTGAGCTCAGAGCCGGACCTGGGGCTCCATCTCACCAGCCTGAGGTGAGGACCTGAGCTGAAACCAAGAGGGTGACATTTGACCGGCCGCACCACCCAAGAGCGCCGAGAGTAAGAGTCCTCTGAAGTGCTCCTTGTTGGGCGATACGTGTGTTATCATGAATTAAACTACTCACTACTGACCCGGACAAGTGCGGCCAGGCCTGGAACACTTTCGGGGCGGGTGGTAAACAGGACAATCACAACGAGATCATCACCGAGGAAGTAGCGACATTCTGTGTCACTTGACGCTACACATGGAATTCACTCATTCCGTGGTCACCAGTCTCCACGGAGTATCTCTTCTTTGCTAGTCATTGTGTGCGGGTCCAGCGACATAAAAGACAAGTAAGCAGGATTATCACTTCTCTCAGGAGGTCACTTCCGCGGGAGAAGACTGACCCTGAATAACAGAATGACGCCTTCCGGTGACCCCCGCTGCAGGTGTAAGCGACGCGCACACTCGCGCACTTAGTCTCACAGCCGGGCGGGTAAATATTACTGTCACCCCTTCTGTTTGATGACGGAGCTGAGTCCCAGAGATGCTCCCACTCGTACGACGTCACACAGTAGTGAGCAGCGCGGCCGTTCCCCAAACCCAGACCTGATGCCCGTTGCTGCTGCCACGTTATTGCAGAAGAAAGCTGGGAAACCAGGGTCAGGAATCCCTAGGAACGGATTAACACCGTTTTTACCACTTTGTTTTATTCCTGTGTCCCGTGTGTAACTACTGTTAAGAGTTTGGTGCATTCCCTTCCATCTTCTTACGCAACGGGTTTGGGCGCCTTTTTTCTAGATACGGATGTGATTGTGTGGTCGATACAATGTTTGAGAAGTTGTCCTGAGGCCTGGAGGCCCTGAATGTTATTAAGCAATGACAGGGGAAGTCCTTGAGAATCATTGTTTAAGGGCTTTCATGGCCCAAGAGATACTATTTTTAAGACTATATTTTAAAAACATAATTCACCAGGAGAGTAGTCATTACTCAAAGGAGCTGTATCTTAAGATAATAAGCAGTTTATCCTTAAGAATCATCATGAAGGGGGCGCCTGGGTGGCTCAGTGGTTAAGCGTCTGCCTTTGGCTCAGGTCATGGTCCCGGGGTCCTGGGATCGAGCCCCACATCAGGCTTTCTGTTCATCAGGGAGCCTGCTTCCCCCTCTCTCCACCTGCCTCTCTGCCTACTTGTGATCTCTGTCAAATAAATAAAATCTTAAAAAAAAAAAAAAAGGAATCATCATGAAGGCCCACCTACATGTTGACATAACTAGTAGTCTCAGGTGTCAAATTGATATTTAAATACTTTTCCATCCTCTTGTTATTTAACCTAAGCAAGTGGGATTGGTGCATCAGGCATAGAAGTTACAAATGCATTTATGATTTTGGAAATTCCAGAAATATTTGTCAAGAACTCAGTAAGAGTAATGCTTCTTTTATAGTGCTAAAAATTAGAGGTGGGGAAGGGATTTAAAAATCGTAATTACGGCCAGTCTTTCCATAAAGTACATGTCTGCTTAAATTTTAATGATGGCATAAACAGGAGTACATGGCATGCCATAAATCCACGTCGATCAAGAAGGCACATGAAACTCTCATTAGAAAAGTAAGGAAGTGGTGGGGGAAGGGGAAGAAAATTTGCTGCAGACTTTTAAACTGTAGCTATTGACTTTCACTTCAGTAGCTGATTCTCACCTTTGAAACCCCAACTGGTCTAAGCAGGTTTCTAGTTTGCGGGCGAATGAGTTTGAAAACGAAGCTGTCCTGTTGGAGCTCAGTTTTCTTTCCGCTTCAGTTGGTCTTTCGAACAAAATGCTGAAATGCCAAGGAAGCAACTTTCAGAAATGCGCTGGTGGCTCAGCCGCAGCCGTATATGGAGATCACGTGTAGGTGGGCTTCCCTGGTGTTACCTCAAGGCCCTGGAACATTCTAGTATTATCTGAAGGCAAAAAAGTCAACGCTTGAGGAAGGAAACTTCTTAGGTCAGGTAGACAAAAGCAGAATAAAAGCACATGGTCATGAAGTCATGAAAAAGACTCGCATCTTTCACTTACGATTGCCAAATTCATTGCAACCTCGCCCTAACGTTGATTTGAGAGCAAATTTTTCAATATAAGACCAATTTGCTTAAATCTGTCCAAGATAAGCTATTAAAAGCAATCATCTCAGAACCGAGCATTTTACTTAGATGGTTTCACTGGGTCCTCGTGACCACCTCATGAGACGGCTACATAATGTCTTTCCTTGTGCAGATAAGGAAATTGAGATTTTAAGCTACACGGAGGTGTAAGTGACGCGCCCACGTTTACAGTTAAGGAGTGGCGGGGGCTGGAATGTGAGCACAGATAAGGCTTCCCAAAGCCTTTTGCCACTTCCTTGTTCAAAATCTCCGATGGCAGCTAATAACCAATCAATAATCAATCCAATCGATAAGAGATGCGTGGGCCAGGGTCTATCTTTGGAGAGCAGAGAGTGAACAAAGGCACAGGGAAGCAAAGGCACGAAATTTTTTAAAACCAGCGCACAACAGTTGCTAAGAGAGTGAATTTTACGAGTTCTCCCTAGAAGAGAAGGAAGGGCAGCTCACGCGCGGTGTGGCGGTCACCGTGCAACGCACACGTGCGTCAGGCGTTATGCCGCGCTTCTGAGACGGACACAGCGCTGTGTGTCATTTGTGGGTCGGTTTGAAAAACCAACTTTGCAGCTTCGGTTCACCCCACGGACGATGGGTTTGCCCCCATTCCTGGATCTGTTCTACAACCTTCTCTGCCCCGTTTTCACAGCCTCTGGCTTCCGGTGGGGTTTGGCCCGTGGGAGGCACTGGCAGGAACATGGAGGACCGGAGGAGAGAGAGGTCAAGGTCTGTCTTCCTCACGTGCTCCCCACTGCACTGCTGGTTTCTGGTAGTCTCTGCGTCTCGTCTGTGGAACGGCTGTTGCCGCCCTGCGGGGTGGTCTCGGCGGAAGACGTGCCCTGGGCCTCTGCTTAGTACTTTCCAGGTGCTTCGACACTTCTTCTTTCTTCCCTTAACTATACCTTTTTTTTTTTTTTTATTTTCAGG
>NW_022630995.1:1749835-1839749 GCF_010015895.1 Lontra canadensis
TTTTTTTTTTTTTTTTTTTTAATTTGCGAGAGAGGGCAAGCTGGGGGCCAAGGGGAGGGGCAGAGGGAGGCTCCCCGCCGAGTAGGGAGCCCAACGTGGAGCTCGACCCAGGACCCCAGGATCATGACCCGAGCTGAAGGCAGAGGCTTAACTGACTGAGCCCCCCGGGTGCCCCAGACTTTGTCTTTCTGGTCTTCTTCCCCGTCCTCCCTCTATAAATCCATGTACTCATTCATTCGCTCGACAAATACTCGTGAGCGAGATGCTCCTTCAAGGGCCGCAGGTGAGGGACGGTGATAAGACAGACGAGCTCCTGCTTTCCTGCAGCTTAAAACAGCTCGTGCCTTTGGTCCCCTGCATTTTTGTCCATTATCAGCCCCTCACTCATCTCCTGACCATTGTAATTTGTAGCCCTAGTTCCAATATTTCTTTAAAATGTCAACATCTAGATTCCTGTTGAGCACGGTGAAGGGCTGGGTTCTACGCTAACAACAATTTGAAAAACAATTCTGGAAGTTTCACTGGTCACGTCAGCATTCCAGATCTTCTTTCCAAGAATTCCTAAATCTGAAAAATCCACAGGAGCGGATGGAATTTTCCCGAGTGGACTTGGCTCCCCCGGAAGATAACGAAATGCTTTAGGAGTCAAGGGTCATTTGTAGGACTATTAAAGTATTTTTCCCTAACCACTTCTAAACAGTCGGCAAGGGTTTTGTGCTCCTTTTGCCTTCGGAGAGGGGTGGGTTGAGGAAAGAAGTTTTCCACAGACAACCCGCCTCTTTATGAGGAGATCGTGGTGAGGGAGAGGGGAGAGATGAAGGGGGATGGAGGCAGGAGATGGAGCAGGAGCTGTAGAAGCCCCAAGGAGCAGCAGAGGCCCCAGTGCCACCTTCCAGAGTGCTGTCCCCGCCAAGTCTGACTTAAGTCTCTCAGCCAGACCGAGGACCCAGGGAGGCTAGACGGGGGCCTTTCTGGGGTCCCTGCATCTCCTGGCCAAATAGCTTCTGCCTTTAAGGTGCATGAGTAGAAGATGCAAGAACGCCAGTAATCGTCTCCGAAGTTTGGTTCAAATGAAGCAATGACACAGCGTCGGGTGCCCGTGTTGCTTCCTTTCCCAGCAGCGAGATGTGCTGTCTGCCGCTGTTTTTCAGCATCGAGGTCCTGATGCTTAGTTGATATCAACTCGAACCTGTACCTTCACTTGTATACAAATCCTAAATTGTATTTACAAAACCCCAAGCTGCTTATGAGAAATAAAATTGTGGCTCTGTGGGTAAGTAGGAGTATTTCTTGCAGAAGGGCCTTTTGTTTCCCCGTCTGCTTGTTTATGAAAGTGGGGCCGTGGGAGAAAAAGATGAAAAGGGAGAGACATGGAGAGAGAATTGGCCAGATTCAAGAGGTGTTTTATCAAATCATTATAATTTAGGGTAGAAGTTGGTAAACTATGCCAACTTTGGTATGACCCACGAGCTAAGGGTTTTTACATTTTTTGATGGCTGAAAAAAAGGAAAAGAAGAGAAATACATTGAAACGCATGTAAATTGAAGTTAAACATTAGTATCTATTGATGTTAAATATAAATTCAAATGTCAGTGTCCATAATAAAGTTTGATTGGAGCGTAGCTACGCTTGCTTTTGTGGCCGCTTTTGTGCTATGATGCGGAGTCGAATAGTTGTGACAAACACCCAAAAAGTCAAAAATATTAATTATCTGGTCCTTTACAGAAATTTGCTGACCCTTGATGCACAGTGGATGTGGTCATTCTGGTTCCCAGGCTTTAAACTTGGCTGTCCAAGGAAAGGGTCTAGTGATGCAGTATCTAGATTTATTTTTATTTTTGTAAGGAGTAGACAAAGGTTATTACTCACTCAGGAGTACATTTGACATCAAAATAGACTGACTCCAAAAATGGGACCATCTCTATGAGTCAAACAGAAATCAATACACTTTGAGTGAACTTAGGCTGACACAGGAAGTTCTCTTAGAGACACTATAGTAGCTGCCATTTACAGAACTCACCGTGTGCCACACGCTGTGTCAACAACTCAGTGTAATCCTGAAAACCACCCCGAAAGATGGTCTTTTAAGGGTGTTATTTAGGTGGAGCAATGAGTTGAAGTATAAAAACCAAAAGGTGTATTCAATCCACGTGAAACTCTAGAGGTCCAAGAGGGGAGAGAAAGTACTCGTAGGGATGCCTAGGGAGGGAGGGTCAGGGGTCGAGCGTCTGCCTCCGCTCAGGTCCCGATCCCCGTGGGCTGGAGCCCTGTGTCAGGCTCCCTGCTTAGCCGGGAGCCTGCTTCTCCTGCCTCAGCCTCGGCGTGAGCACGCTCCTGCTCTCTCTCACTCACTCTCTCAAATAAATAAAATATTAAAAAAAAAAAAAAAAAGGAAAGCACTTCTAAAGTACAATGCAAAGGGCTGGGGTTTCTGCCCATCTGGCGTGAGGTCTGGTCCGGTGGCAGATGGAAAGACCCACTTTACAGAGCTGTTTTAAGGAACCAGTGACCTAACTCTGGAAGAACGGTGTCTGGCAGGTAGTGGCTGCCCAGGGAAGGTTGGTTTATTTCCTTCCTCTTTTTTTTTTTCTAATTAAATTTCATACCACTAACTTGTTTGTGGGCTACGCATAAAGGACGACTGGATGAACACAACAGTAGTTAATAAAGACAGCTGCTCACAGGACTCCGCAGAGGGTCTGGGCTGGACGGGGATAGGAGTGGGAATGTAGCTTCTCTCCATATTACTTTTTATTGTTTTGATTTTGAAACATGTAAATATATCAGCTGTCAAAACATTAAAAATCTGTAATGAGGCTTAATTTGGGACCTATACATTTTAGAGCCTCTCTGGTAGAGGCCTACCCAATTTTATGACAGTGGTTTTCCCCTTCCATTGATTTTATTCCACTCGCCTCCCCCCTTCCCCCTGCCCCTCTTCCCCCTCCCCCTCCTTCTTCTCTTAGATTTTGTAATTTTTTTAAAAGTAATCTCTACACCCAACATGGGGCATGACCTCACAACCCTGAGGCCCAGAGTCACATGCTCTACTGACCGAGCCATCCAGGCATGCCTCATTCTGTTTTTTGTTTTTTTTTTTAAGATATATTTATTTATTTGAGAGAGAGAGAGAGAGAGCACAAGCAGGAGGGGCAGAGGGAGAGGGAGAGAGACGCTGAAGCACACCAGAGTGAGGAGCCTGACACGGGGCTTGATCTCATGACCCTGAGACCATGACCTGAGCGGAAACCAAGAGTTGGACACTTAACCGATGCGCCACCCAGCACCCTCCCCTCCCAATTCTGTTCTTTCTTAAAATGTACTTTGAACGTAACTTATTCCTCGATACGGACACACAATACGTAGGCAACTTCTTGGTCTCGCAAACAACTCCCGTGGAAAACAGTGTGTCTTCAGCCAGCGTTTCGGCCCATTTTTATACCTGAAAGTCAGCTTCTGAGAGCTCGTTTTGTCTGGTTCTCATATCCTGTTCGTATCCACAACTACCTCCGTTTCAGTGCAGTGGCTTTGTTGGTACGAACACACGTACTCCGTGGGAGGTGAAATGCTATTTATTGATGCTGTACTGACATAAATGATGGTATACACCGAAGTTCAACGACTGGTTTCTAAACTTCCCAGAACATTTCCGTGGCTTGTGACCACAGAGACGCGAGCATCAGCTCCTGGACCCTGCCTTGCAGCCCACCTGTGTCTGGATGCCCTGCTTCCCCCTCTGACGTCAGACCCCACGTGTGGGTCTCAGTATCCTTCCTTTTTTTTTTTTTTCTTAAAGATTTTATTTATTTATTTGACAGAGAGAGGCAGTGAGAGAGGGAACACAGGCAGGGGAAGAGGGAGAGAGAGAAGCAGGCTTCCCGCCGAGCAGGGAGCCCGACAGGGGGCTCCATCCCAGGTCTCTGGGATCATGACCTGAGCCGAAGGCAGACGCTTCAGGACTGAGCCCCCCCAGGTGCCCTGAGGTCTCAGGGTCCTCGTGCTGCTTCTCTCACCCACGTGTCTGTCACTCCATAGTGGCTGAGTACATGTTTGATTAATTGATGCAGGAACAACCCGTAAACTTTCTGATACTGACTTAATTTTCCAGAATGCTCTTTCTCTTAGAGGGGAACTCGTTAGGCTAAACTATGTCTATAAACCCCGTTCTTCTTAATAATTCTCGTCTCTTTCTACACGCTTCAAACTGTCTCTCCCTGGACCAGCTCCTGAGGTTAGTTCGTATGGATTGAACCACCGTATTGGTGAGGGAGGGGCCAGTCTGCGGCTTGGAGCAGGCCCCAGAGGAAGCATCTGGGACACACAGACAACCTGGTGGCCCCCCACACACAAGCACGAGCACACCCCGCACGCACCGCGCCGCTCCAGCAGTTTCTGGGCATGAAGCTGGGGCTCGGTCCACCTGGATAGCAGCAGCCACGCTGGAGTCCGCTGTCGTGATCCTGAAGACCTCAGGGCTCAGACTCAGCTGGTTAGGGTGAGACGCAAGCCTCGTCACCATTTGATCCCAATTTCCTCTTTTTGAGCTATTTCCCCCGGTGCAACTCTCCATGCCGGGTCAGTCAGTTTCCTGAAGACGTCTGCTCTGCTCATTCCTACCCTCTTAAATCTTGTAAATTTTTATTATTTCTTAAATTGTATTCTTCCCACTAAAAAAAAAAAGTTCCCTGGGTTTTTTTTTGTTTTTAAAGTAGTTTGTTTTGCCTGTGCCAATTAAAATTCTCTGTGCCACCAAAGCCTAAACAAAACCTATCTCTTTCCCAGAATCAATCTTGGCACCTGCTGTTTACAAGCTGGAATATTGTCCGTATGCACCCTGATGGCTTCCGGTTGTGTTTCTTTCACACATCTTGTTTCCTCAAGCAGAGGGAATGTTCTTCTGAGACATAATTTGGGTTTTCTACTTCTTCATCATTTCTCAGTAACGCCTACCCCAGAGCTCGCTGGACTGCTGGGTGTTCTAAGGGTAGACCCTTAAGTCTAAGGGTCTTAGAGGTTTAAGGTCTAAGGTTTGACCCATTAAGTCAAACCTTCTAGAAAGCATTTTCGTATTGGGAAGGAGAGACTGAACATAACGACTGCGTCGTATCCGCCACGATGGGTGTTCGTGCTTGGTTATCTGATGAAATTTCAACAAAACGACGCCAAGTGTGTGTTCATTAGCCTTATCTCTTCGAGGCGAAGAACGGGTGTTCACAAACACTTAGTGACTTACGCAGTGTCACGCACAGAGTATGCGGCAGAGCTGGATTTGAAAACACACATGCTTGATGTCCTAGTTGCCCCCCCCCAACTCGGTATTGTAACGGTGGTCACGATCTGAAGAACATAAAATTTTACAACTCATTCCTAGTGGGTAATTTGACGAAAAAAAATTAGTTTTGCTTCTAAAATGGCAATTTCATCTTTTTTTGAAAAATTAGATTAGAATTGCATAGAGGACAGCTTCTCTTTATCAAATAAAATATGGAAACGAGGGGGAATCGCTAGGGAAATAAAGTCAATACTTAAAGAAATAAAGCTTTGCTCATCTTAGTTAACTATCAAAAAAATCACAAGGTTAGACAGACTTTAGGCTTCTCAGTTTCTGGGAGAGCAACCAGGTCCTCAAGGTATATTTTCTACTGCCTGTAAAAGGGTCTTTCAAAGACAGTTTTCTTCCTTTCTCTCTTTTTAACTTTAAAAGACAAACTAATATAGTAGTACAAGTGTAATTTTGAACACTTCCCAAAATAAAATCTAGGCCCCAAATGCCAAGAAGACAAAATGGCAAAAAAGGTTTCATAAAATTCTTTCTTGAAACCCAGATCCTCCTTCTACCTCCGGACCAGATGTGTCGCTCTCCCCCTCCTCAGCCTCCCTCCTGCCCTGGAAACAGAGTGTGTGTTTGTTTTACCGTCTCTTCTCTATGGGGCTTTTTCTTTTTCACTGAATTTTTCTTTTTTTTTCACAACTGGGTCCAGTGGTGGGCATGCCGGGTGTAGACGGGGTGTAGACGGGCTGTTCTCCGGAAGCTGCTTGACGCAGGCAGGACGGCTTGTGCAGACAGAAGGAAGGATCCCATCATTCTTACAGCAGGGCTACACCCCCTGAGAATCTTCTGAGCTCCCACAAAAAAATACATTTCATTGACATCTTCCTTTCCCATAGTCCCCTCCACCGTCCCCCGCAGTGAGCTCTGGAAACTCACATGATAAGTCACATCCCCGTATATCCTCTCGCGGACAGATATCATTCTAGGCTGGATAATAAGAGGAAGAGGGAAAGGATGAGGGGGGAGGGAAAGGGCTTTTTGGAAGAGGTTGAAGCTTTCCTTACGAAAAAAACCCATTTCTCTTTATTCTAACCTCAGGCTCATTTTGATTTTAAGCTATTAATTTGAAATAGCTAATCAGTTGCCAAAGGCACACACACATGCCAAGATTGCGAAATACCTGCCCTCTTCTAATCAATCCCGAAGTGATGATGATTTATATATCATGTGCACTTAGCCTGAAAAGCCCCGGCCCTCTCCACCAGATGATTTGCCGAGATTATCCAGGAGGACTAATTCATACTGACGACCCAGAGGCCCAGGGAGGATCACAACCGTTTCACGACTGAACAACAGTGCGAACACACACTTTTTAAAAAACAAGAAACAAACCCCACTAACCCTAGGAGGAGACTGCGCGAAGCTTAGTTTCTCCATTTATTTGGACAAGTGTCATTTTGCTTTGAATGTTTCTCATTCTCAATGGGGCACAAGTGGAAGTGTTCCAGGAGCCCCCGAAGAGAAGTAAGGGTTACGTGGCATGAGCTTTCATTGCTGCTCTGCTACCAAATATTTACTGGGAAGCAGGATGCGTTTCTTCATTTAAATGAGAATTATTTGGTTTGGCTTAATGAAGCGAGAATTAACTGTTCACTGGAACACTTAACCCACCGCTGTGATGTATTTGTCTTTGTTAAGGAAACCTAATACATTCCTGGCAGGTCACAGCATCACTTCCCATCTGAGGGAACTGGTAGGACAGAAGACCATTGGCTCTAATTGAAATGACAGCAGGAATTTGAGCAGCGCCAACTGAGAGTACTGAAATGCTACCGCAGTCCCCATCAAAGCTTGCGTTCCGTCTTCTGCCCAAATGCCAACCCGCTCTTCCCTAACCTCGACCACCCCCTTGAGTCCCACTCTGGGAATTCCGTCCCCACAGTGGCACGCTCTTTCAAAGGAAAGCACAACCAGGCATCGTTAAGGGCCAAACCTGGCGTAGCAACTTCTCTTGGCGTTCTGCCATTCAAGTCAACTGCAGTGTTGACCCAAGTGAGATTATGAAATTATCTTGGGAACATCATAATCCTAGGGAACAGGGCTGCAAAAAGATTGGCTTCCACTTGCTTGAATTTGACTTATCTTTTCCAAAAAGCCTTTCTCAAACTAAGGTGCATTTAATATTGTGATTAAAATATACTGGACATTCTAATGAGATTTCCGAAGCAAAATATTTTTATTACTGGGTCATTGTAGTAGTAGAGATAAGGAGTCATGAGAAAAAGAGAGAAAAGAGGAGGAACTGAGGGTTAGTTTTTCAAATAGAAATTCTATTCAATGTGCTGTTTTACAACAGTGCTATTTCAGTGCCTGCCTCTCCAAGATCTCAGTATCTTTTACCAAAAGAATCCTTTCATTATTGCTGTCTTAGGTTCTAAATTTTGTAACTTCAAAAATATGTGTTTTTTTCCCCCAGTAATGAGAGAATCCTTTAATTTGTATAGCAGACCGTGAAACATCATTTTGGTTGAATGAGTATGTTTGTCCCTTTCTGTGGATCCTTGTTGCTGTTTCTAAACCTAATATTTTGAGAAAGAGACCCTGGACTGCCTGGAGTGGGTAAGGAACGGGACCATCATCGGGCCACGTTCTCTTTATGGCATTTGTTTTCCATTCAGTGTCGGAAACATGGAAAAATAGGTAGAAGAACACAGAATTCACTCATTGTTTTGCAACCGCAGTTGCCAGTGTGTAAAGAGAATCAGTTGGACCCCAGAGGCCATCCTTGCCCAGTACTACTTGGATGGTTACAGACTGAGCGATTGTTGGGCGCAGAACACATAGATGTCCTGAGAAGACATCTGGGTAATTCGGCTTCTCGCAAATGCCCGGTTGTGTTGTTAGGGGGCCTCAACATTTCCTTGAAGATGCCCTCCAGCTCCTCTGGTCCAAGGTTTCTTTCTTCTCGCTGTCACGGTCCCATACTACCTGAGGCTGTTCCATCATAATGTGCCTGTTACCTACCAAAAGGAATGTCCTGGTGCATTCCCACCCCCACACGCCCCCCCACTCCCTCATGCTACCCATCCCCCCATGCGCCCCCCCACCCCCGCTTCTGTGGGTAAGCCCCGCCCACGTATCTGGATTGCCGCATAGTCCAGAACCCTGGTGGGGTTTCCTGTAAATGCTAGTTTTAGGGTGTGTGTGGGGGAAACGGTCAAACATGGACTTAACTTCTACTGTGCCTCTTGGTGCTGAAATACAGTTTCTTTTTTCTCTGCTCTAAGCTCAGAAGTGGAAAGGAACAAGTCAATAACACACTTTTCAGCCGCCGTTATGCAAACAGCCAGCACTTCTTTGCCCGTCAGGACCTCCCCTGGACACTTGTTTTTGTGAGGCTCGTCTGGGACCAACAGAGAGGCTCTTTAAAAAAAATAATAATTTCTCCTAATCCCTTTCTGCCTTCTCTTTTAAGATGTGAAGGCAACAATTTCCTGGACTATTCATTAATAATTTAAACCCCTATGATACCGGGGAAAGTATCAGGGAACATCACGTTTTGTAAGGACATATCTAGAAAACAGCTTTATCAGCAGGCGTCAGCTCTGTGTCCTGCCTATACCCTGCGACTGGACATGCCCGCCAGCAATCTCTGAATCCTGAGGAATAAATAACAACAAAATCCTTCCTAGGTTTTTTAGGCTATTTTGGGCCCTTGGTGTCCCAGATATAGAAATAGGCAGGAAGAGATTTATTTGTACATTGAACTCCTTGCTCTGCGTGGAATTATTCAAAGAATTATTTTAAAACGAAAATATTTTACTATACAAGGAGTGAGAGTGCAATCATGGAATGTTCCTCCTTCAGAAGTTGCTGTCGGACAATCCTTGCTAAATGCAGGCCACGTCTAGCCTGAAAACATGCTTTTTGTGGTCTCTGTGTTGTGTTTTGTTTTGTTTTGTTTTGTTTTGTTTTTTTAATTAATTGATGTAGGAGCCATTTTATGTGAACTGGAAATTTCACATAGTAATGGATTTAGGGATTAAAAAAATCTGTCAGTAGCAGGTCTGCACTACCCTTAGGTAGGAGCTAGGTAACAACTGCCCCCTCCCTTTAAAGGGGGCTCAGGCCCTCAGTAGCTGAAGGGTGCACCCCTCATACCAGGCATACATCTTTTAGTTGGCCCTTTAGGGCAGCACAGACTGCTTTTTTGCCAGAGTTCTCCTCTGTGAATTATAAATCAAATCCTACTGTAGGTCTGCCAAGGACATTGGCTTTTGTGATCACTGTCTTCACAAAGACCTTTTTGATGTCATAATCTTTATTAGAAATCATAAAGAGAAAGTATGGTAATGTTTTCTGAGCTCCTTAGGGACCTTCCTTTCCAGAAAGATGAACCATCATTCCTTAAACACCCATCACGTGCCAGGCACCTTTCCTCCCCTATCTCACAGGATCATTGCAATTCTCTCAAGTGGGTATTTTACAGACAAGGAAAGTGGAGCTCAGAGAGACTGAGTAATTTGCCCAAGATCACACAGCTCCCGGCTGGCAGAACAAAGTCGCATTTCGAGGCCTGCCTGGTTCCAAAGCCCAGACTCGTCTACTAAATCCCCCAAAGACTTCAGAGGACTCCATGAAAATCTCGTGCCTCTTACCACATCCCTGTCGAGGATAAGGAATTGAATCAAAGAGGCAGAAGAGGGAAAGGGAAATTTTAAAGCTTTTTTAAATTTCTCAATGGCTATGCCATCATTTCCTTATTAGGATGGCAATAAAATCACCTATTTGGGTTTCTGTAATTCCTGAGGAGCTGTGAAACTTAAACTTACGTGTGGCTCCTGTAGGCAGCTGGAAGGCTGGCATCCACACTTCTGCTTTTTTTCCCCTGGCTGTGCAGACCCACTGCTCAGTTGCTGCTCAGCTCTATGGAGCTCAAATTGTAATAAAAGTGGTTTAGTGCAAACCATACAGACTTAATGGTCTTTGATTTCCCCCTAGGCTTTGAAAATCTCTCTTAATTATCTGCCCGTACGCTTGGAATTTCTTTGCCAAGTTCATCTTCATTTACTGAAGTGTCTCCAGAGCTCCACTTTTAGAAGAATTTCTTCAGAAGTGGAAACTGGCCTGGAGCCCTCCTGTCGGGAAGGTCAGTGCAAGCAATAAAGTTGACTCGGAAACTTGCTCCAGCGAGGCGGTCACTTAGGGAGAGGGAGTCTGGCCCACTCGGTAAGAAACGCCGTAGAAAGAGGAGTAAGGGCGGAAGAGAAGATCGGCCAGAATGGGGGGAAATAACACTTTAGTTGTTGATTCTCTGGGTAGAGGAGGAGGCCTTCCTTGCTTTGGGTAACTCCAAATTCCTGCTCGTCCCAACCACTTATACCACCTTCCCAATAACCCCGTCCAGAGTCTTCCATCCATCAATGACCCATTCAGCCGTCTCTGAGCATCTCTCCATTCCTCGGGCAGCCACTCACTCTCCCCTTTTCACACTGATGACGGCACGTTACGGTATATATTCAATTGTTTTATATATTATTTGTCTCTCTCACCTTCATGTAAGCTTTTTGAGCTCAAGAACCTGGTCTGTTTGTCTGACTGCTATACCCTTAGCATTTTGTCTGTGTAGGACACATAGTAGGACTTCAAGTTATTGAATTTTCAATATGTTCTTTGTATCTGAAAGTCAATAAGATGCGGTTTCCACCTTCAGGCATTCATAGATCTTTTTTTTTATTCAAGGGTTTTTTTTAGAGAGACAGATATAAACATAAATGCAACTCATACTCTACCTTGACTTGTGTTCATGGCTTTAGCAGAAGTACTTTAACCAATTACCATTGGATTCCCTGGGTGTGTTGGTTAATTCTAGGTGTCAACTTGACTGGTTCACAGCGTATACAGATTTTGGTCAAACATTACTCTGGGTGTGCCCATGAGGGTGTTTCTGGGTGAGATTAACATCTGAATCTGTAGACAGAGCAAACTGTCTTCACTAATGTGGGTGGGCCTCGTCCAATCAGTTGAAGGCATGAATAGAACAAAAAGACTGATATTGTGGCCATCACACTAACCCTCATCCCATAAAAGTAAGAGGGGACCCCTCCTGCCTGGCTGCTTTGACGCTGGTCTGCTCAGTTCTTCACACTCAGATGGAAACATCAGCTCTTCTTGGGTCCCACACCTGCCAGATTTCAGACTAGAACTTACACCATTAGCTCTCAGGCCTTCAGATTCTGACTAGGACCACGCATCGGCTCTCCCACGTCTCCACCTTGCCCACTGTAGATCTTGGGACTTCTCAGACTCTGTAATCACTTGAGCCAATTCCATATAATATGGGTAGATCCATGACAGACGATACACGTATGGAAGACAGACAGATGATGAATTTCTAGTGGTTCTGTTCTCTGGAGAGCCCTAATACAATGGGCCAGACGTGCTAACTTTGAAAGTGTCGTGCCCTGCTTCTCTTAGAAGCAGGTGCCAAAAGGAAGGCATTGTCTGGAGGTTTAGTGAGGAAAGTGCCTGGGAAGGATAAGGGTTAACGTGGGGGAGGGAAGGAGCAGGCAGGGGGAGTCTTTGGCGTATAGTGCAGGTCCGAAATCTAGGAAAGGGAAGAGGGAAGGAAGGGTTGAGTAGGAAGAGTTTCAGACCACGGCAGAATTCTGAGAAAGTTTTGACCATCCTGCTGGAAAGTCCCCAAGCCAAAAGTGCCCATAGGAGGAATCCCCCCTTGAGCCAGGAATGGCCCAGTTCTAATTCCCCACTGGGCTTAGTTTTTGTCTGGAGCAGCCCTAGGGGAAGTGTGGCCTCTCAGTGAATGCTCTGGAAATCCAAACTATGGCAGCTGGAGGCAATGCTCCACCACAGGTTCTCTCCGGGGGGGCACCTCAGCAGGGCGCCCTCATGCCCTTTCTTCCAGAATGGCTTTCTGAGGCTGAAGGAGGACTCGTGCATGTTTCAGTAAATATAGAATCTCTGGGAGGAGGACAGCATATTTTTAAGGGGGGGCTTTCAGGGACTTCTCTTGGAGCGTATGATCTTAGACTGTATAATTACCACATCCAGTCTCAGGGTTGTCTCTGCCCACAGCCAAGAATAGGGTATGGTGGTAGGCATCTAAGGAGAGCGGGGTCTGGAAAGCGGACTGTCGGTCCTGCCAAGGCCAGGGGCATGGGGAGAGCAAGCACCTGCCATCCCGAGTGACGGGAGGAGGACCTGGTGTTGGAAACCAGTCAGGGCCTGGACAGCTTTGGTGCCCACACCTGACTTGACAGACCTCTAGCTGAGACTTTGAGGATCTGGATACCTTTCAACAGAGCTAGGAGGAATATGGCAGCCCTCAGCTTCCCTAAGTTGGAGCAGAAAATCTCCTGCGAGTGGGCAGGAAAAGATTCTAGGCCACCTGTACTTCTGGCAAACAAACTAGTGCTTGTTTGTGTTAAATAATTATAAATCAAGTTCTTTCTTTTATTTTTCCTTTAAGATCAAAATTTATTAGCAACTCAGAAGATTTGTGTGGGCTGGGCTTTCCCTGTGAACATTTCCCTCCATTAATGTGTTTCCCCGACTCTACAAATTAAGAGAACTGCCACCTGAAACTTGCAAAAAAAAAAAAAGGAAAAAAGAAAAAGAAAAAGAAACATTTGTCAATTAATTTTCATGGAATTATAGTGACAAAACATTATCACTGGACAGAGATCTGAAGATCCTTTACTGTTACACGTAGGGAAGTTGGAGCCCAGAGTAATGCGTGGTGTCCCAAGATCACCGGGCTGATAATGGTGGGAAGAAGGCTGGAACCCAAAGTTTTCATTTTGGGGCCAGACCTTTGCCCACCTTGGCAGCCTCGTTTTCTTCTCTGATTGTACCTTGCTCTTTAAGTCCTTCAAGTTAAGCACAACCTTGGTGAGCCAAAGAGTTGTTTTCTGGGAATTCACTTTTTTCTCTGGCTGAGAGTTTAGTGACTTAATATGAGAAAGAAAACAAAAAATAGTGCCGTGCTCCAGGAGCCACGCAAACTGCATCGCCTTGACACCTGACAACGGCCAAAGCTAACGTCAGTCCCGTGGGGGGAAGGACGGAGAGGCCGAGGGCCTGAACTCCCCGCGCGGTAAGCGGTAGAGCCGACCTTCGTTTCCGCAACGGGTGCAGGATCCAGGATCCAGGATCCAGCGGCCGCCTGGCCGTGGCCTCCGAAATTTCTTCTGAAGCAACCTTGACAGTTATCTAGGAGGAAACAGCCGCAGAAGAAGCAAGTCGGGACTGGAGCGCACACCCCTTCCGGCTCTCAGCCCGATGATTGTCCACAGCAAAACACTTTGAAGAGTCCAAGGAAGAGGCTTTTAATTGAAGATGTGCCAGCGCGAGTTAGGAGGTCGTGTCAGTCAGAGCCCTTTGGCCGTGTCATCACGGGGAGCCCTCACGTGTCCTGGGCGCCGCTCCGAGCGCTTTCTGCGGCCGGGTCGTCCTTTCACACGGCGATGCCTCGGCTTCGCCACGGTCGTCCCAGCGACGGGTCCCAAACCCCGGGGGCCTGCGCGAGCGGAGGCTTGTTTTGCACGTGTCGGGTACGGGCTGGGGTGGCCGAGGTCCTGCGCCACATGGCTGCTTCCACGCAGGCTCCAGCAGGACGGAGAGGACCCTATGGAGATGTGTCGGTCTCGTGGCAGAGGCAAAAGGGCACAGTGGCCCCGAAGGCTCTGTTTGGTCACAGCACATGTCACTTCTACTTAAAGTCCACAGGTCCAAGCACGTCACATGACCAAGCCTGATGCCAGTGAAAGGACCACAGCCAAGTCCTGTGACAGTGAGCAGCGAGGTGAGGCCACGCGCAGAGACGTTTTACACACATACACGTAACACAGATCTATCCTATTTAACGTGTATTATCCACTAAAAAGTTTCAGCTTGGAAGGCAGGAAAACGTCTGAAACAGGCCTGCGACCCCCCACAGGGAACCACCGCCTCCCCTGTGTTAGCTTTTGTCTTCAACCGCAAAACGCACGAAACAGGGGAAAGCACCGCTGGGCGCCCCACATTCATGCAGACGCGACAGAGCTGGTATTTGAGGCAGCTGGCGCGGTGGCCCCCACGGAAGTCACTGGGCCATGTCACTGCTCACACGCGCTGCCGCCTGTCCGCAGCCCCGTGACGCGGCCGTCCCTGTCCCGCGCCCTCTGCCAGCGGGTGCGGCTGCCCAGGCCTTGCGCCGAGCCTCAGACACCTGCTCTTCCGACCCGCGGCCGCGCCCATTCACCCAGCCGGCAGCGACGCGCTGAGCAGCGGCGAGCGCGGCACCACAGGGACAGTCGGCGGAGAGCGGTTCGACGGATCATTCGGAAACGGGGGACGGGCCTTTCTCACGAGCCTGGTGGGGACAGCCACCGCCCAAGCCCTCGGACTGAAGTCAGAATCGTTACGTGTCTGACCCACGTGAAACTGCCGCGGGGAAGTGATAAGAGATTTCGTCCCGGGGGAGGCCTAGAGAAGGGGGAGTGAAGGGTGTTTAGTTGAGCCTCTGCAGGAGAAGGTGGGTGTGAAACTGCGGGGGAGGGAGGGAGTGGACGCGGAAGGAAGGCGTGAAGCGAGGTAGCGCGCACATTGTGAGTTCAAGGCCCCCACTCGGCGGGAGCATCAGAAGCCCTTATGTCTTGTCTCGGCAACGCATATGGTAGCAAAAGCACAGATGACCTTTGTCACTTGATTTTAAACTGCTGTTCCCGTACCAGGTCACAATGCCTGTCGTGACTAATGATGACTATTTCTAGAACTCCCGTAATTATTCTTGCATAACACGATCACATTGCATTGTTTAATAAGCACCAAAGCATGACTTTGATAAGCATTATTTTCTACAATATATCAAATATTTACGAATCCTGTGTTGGCTTTTCTTCATCCTTAAAAACGATGGCAGCTGCCTTCAAGAAGGAAAGCAAGCTTCCTGTCTTAAACGACCAATAGCTCTGCGGTAAAGCACCGTGGAAAGTGTCATCATTTTAGAGGGGAAAATTGTTTTCATTCATTCATTGATTCACTCAACGAGCAAATATTTAGTGAGCACGTAGTGTAAACAAGCAATTACTCCAGGTATCAGGGAGGCAGCAACAGACAAGAGGCACAGATTTCTGGCCCTGTGCATTGTGCCTTTTGCTGAGTATGCAAAGCGATATAATGAGAACCAAAAAGCTAAACTGCACATTTATGGAGGAGGCAGACCTTGTCAGGCTGACTAGTATCGTTTTCTTCTGCAGAATGTGGGTCGTCACTGAGTACCTTCTGCCGGGAAGCTGATGTGAGAGCCAGGCTCTGGGGGCTTGGGCAGGTGGCACTGTGCGTTGTGTGTTGGCGGACTGAGTTAGAAAGGGACTTGAAACGGAGAAGGGACATCCAGAAACAGGAAAGCGGTCCCGAACCAGGGCGGTCAGAGCGAACGCGAGGCCCAGACAGGACCTGAAACATCGCCGGGAGGCGCAGGAGCAGGCCAGGAACCCCCAGCGGTGTCCACGGGAGACCGAGGCGGACGGAAGAATCCAAGTTCCCTGGTTTGCAGCTTCGTCTGGGGAGGGGGGAGGTGGTTCAGCTGTAGAGCGGGCACCGGTACCAGACCCCCCAGCATCGAAGATCGGCCCGAGACCTAACAGCTGTGAAACTCTGGGTCGGTTACTTAACCTCTCTGAGCTCCGTCTGCCCACCCTGTAAAAGCGAAATGTAGCTCCTAACCTGCAGGACTGAGCACGTCAGCAATGTCCGGAGCACAGACTGTGCTCTCAGCGACCACACTATCATGGAGGCAGGCAGGTGCCCTGGCTTGGGGCATGCATCTAAAGTAAGCGGGAGCCGTCCAGAGACAAGAGTGAGGCGGACACGCACAAAGGCGGGAGCCTCAGGGGAGCCCCATTATCAGCTGTAACAGCTTTCACGGCAGGACGTCCACAGGGGGATGGCAAGTCGGGAATCAGAGGCATAGGAGGCTCCCATGAGTCCCCATATTAATTAATAACAACAACATATTAACGTTTATTTGGGGGCATTACTGTACTAAACATCTGACCGGCTTAGCTCCGTTAGCCCTTGCAGCAAGCCTAGAAGGAAGATAGGGTTGTCTTCACTGTCTTATAAGTGAAAAAGCGGAGATTCAGTTGGCCAAACTGAGCCAGCTAATGGGGGGCAGAACTCGAATTCAGGTCCCGCTGACTCCCAAGCCCATACCCTTCACATCCAAGGTCTGGAGTGGGAAACTGGGGGTGGCCCGGGATTTGGTTTGAGAACTCGAACTCCCCTGCCCAAGCAGACACACCCAGGCCACCACGGTGGCTGTCCCCGCTGTGCTCATGAAGAAATGATGTCAGTCTGAAGGGAACCACCGTTCCCACCTGAGCACCCCCCTTTGTGGATTGGAGTTGATTCTTTTGGTTCCTTTCAGATCCCAGTCAATCAGCTGCTCATGACCACAGACCGCTCTTAGGGTTCTAGAGAGTCAGTCACAGTCCTTCCAGGCCCACGCTTTCCCTTCTCTGGGCATTTTGACCAAGACCCCGGGGCTGGGAGCCAGTGCCTCGGAAGTACTCCAGCCCAGGAGACAGGACCCAGGGTCACTCTGGGCCTCCACCATTTACTACCTGCGATTTGGGGCAAGGCCCTATCCTTCTGGGGCCTCTTTTCATTCCTCTCTTGCAAAGCAGAGATAATGACCCAGACTCGGGTCAAACAACTAGGAAATGAAGGCGTCTGCCGAAGGAATCAGTATGTAACCGTCTGCTGTTCTCTGTGGCACGCCGGGTCCTGACAGGGGCCAGCTGGGGGGAGTGAGAAAAATCTGGGCTCTTTGCCCCCAGAAGATGTCAAAGTCTTGAGCCCCAAAATTCTTGAACTGACCCCGTCATCAGACTACCTTGAACTTTGGTAAAACCTATTTGAACTCCTCTTTTGTTTCCCAAGTGCAGCCATAGTGAGTCATTTTCCCCTTGGGGAAAGTGTCACCTTCCCAGTTCTGCCCCTTCTATTTTGATGTTAATTTTAGCATTACCTGTGTGGATTGCTGGGTTTTGATCCAAAACAAGCCCTCCCGGAATAGAACAGAGACCGCTCTCTGACTCACTTCACAGCTTAAGACTCCGGCTTACCCATTTCTCAGGGAACAGATTCCCCCAACAAAGCCTACTGTGGTGTTCTGGCCTCGTAATTTTCGGCACGAGGATCTGACAAAAAGTCCATGGCACAAAGATGGCACCTGCCAGCTAGTGTTTAGGAAGAATTTGAAATTATCAGAAGGCTCCGCGCAGACTGTCCCGTGTGTTAGTCCGGGGAGCTTGACTTTGCTTTTTGTGCTAAGCCGATCCCTTTAAAATATTAACTCATCCCAGTGAGCAAAGACCTGCCTTTTTCCTGAACCTTCCGCGTCTCCCTTACAGGGTCTCAAAAGCAGGCATTTTCTTGTTTTTCTTTTTCTTTTCTTTTAATGTACGATCTGGCCTGTCGAAGGAGACACCAAAATGCCAGGGCAGTCGAGCGAATAATCAGCATTTACTCGGGGCCCCGCCGCGCTTTCCAACCAGAAGGACGACAGAGCCGAGTGAGTGGGGGTCTCTCTGCATGTGGCTTTGTGCAGCAGGCCTGCCAAACATTACTATTCCAGCCCTCAAACCTGTGCCAGACTGTTAATATCTTAATGCTCATTCAAGTGTCAGGGAGTGCTGGCAGATGTCAGGGAGAATGGGAGGCTGTCAATAAGGAAATTACTCACATTCACAGGGTGATGGCGGCAGTCTGTCAGGTAGCGTTTGAAAAGAAGGGAGCAGAGGGGAAAAAAGCAGGGGGCAGCAAACAGCGCTGGGGGAGGGTCCTTTTCGATGGATAAATTGTTTAAAGACATCTCATTTTCCCTCTGTTCCTAGAGCTAAACCCCAGATACAGCACTCACAGGTCAATCAGGAAACAGACGCTGTTGTCTGTTTCTGGGGGGTTTCAGCGAGAGCGGGAGACTGGGGCCTTTTGTGTGTGACCCACGACAAATAACTCAGGTTCTTTCCTGAGCGGCGGGAGTGCATTCTCCGGTCGAGACACACACGGTTTTCCAGACTTTACCGATTTCCCTCAACAGCTACTGACCGCCGGCTGCGCTCGCTGCGGTGAATGACCCAACGGCTGAATGTACACGGGACGTTTATTTTGAAAAACATTCTTCACATTGGAGAGAGGAGGAGGCGTCCTCTTTGCTGCGCCGTTTTAAGATCGAGAATCTGAACTCGGTAGAATTCCGCCCGTGCGGCCCTGACGGAGCCCGCCGTGGGCTTGCCCGTGCGACAGAGGGGGCTGCGGACTGGAGCTTCTGGAGAAAGGCTTGTGGGCGATCCTGCCTTGGAAAGCTTCTCTTAGTTCTGGATTTGCCACGGTGATTCTATTTATTGCCTCCTTATGCCTGTAAAGCTCTTTTCCTGTCTGTTTCTTTACTGGTCTTTACACCGCCCCACCCCACCCCGGTCCTGCATGTACGTGGGTGTGCTGGGGGGGATGCAGGTACCGTTGGCATCCGTCAGTTCTCAGATACACGGGAAAAAGCCCACATGTAGCTACAAAACTTGCCTTTGAAATGAAAGGTCAGGACCCCCAGAATCACCCTGGAAACATGAGATACCTCCAGTGCTTGTCCCTGATGATGAGAAAAATACCGCTGCGTGGCAATGCCGTTGGGAGTCGTGGCGGCTCACGGGGCTGCCTGCGCTCAGTGTCCCACGTCTCCTATTTCACAGCCCCTCCACTGTTTTAGAATCTCTCCCAGAAGCAGGAGGAGAGAGGAAGTCAGCACCATGTGTGAGCTCCTTCTAGACTCCCTAAGGAAAAGCAAATATTGTACTGATGGAAAGTCCAGGCCTAAAGGCGCCCAGGAGTGCAGGAATTGAGGCCGGGGACTCCCCCCCCCCCCCCAGCGCCAGAGTCACCTGAACTCCGGAAACACACCTGCCATGGGGACCAGCCTCGGGGGAACAAACCAGTGGCTGCAACGGCGAGGCAGTGACAGTCTAGACCTCCCTTGGCCAAGGAGGTGGCCCTTGTTGATCCCCCTGGGCCCCACTCCCCACCCCCCTTCCTGGCCACCCTTCCTGGCCAGCTCCTGACCCTGCCCCAGATGAAGTGGTGCGGGGTTGGGATTCGGGGTAAGAGTGCGCTCCTGCCGCGTCGGCACAGCCGCCCATGAGCACGCCGCCTCCCTGCTGGTCCGGCCGTGGACTCACCGACTGCCCGGTACACACCTCCAGCCGTCGTGCACGAGGCTCCCGGCCCTCTCCCGTGTCCCTGACCCTTTGAAGTGCTCTCCTCAAGGGAGCAGAGGCAGATTCCCGTCTGAAAAATGTGGGATCACTGAACTCATCCCCCGGGGGTCTTCCAGGGACACCTCGCGTGGCAGGAAGGAGTCGGTGAGTTTCCATCAACTTACCTCACAGCGTCCCTGCTTTTCCTTGCGAAGCTGAAGCGGAGTCATGGGGCCAGAAGCTCTCTGTGGCTTTACAACGTCTCTCCTCCGGAGAGTGGAGCTTCTCCACCCCACCCTCGCCTGCCTTGTCCTAACCCACCCCCTGAGGTCAGTCCAGCCCTTTCTCCCGCATGCTGCGACAGTAAGCTCGGGGAAAGAGCAAGCGCGTCAGTCCATCCGTCCAGTGACTTGGGCTGGAAGAAGTACTCAAAACCACAGAGAATATGCCACCGGCCGGACGGAAGCAACGTCACGACGGAATCCTGAGGCATCAGTAAAAACATGAGCGAAGCACTGGGTTTCTTGTAGGCGTCTAGTTTCCCATCTGGTTCCTTCCCATGTGCTGCTCATTTTACTGAAGCACTCTACTAGTCAGAAATCAAAATCCATAGCATTTTCAAGTCATTTTCTTTTTCTTCCTACTCCTTTCCATGTTCATGATTGCTAAATATGTTATTCTAAATCTTCATGTTTCCTATATCCTAATCTCTAAACGGATACGGGTCAGAGAGTAATGGAAAAATTAATAATAACAAGGCTATCACTATCACTAATTGAGTAATTACTAAGTGCTGGGATAATGTCCTGAACCATTGCCCCTGTGTTACAGGTGAGGATTAGGGTTTAGAAATGTTAAACAATTCAAGGTCTCTTGTTTGTAATCCCAGCTCAAAGGCCAAAGTCCCTCAGGGCCTGTCTGGGACTAAGACAGATGCCAATTTAAATGTTCATATAATCTTAGAACATCTCATATATTTCCTTCATGCTTCTTATGACAGTTTGTAATTTTACATTTTTTGTGTCATTATTTGATAAGTATTTCTCCCCCTAGACGCTCAGTTGGCAGATAGCAGAAACCACATCTATCTTTGATACCGCTGAGCCTGATATACAGTAAGATTATAAGACATATTGAATGAATATTGGAATGACTTACTTAATGAATAAATGAGTTCTTATCTGTCCAACCCCAGAAATCCAAGGTTTTAGTATAGGCAACAAGATTGCTGCTTTAATGACGTTCCAGGAGACAGAGTATGCAAAGCACCATGTAACAGGCCACATTAAGTCCTGCGAGCCGGACGGCCTGGGTTTAAGTCCCAGCTCAATGGTGGCTTTTCCGGCTGTTTGATCTTGGACACGTTACCTGACCTCCCTGTGTCTCAGTTTCCTCATCTGGAAAATGGAGGTAGTAATAGAACTCCCCTCACACGGTTATGAGCATTAAATGAATGCATAACCTCTCAGAAGAGTGCGCGGTACTTAGAAAGCTCTGTGTATGTGTTAGATATTATCATCACTCAGGAATTTACTTAGCACAAAAAAAAAAAAATACCCCAGGCTAATTTCATTCAAAGAGTCCTATGTGATAGTATTTATTCACGGATTCAAAGCCCCTGCTCTGCTCCTTCTTAAGGAGGATCCTAACAGTGTTCCTCTCAAAGAAGTGGACCCAGGTTTTTCACGCTTAAGCAGAAAATACCCAACATGAGTCCACCTGGAGATTTCTACTAATCTTTTACCCCAAAGGTTCAGAAAGGAAATATTTAGCAAAGATCAGTTATTTTAAAATTTTGAGCATACATTATAAATATATATTTTTAAATATCTACTACCCTCTGTTGGGCCCACACCCTCCATGGTCCTCACCAGTAACTGTGGAATGAGGCAGATGGTCAAGGGCCTGACCTAGAGGCCCTCCGTCCCAGATTTCATCCCCGTCCTGCACCTTATTGGCCCGTAGTCCTTAACTGCGTCTTGTCTGCCATCTTACGTCTTGTCTGCTGTCCTTCTGTGCCTCCTCTGATCGTTTTTTCCATTGTTCCTCCAGCCTTCCTGTGTCCAGGGTCATCAAGTGGCCCTTCACCACTTCCCATTCTCCACGTATTCTCAAGGCTCAAGGTGACATCATAGCAGAGACTTAGAACAGGGACACATTCAGTCAAAACACCTGTGTGGGAATTTGTCTCTACTTCTGCTCCCAACTACTTGCCTCAGAGCAAGTTACTCAACCTCTCTGGCTTTCTTCAAGCTCATCTGTAACAGTGAGACGAATTCTCCACGATGTGTGTTTTGGAATCAGGTTCACCTTCCTCCGCCCTATCTGTCCGTATCTGTGTCAGAACAGCGGTCACAATAGTACTGTTTTCAATAGACACTTTCCCAAGTCTTTCCTCTCTACCGTATTACTTGGTCCCCATATCCGAATGGCGAGGTCTTCCTGTTAGGCTCTCACTCTATTTCCAGATAAGGACATTGAGCTAAGACAGAGCAGGATGTGTGACTTGCCAGCATCACAGAGACCCTAGAGCCCAGACGTATTTTACTGGGGCCTGTCAGGCTTTTCTGAGTCTCACGCTATATGCATGGCATGGGGCAAAACGCTAGCAACACAGCAACAGTCCCACAGGTTTTTGTAACAGAACACACACACACACACAGACACACACACACACAGACACGCACACAGGCATGCACACAGACACACACAGACACACAGACATGCACAGAGACACACACACAGACACAGATAACACACACAGACACACAGACACACACACAGACACACACACAGACATGCACAGAGACACACACACAGACACACACAGATAACACACACAGACACACAGACATGCACAGAGACACACACACAGACACACACAGATAACACACACAGACACACAGACACAGACACACAGACAACTGAGAACTGAAAGTCACAGATAGAAGGACCTATTGAATAAACCACAATTTCCTTTCATCTCGTTGTCTGTGAACACAGAATCCCCTTGTCCTGGATGGAACCCCCACGGTTGTAGGAGAGAGCCCCACCTCTCACGCATTCCACGAAGGGCCCCGTGAGAGAAGAGATTCATTTTACGTTGACATCATTACTTCATCCTCACGCAAGCACCAGCCTTGGGACGGATGTCTCTCAACCCCGGTCTGTCTGGACTTGAAGTAGTGCGTGTTTTAACGTATCCTAAAGCGTTGACTTTCTGTAGAGCAACACAAATCAAAATTGGAAACTATCAGTTTTCTTCTGAATCCATGGTTTAGTCTGGGTATAAGAGAAGTACACAGAGTTTCAGTTTCGTTTTTAGTGAAATGAGACACAACAGGGTTTACTCTGAAACTGCACGATTTGAATAAGAGCTTTAAGATTATCTGGGTTATTTTCTGTTGTTTTTAAACTACATTTTCTAGGACTTTCGAAGGAATAGTCAGGTTCGTGAATATGTCCTGTGCTCACACAGTTAAACACGATGGAGTGTGACAAGGTGCCTGTCGTGTGAGGAGTTTCCTTCCTGCCTGTCCCTCTTGCTGTGCCCATCGACCAGTTCCCATCTCCTCCCCGAATCGCTGACCACTGACCAGTTCCTTGTTTATCTGCCCACGGATTCTTCTCACGTGAGAAATACTACAGTACAGATATATATGCTTTCTTGTTTTATCCTTTTCTACACATTATAGCACACACTATACAACAACCGGACCTCCTCTCACTACGTAGCACGTGTGCATTACGTATCCGTGCACAGTTCCTTATTATTCTCTATTATGCTTGCAAACTGTCTGACTCCGTGACTGTGTCAGAACTCACTTATCCAGTTCTCTAATGACGAACGCTTGGTTACTTGGATCTTTTACTTGACGAAACTAATAGCTTTGTTCATGTGTTACTTCGTGTAGCGAGTGGACTGTATCTTTAGGATGATTTTCCTTATCCGCTATTGATGGGTTCCAAGATCCATGCATTTGTAACCTTCCACAACAGTGGATTTTTATTAACCTGATGAGCTAAAGAAAAAGATATCTCGGTGCAGCTTTAATTTACGTTTTTGTTAAATGAGTCAGACTGATCATTTTTCCTCGGGGTAAAACTCTTTTCGGAAACAAACTCGTGTGTTCAGTCCTTTGCTGGGATTCTCTCGGTGGTGCTGATGTTCAGTCAGTGCCAGGACAATAAATACGCCAATATTTACCATTTCCTAGTTTGCTATGGGATAGGCTTTTCTTCTAGGAGAAAGTGACCATTCTTATCTCCTTCGCATTGAACGTTACAGGTGGTTAATTAAGTCGTGCATCTTTTTATTCTGTGTCTAAGATTTGGCCAAAGTTGAATTCGAACGAAGAGACGTACAACGGTGCCCGACGTCCTCCTCTTTCCGCCGCATCCCTGCACCTGGTTGAAATTTGCTCATTATTTTGAAAGACAAAATCACCACCAGGACAAACTCCCAATCTCTCCTCCTCTGTAAGGAATTTTAGAATCGCTCCACCAGTCCCTCCAAGGAGAACTGGAAGAACTGATAGGGTGAAAAGAAAAAAAGCGGAATTGTCTGCCACAGAATCCGTCTAACAGTATAGCTAGATGACTGTCCCTTTTTCCTCTCTTAGATGTGTGAAAATGATTCTTCACCTGTTGATATATTGTTTGCAGAAATTTGAAAAGTAGTGGCTTGTTCTGATGTGGCTGCCCAGGCTATAAAGTTAACCTTTTGACTTCTAACGCACTAGTTAGAAGAAAAGGAAAAGCGGGAGTGTGAGAGGGGGATGAGGTTCCCGTCGCCCTGAATACTAATGAGCTGATGGATGTCACCTGTATTTACTGCGCAGCTGTGATGGGCCTGACATTCTACTGGACACTGAGCTTGGGTATTAGGAGGCGAGAAGGGCGTGCCCCTCGCTTTCTCGGAGCTGGAATTCTAAACCAGCCCCTCCACCCTGGTTCCAGTGAGACTCCGTGGGGAAGTTTCGCAATCATTCAGCACAGGGGCCCACGACAAGAAACTGTAAGGATGCAAGTTGGGAACAAATATTTTTTAAAATTCCCCAGATGACTCTAAAGGAAGCTAGAGTGGAAAACCACTGGTGTAGCCATACCCCGGAGATGCCTACAAAACCACGAGGTATTTTGAAGAGGAAGTGGTCATGGAAACTTTGATATGATGTAATATGGACTACCTAGCATCGACTTTGAGGCATTTTTGGCACCATGTTTAGCTTCAAAAGCAATAAAGCCTTAAGCCAGCATTCCAATGTAAAGATAAGTTGGAAGATAGAAGAACAGGTGCGATGGCACCTCCAGGAAAAACACTGGACATATCCAGACTGTGGCACTTTCTCTGACATGGAGGGCCAGGTGTCTTCCAAAAAGCCAATGTCAAGAAAAGCAGAGAGGGCTGGGAGTGAGGTGGAGACGGATATAGACTAATAGAAAACAAAGAAACAACAACCTAGTAGAACACCTTGATTATATCCTTGTTCAAAAAGAAATCTCTGGGAATAATTTTTTTGGACAATTTAGGAAACTTAATATTTAAATATATACTAGAAATCAGATGATATTAATACGGTTGATTTTTCCTAGGTGTTAGATATATCATTACCTAGGTACAAGAATGTAAGGAGACGCGTGCTGAAGCGTGTAGTGCTATCAACAACTTTCAAGTGGTTTTTCAACAACAGAAAATGAAAGCCACACGTAGAGATAAGCAAATATGGGCCCACTTTTCTGAGGAGTCTGAAAGAGGCTGAGGTATTAAAGATGAGAGAGGCCGCTGCATAGTAATGATAATTATATTTAATTAACAACCACTTATTGAGTTTTGTGTGCCAGGTACCGCACTAATGACTTTATATACCAGGTAGTAGTTCCTTTTTAAAACAAGCATTATTAGTATTTTAATTTTACAAATGAGAAGACTGAAGCTTGTAGTAAGTAAACAGCTTCGGCTCACACGGAGCCAGAATCCAAACCAAGTCCTTCCTGTTTCCACTCGGGAGACCTCGATCACCAGGCAGCCTCGCCCCGCCTCGGGACGGTGCTGCCGCCGCACGTGTGGCCACGGAAAGCACACGCTATGGACTTGCTTCCATCGCAAGAGGCATCACAGGGCAAATCCGTCCGATGTCCGAGTGTCCACTTCACGGACTGGGTCCTCCTTGCCATACAGAGACCAGAGCTAGGCCGACCTCGGTCTAAATCTTGGATCTGTCATTTATTAGATGTTTGTTCTCAGGCAGCTTTTTCAAAAACCTTCCGTCAGTTTCAGTTCCTCTTCTAGAAATGGACTCCTCTTTATGGGATTGTTAGGCTGCTTCAACAGATGTGTAGAGAAAGCACTTAGCACATCCAGGATGTATAGTAAATGCTGAGTAAACGTCAGTCACCCATCCCCCAGCTTTTTTAAAAATTAGATTTGAATGGCTACAAATGACGGAAAATCACCTGATGCTCACAGTGATTGCCAATGCTGGACCCTACAGTCACTAAGTACGGACTTGGCATCAGGGATCATGGCTTTGCGTACCTACCCCACAGCAGGAAAACTCAGCTAGTGGCACAGACTTGTGTTTGTGGTCAGTAGGATAGTCATTACGATGTGTGTATTAAGGCTGTGAGTTTATTAGACCTCTGCCTTCTTTTAATTAAGAACACCGCAACCCACTGATAGAGACAGGCCAACCTGAAGCGGACGACTTAAAACCACGGGCCATAGCTGTCCTCGACTTAGGTGTCTGAGTACCTAACACCTCCTCAGCTGAAACTTGGGCATGCAGCAAAGGGACGTGCTTCACAACCCGCTCTCGGAGCAGGCACACACTGGTCAGAAGAGCCCTAGCCTGAGACTGGCAGGTGTTCCACAGCCCACAGGATCGGCAACTCCGTCAGCTGTACGGACAGGCTGGCTGAGCAAAGGGGAATATTTTAGGGCAAGTGAGCTTGGGGAACTACATGGTAGATCAAGACGTAGCAATATTCTCATTTATTCTCATTATTTGATATCAAACACCCACTGTACACCAAGTATCGCTGTGGCCTTTGATGGGATAGATAAGGTCTTTGTTCACTTGTACTTTTTATTCTAATTACTCTATTAAAACGTTTATCCCAAATTTAAAGTAGTAACTACATAAATGGATAAAAAAGGTGATTTTAGGGAGTGCTAATATGATCCGAAGGGTTCCTTGAAGGACCTCTTCATTCTAGGAAACGACCAAGAACTAAGCCACACCAGCGATGTTCATGACTGACTCCTTGTCTTTCAGGGTTGCTTCCAGAGAAGGCTTTCTCGATGCCCTCTGAGATGGGCGCCCCAGCTGTTCTCCGTCCCAGCAATGGCCACTGTCTGTGACGACTGGTCGCTTGTCTATTTCCTTGTGTTAAGTCCATCTTGCCCACCTGGAAGGACGTCCCGTGACAGTGGGAACCTTGTCTGTTTTGTTCTCATTGGGTTCCCAAGGCCTTTTCCAGGGCCTGGCCCATGGAAGTTTCTCTCTCCGGTAAATACCTGTGGAGCTAGGGCAGCCGACCCTCCCAATGTGCCTGGAGCAGAAGATCTGCCCACGACATGTGGTTTTCGGTGCTAAAACCAGCACAGTCCCAAGTGAATTGTCCCAGACGTTCCATGACTGAAGCTGAATCTCAGATCTCATTACGCCAGACCCAGAGCAGAAGTGTCACTATGCCATGAAATACTTACTGGTAGTCACGGCCTCTAGCAGAGCCCAAGCCTCAGCGACCAGGGAAAGCAGGTGCCCAGGGACTCTTCCAAACACCACAATCTAATAATGCAGACATTGAACTCCGGGTAAGGATATGCCCATAGTCATAAGGTGAGTGGGTTAGGTCAAGTCTATCACTTCTGGGACTCTTCAAGCCTCTTGCCTGGCTGCTGAGTTATCCAGATGGAACGCGTCTAAAAACTAACAAAAACTTAATATGAGTAGCATTGGACAGTGAAAAAACACCTCTGAAATCATGTCATCCAATCTCCTCATTTTACAGTTGAGGAAACTCAGAATCTGAGCGTAATTTCCTTAGTGGAGAGCCTAGTTTTATAGGATCTTCTTCATTTGTTCCCACACAGACAGGGTCCCTTTGAAATAGTGGTCACTGCTCTTGGTCTCTAGGTTAGTGAATGTGTCCCTTCCATAGTTTGCTCTCAACCAGCTGTCCTGTTTTGCATTTCTTTCCTCATTTGCTCTGGAACAAGTTCTACTAGCCTTTTTTGCAAATGACTTATTTCAATATGCTGGTTGTTTCTCCTCAAAAGAATTCCTGTTTAACAGGTTCAAATATTCCCTCATGCCGTGAAAACTTCTGTAAAAATTTCTAGGGCCTAATAGACATCTTATTTGTCAGGTGAGAGTTTCCTGGAGTTTATGTCATTGAGATACACTTTCAAGGACTGGTTTCAGCATTATATGTGGGGTTTTTCCTTACCAGAGGAAAGACACAGATCAAAATTCACATTCATTTTTATTTTGTTTGTGTTGTGAATCAAAAAAATGAGACTATGTCTGTCATGAGCCTTCATGAGCCAGCGGGGGCAGGGCTAACCCAAATCACATCTATTTAGAGATATTTTCAAAACAGTATGTCCTAGTTCAACTATTTTGGGGAAAAAAATACAACTTGTTAGTATTTTGGAAGTTAGAAAGTTTGGATTCACAACGGCCTTTTGTAATACCTGGTTAAACTTTTAACTTAGGAAGAGGATTTCAAAAAAGAGTTTATGGGTTCTGAAGAAAACACAGTAAAACAGAATGACTCAAGACCAGGGTTTTATTTGTCTGAGGAGACCTATGCCGACGAGGCATCGTATTTGAGCCTCCGTTACAAATTTCTTGCTGTAAGAGGTATGAAGTTCATACCTCCATAAAGAAGGCCTTAGTCTTTCTCAGGCTTATTTCCTAACAAGCTCTCTCTTAGGAGATAATCTCTTTAAGTCATTGAGCAATAGTCTGGGCCGGAGAATTCCTCTTTTCTTCCAATCTCCCCAAGCTCCCCCTCTCCAAGCAACAGCTATGTCCTTCCCCCCACACTGACGCATAGAACACGTCTCTGAACATGTACTGTGGCTCTCTCAACAGACCAGACATGAATGGAGCATTCCGTGAAGAGGGAGACCTGTCCATATGTCCAACCTCCATTTTCCTTTAATTCTTGACCATTCTTCAGAGACAGCTAATTGGAGACAATTATGTGAATAATTGTAGATTCTAAAATTATCACTCGTGAATTCCAGGCCCTGGAAACGTTAGTCATATGCTAGTGGTGTTAGTCTGAGGGAGAGTTGACTGGAAAGCAGTTCTCAGTCAAGAATCAAAGCTCTTTTGGGTTATACTCATAATTTGCATCCCTGTCTGAGAGGGGATACATGCAATCATATCAAGAAGCAAGAGGAAACTAATTTTGATAAACTTTGGGAGATTTATAACATTCTTTAACAAACTTTTCACACATTATATTTTGTATGGCAAGACCAGACAAAACTCTGCACTTCTGGTTGACAGTCATACATTATAAATGTGACTAATCAGGGAGCAGAGCAAGGTAAAATAGTAGCATTGCCAGTACAGATTGCCTTAAAATGTAAGCTTTAAATGCAGAACTTGAAGTTATGCGGTGTAGCTATATGAAAATATCCAACCATAATTATAAAAATTGGGGGGATTTTTTGGGAGAAATTCACAAAATTTTGAAAAAGTATAAACAGTTGGGCACCCACTTGTGTCTCAGACGAATAAAAAACATTGCTTTCCAACGAAAACACCCACAAATGATGATAATGGATATGTTGTCATATCTGCTTTATGTCTTTCTTTATGAAAGAAATCAAACACAACACAAAAACTTGGAGCCCCTTTGCCTTCATCCTATCCCACCTTCACCCTTTCCCAGAGACAACTGTTCTTTCTAATTAGCCAGGGAAATACAGTTAAACTATATGATCCGCTCCATTTGTTTTTGTGCAGAAAATATATTTAGCATTATGTTTTCCATAGCAATTTCTAAACATATGTACAGAAATGCTGGTTTTCCAATGGAAATAATATTATTTAAGTGTCCATATAAATATTTGGATATTTTAGCAAATTAAACTTGACAAAATTATCTGGAAATCACAACAATGCTGTAGTATTTTTTAAAAACGATATAGTCTTATTTAAATCAATTCTTTTAGTAGAGGAAAGAGAAAATATATTAGGCATATGTTTTCATGATGCTAACAGTAAATTCTTACTAGAGAAACTTTTGGATCAACATAATTTCTCGAATATACTTTATGACGTCTGATGAATAGTTCACGCTATGGTTACTTTAATGATACAGCAACTAAGAGTTTACTATTTTACTATCTTGAATATTAAATAAGATAGGTGGTATTGGCAATATTCAGAGAATTCTAATGAAAAGTGTTAGCAACATCTAGAATTCTTTATCATTTCATCAAGAAAGATTTGATATCTTGAGAATATTTGAAAACAAATTGTACCTTCTACTGTGTCAAAGTAGCTCCACAGATGTCACCCCTGCAGAAATAATTAGGAAATAAAATCATGTAGTTTTTGAAGTTTTGGGCTTATCACCTAGGCTCTTTGACTTGCATAACTTGGCTATTATCTTGTTGGGAGGGCCTTGGAAAGATCATTTAATCTCTCTAGAATTCAATTTCCTTTCAAAAATGCCTTGGTTGGTGGCATGGGGGTGGTGAAAGATTACAAGAGAGGTCATTAATATTTCTACCAGTTCTAAAATTTTATTATTCTATTATTCATTTTCTCCCTTCTCCCTTCCCACTCAATGTTCCAGGACATAGACTGGTAATTAGTCAAAACTAAGGAGATCTTCTAGCAAAGTAATCAGACTTAACATTAAAGGCTGTAAGAATTTGAAACAGAAAACCTTATCTTAATTCATTTTAAGATCAATTTACTCACAAGAAAGCTGACAAAAATGGCTAGAAAGAGAAAATAGAAATAGAGAAATATATGTATATTTACTATTCGCTATAGTTTATAGGATGAATACTTATCTAAACAAACTCATGGTAAACAAATTTGAACTTACACTCAGAACAGCATTACATCTTGCAAAATGATGCTTGTTTAAGGTTATGAAATATTTCTTTGTGCAGAAAAAATAAATTACTGTGCATTATATAACCAATGAAGACGATGAGATTGTCTCATAACCTCATGATCAGGCCAAGTTATATTATTTCTCAACATCAATATCCCTCCTGAGGTTATTACAAATAATTACTTTGTATTAGTAAATAAGAGTGGGCAAATGAGTCAAACAGTAATGTGGATAAAGGAAAAATAATAACTTTGCCTTTCAGCAGTTCTCATCTAGCATAAATGAAGATCCATTAATGTTTTACATCTCCCTAGGGGATTTTGAAAACCCACTATATCTGTTGTGGAATTTCCCATGGGGTCATTACATTCTTTTGTGCAACTTAAGGTCTGAGAGATAAAAAGTGACAGTGATAGAAATCACGTGGGTCTGTGGAAGAGACTTTCCCGGAGTTCTCTTTTTTAGTAGTCAGTTCCTTTGTCTTCAGGAGTATCTTCTCAGCCAGTCTGGCGAATAACAATCTGTAATATTTTTAGTGACCCCAGGAAAGGGAAATATATGCCTCTGTAATGACCACTGTCAGAATTAAATGGCCCTCACCGACCCAATGTTCTCCCTAAAGGACATAGCGGATGTGAAAAAACATTGTAAACAGTAATAAATGTTGTGAATTACTATTGAGATGATAATTCCAAGACTGATCCAAGCACATGTTTCATCACAAAAATTCCTTCTAAATGGCGGGGCTATGAAGGCGTTCACGTAGGTGGGCAGGGACTCGAGATCTTCAGTATCTAAATCTTAATGTCCTACCTTCATCGTTCTTCTCTCAGGTTCTGGGAAATGCAGGCACACAGGTCAATGCCAAACACATACATGGCTTCCATTACTATGAAATTCCAATGTGGTCCACCAGTGAGCTAGGTTGGCTCACACAGAGAATTCTTTCATTCAGGATAGAAGCAGGAAGACGGCAGGGCACCAAATCCTGCCAAGAAGCCTAAAGCCTTTCACTCTAGGCGCCCTGGTGATGAGGAAAGCAAAGCCCAGGAGAAGCCCACTGAACCACCAGGAGAAGATGAGGGGTTTTCTCTAAGGTCTGGAGCTGGGATGATCTAACTGGCCTGTCCAACATCTTGCACAGTATCTCCCCTTAACCATTGCTGCCCTGTAGGAGAGAGTCCAAAGAGAGAGGATCCCAAAAAAGGAGTCCTACAGCTCCAAAATATTTGTCTTGACTTAGCTGTGCCACAATAGTATTTCCATATCCTGTGTGAAAGCAGTGGGTATGGGAGTAGAATAGCTCTGCTTCATATGAACAGAACTTGCTTAGGTCATATTAACATACCTTGCTTAGGAACTGTTAAGTGATTTTCTCCAAATTACGTTTAATCATTCTTCATGTTCTTGCTTTATAAAATTCTCATGAATCTTTGGTTCAAAGACAAGACAGGCAATGCACATCATACTTAGTTGGTTTGTCCTCCTTGGCTTTGAAAGTGAGAAGGCCATGGTTGTGGTCTAGATTGATTGTTGATAAAAGTAGGGTGATTGGTGCCTTTGTTTCTTACCCGTATAAGCTCGGACTAAAATGCCTTATGCTTAAACTGTTCTCCATATTCCAGAATGACACGGAGAAAATAAATGACAGAGAAAACGTCAAAGTGTTTTGGAGAGTGACTTGGCCATTTCACAAGGCCTTCTAAGACCCAGAGAGAGGGAATTCAATGTTGAGAAAGGCTGCTGTTCCACCTTGGATATCTTTAAAGTTCTTACACTGAAGCTGTGATCTGTTCCCTTATTCTTTTCTCTCTTTAGTCCTATTTTGTGCTCTGGAGCCTCTTTCGTCTTTCACGGAACAAGTTTTACATATTTGAAGGTAGTTACATTTTGTGAAATTTTCATTTAATGTTCAGGTGTTTTAAGAAAATCATAAACCAGGGCACCTGGAAGGCTCATTCAACCTAGCTTCCAGCTCTTGCTGTGGCTCAGGTCATGAACTCAGGGTCCTGGGATCGAGCCCCCATTGGGGTCCACGTTCAGTGCAGAGTCTGCTTGAGTTTCTCACCCTCTCCTCCTCCCCCTGCTCTCTCTCTCTCAAATAAATAAATCCTTAAAAAAAAGAAAATCATAAACCACGATTAATATTGAACTTGTGTCTCAGACAAATAATAAACATTGCTTTCCAATGAAAACTCCTCTAGCTTAAATGCATATATCTACTAGTTTTAACAGCAATATCTTTGACATGTAAAATGAGTCAAATTGATGTCATTTTTTTTAGACATTATTTCACAAATCTTACAGTCAGTAATTAAATCCGTTTTATAGAGTAGGAAGACCAGAGCACTGGCACCAGAGAGAGACACCGGTTTAACTTACGGTCTCTTCAGCTTTACGGCCATGGCAAGTTACTTACTTTCCTAGGCATCATTCCTTTATCTCAGAAGTGGAGAAAATAGTACATATCTCTCTGAGTTTTGCCAAGGATCAAAGATAATGTGAGTAAAAAACGCAACACAAATACGGTGAAACGCTCAACAGAAGGTGAAAGGGGTAAACAACGTCAATGTCTGTCAACACAGAGAGATGAGCGAAATTGAAAGTTGGAAGGAACACAGTGAAAACCAGAACAAGACGGATTGTACAGTAACATTTAGGTACGTTGACTCATGTGGAACTCACATAAAGCGACACCATCATTGGGCATGAAAGGTGGACTGAAACACACACTGCCTACATGGCGGAAGAGTTACGTGCCTTTGGATTGGTGGAAACTAGGACTTCACATGGGAAATGAAAGAGACTAATAATATAAACTAAATATATTAAAATAATAAAGTTTATTTTTATTTTTTAAATTTTTTTCAGTGTTCCAAGATTCATTGTTTATGCACCACACCCAGTGCTCCATGCAATCTGTGCCCTCCTTAATACCCACCAGCAGGATCTTCCAACCCCCACCCCAAGCCCTCCGTTCACAGTCTCTTAATACCTCCTTAATACCCAAAGTCCTCCTTAATACCCACCACCAGCCTCCCCCAACCCCTCCCCTCCAAAACCCTTCTTTTGTTTCTCAGAGTCCACAGTCCTCATGGTTTGTCTTCCCCCGCCCCCCGCCGATTTAAGAGTGTTAGACATGGATTAGTCATGCTGATTGCTCTAATTTTGTGCACTTGAGGTCCAAGAGGAAAAGAGGAGAAAAATACTGTTTAGCACAGGGCCTGCCATGTACCCAAAGCTCCGTACAAGCGGTTATTTTATTATCTGAGTATCCTGTTCCGCGGGGCTTTATTTGCATCAGTGTGACTGGTACTACTGAGCTCACCAACGTTACCCAGATAAGAATTGAGCCAATGGAGTCAAAAGACCAGAAAGAAACTATGAGAAGTAGAAAATGGAAAAAAAATATATCTTTTCATGATAGAGAATGATTGATACATAATCATCACAGCTATTGTTTATGGAGTAGTTACCATTTACTAGGCACTAATGAAGTCAACTAATACATATTTACTGAGTGCTTATTGTGTTAGACACTGTTCTAGACATTCAAAATACAGCAGGAAATCAACAACTACAATGACAACAGCAAACCTGATGTTTTGGAGCTTATATTCTAACTAGGGAGAAAGGCAGTGAGTAAAACATACAATATATTAAGTGGTGGTAAGTCCTACAGAAGGAACAACAACGAATGGAGGGAGGGACCCTGTGGAGACCGGGTCAGGGAAGGATTCGCTCAGGGACATTGTTCCAAACCCACTTCACGTGTTAACTCTTTTCATGAATCTTCCTGTTTTTGTTTTTGGCTTTTTTTAAGATTTTATTTATTTACTTGCAAGAGAGAGACAGGGAGAGAGAGCACAAACAAGGCAGTGGGAGAGGGAGAAACAGGTTCCCCACTGAGCAGGGAGCTGATGTGGGGCTTGATCCCAACCCCAGGATCATGACCTGAGCGGAAGGCAGGCGCTTCACCGACTGAGCCAGGCAGGTGTCCCTTTAAAGAATCTTCTTAACATGCTGCGAAGAAGTTACTTTTGTAAACTATGACTGCTGTTTTCATATGATCAAACTGGAGCCCAGGGTCCCTCAGTATGGGATTTTGTAAGGTTTGATAACTGGCAAAGCCATAGGACAGGATCCGAATTTAGGCTACCCAGCTCTGAAGCTGTCCCCGTCCTTATGTATTGCCTCTCACACAGGGAGCTAGAAGGGGCCATGGGGGATCCATCAGAATGGGGAGTGGGAATGTGGTTTAGTAATACATTAAATCAATACTATCACAGTGTCCATTTTATACTTTGAGAATCTAAAATAAGCATTTTTGCTTGAGTGAGAAACACTTAAGAAAGGGAAACAGGACAAAATCTTTCAGGGTGGTGGGTGGGTGTATCCAGAGGTTAAAGGATGTGTCAGATATTTCCACTAAGAAATCTTGGTTTACTCTCACCCTTTTAATTAATTGCTACCGACCCAGGAACCTCAGTATTGCACATGGCTTGCACAACCTCAGTGGCTTGTTTGTTACAGAACTAGGATGGAGAACTGAGCTTGAAAGACAAAACCACCAGTACAACCTCAGTGACTAGGCTGGGCAAGCAGAGCCCCTGTGCCTCCCTGCGTGGCCCACTCCCACCAAGCCTGCCGGCCGCATGGCTTCTCCTTTCCACTGCAGAGAGGCTCAGTGAATTACTGAGTCGGGGAGACCCATTTGCAGGAGTAAAGGAGAGAATATAATTAGAGGAAGAGAAGTGAAAGGAGGGGCAGATGAAGAAAATGAGGGGAGCCAAGAATAGGCAAGGTGAACTTGAAAATGACCGTTTCCAGGCCAGGAAGGAGGAGGTACAGGAAGAGGATGGAGTAGGGACAAAAAGGGTTCCTCTAGCTCAGCAATCCTAGTTATAGTCCTGTAGCGCAGGTATGAATCGTGTTGTTTTTTATATGTGGGAAAACCGAAGCTCAGAAAAGACACTTTACTTACTCAAGGTCATGTAGCTGCAGCAGAGTCTCCGGATGCTTCAATTTTTGCCTTTCTTCCCTTGTTTCCATCGTTCCTTCCCTTCAGTCTCTTTTATTTGTACAAGGTGAACTATTGAGGTTTTTACCCTTTTTCTAAAATAGTTATCAAGTATCCAATGATAGAGTGTGTGGTTACCATGACAACACAGCCTTCACCGAGGACTGGCCTCCCCCTCGCCTCCAGAATCCTATTTCACAGCAGATTCCCTTCCCTTGTGGAACCTGTAAGAGCCGCAGTTTTAGACTTTGTTTGTGACCATCTGCTTCCCCTGTGTCCCCACGAGGCCGCCGTGAGCTTCAGCACCGCGGGGCCCGCCTGCTTTTGCCGGGAGCCTGCCCCGCGCTTTGCTCGACGGCTCGCACTCGGGCCCTGCGGAAAGACGGGTCGGGCAGACGTGCTGCGGGCCGCCCCGGCGTCCTGCGCAGGTGCACGGGCGGCGACCTGGGCTCCCGACTGCGTGAGCGGATACAGTGTAACGAGTCGGGCCGGTGTCTCCAGCGAGCACGCGGGCAAAGGAACACACACACACATGACCTCACAAACAGCCCCGGGCGGGCGGACTCAGAAAGGGACGCGCGCCACCCGAGCGGCCGAACCCACGCGGGTAAACACCGTCGCGCTGGGCCCGGCGGGTCTACGCAGCGGGGGCGGGCACCCGACGGCCGCGGTGGGCGGGAGTCCCAGGCGCCCCGCGGCGCGTGGGCGGGTCCCGGGCTCCGGAGGCGGTGGCGGCGTGGGCGGTGAGCCGCGCCGCGATTGGTCCGGGGCGGGGTGGGGCGGGGCCGGAGGCGGGAGGCGGGGGCGGGGAGGGGCGGTGAGCCGCGCCGCGATTGGCCCGGGGCGGCGCGGGGCGGTGCCGCGGCGGGAGGCGGGGCCTCGGGGCGAGGGGGTGTGCGAGGCCGCTGAGGCCGAGGTTTCAGTATAAACAAGGCGCCCGGCGGGTCGGGCGGGTTTTTCTCTTCGTCTTCGCGCGCTGCGGCCGCCAGTTCTCGGGTCGCGCTGGTGGCGCGCGGCAAAGCGCCGGGAAGCCGAAGACCCGGGGTCCGTCCGCAGGTGGGTTGCTCCCGGCCAGGCATCTCCCCGCGGGGCCCGGAGCCCGGCCCGGGAGTGTGCGGCGGCGCTGCGCTCTGCGCTGGGGGACCGCGCTCCGGGGACCGCGCCCCGGCTGCCGGCGGCGCCTGGAGGGGCGGGAGCGTCGCGGCCAGCAGGTGCTCCCCGCACAAAGCGCCTGGCCGGAGCTGGACGCGGGGGCTCCCCTGCGCGGCCGCCGAGGGCCCCGGAGGCTGCCCGGGAGCCGACCGGGGCCAACAGGTGCGGGGCCGGGCCGCGGGCAGGGACGGGCTCGGGCTTGGCTCTGCTTCTCTCGCCGCGATCGCGCCCCCAGGCTGCGGGTTGGAGGTCGTGGTAGGTCGAGGGTCGGCCCGAGTTCTGGCCGCGCGCGTCCGTTCCTGTCTCCCGTCCGCGGCGCTGCCGGCCGTTCCCTCCTGCTCGGCTCGTTTCCGCGTGTGGGGGCGGGGGCGCTGCGCGCGGTCGGCGGGGAGCCCTGTGACACCCGATTCTTGGGAAAGGACGGGAAGCAGGAGTCGTGCGCTTGTCACGACCAGGTGGTGTCCAGCCCCCCGTTCGCCTGGCGAATTTGGGGCTCACCGGTGTCCTGGCTGTTGTCCCAGCTCAGGTGAGCCTCTGGAGACACCTGGCTGGGCTGCGGTGACGTGAGCCCGAGGGCCTGGGAGCCCCGCGGTTGCCGGCGCGAGGGCCCGGCTGTCTAGGGCCGCCACTGCAGCGCCGGCCGGGAGCGAGGGAGGAGGGCGCGGGGCGGGGGCTGCTGTGTGCACGCCTGTGCGCGGGGCAGGGGCTGCTGTGTGCACGCCTGTGCGCGCGTGTGGACGTCCGCTTCCCGTGAGCACTGCCCGAGCGCTGCTGTTTTGCACCTGACCGGGATCGAACCGACGCAGCTCCGGCTAAAGCGAGGGAGTCCGGCCTCTGACGGCGCACAGGGTGGTCCAGGTGGTGCGAAGAGGCGAGGAGATCTCCAGGCAGCGACTTTCTCCTCCGGATGTGGAGGTGCCCACTTCGCTGATGAACCCGGTGTGTGTAGGTGAACATGCACACATTTGTGTATGTGTGTTTGGGTGCAGCGTGTCTCCAAGGAGCCCGCGGTCAGCAGCACCGTGTGACAGCGGTCGGAACCGCTGGTGCGCCGGGATCTATATTTAGCCCCGGATGAGCTCCAGAGGCCGAGGGAGGGTCTCTGAACCGGGTGCATAAAGCGGAAGAGCCTAGGGAGCAGGGTGTTGCGCTCTTGAATGTCTGGTACAGTCAGACTCAGATGGGGTGAATAATGACTCTTTCCTCCTGAGAACAGCAGCCGGAGCTTGGCATGTGATAGCCGCGTCTCAATTTGAAACATAGTTGCACGGCTGTGGTAAAACCTGTGCTAACACACAAGGAGGCTACAGTTCAGCACAGTGATGCCTCATTGCAGATTAGGGAGGACTGTGACTGATCAGATGAGGTTTGGGGGAAATACAGAATTGATTTTCAAAAAGCCATACAAATAAAAATTTTTGGCGGTTGCTATTTTCCTAACAGAATAAAAGAATGGCATCTTGTTAGAGCCTGTCATTAGTGCTTATTTTAATTTGGGGGGGGGGACAGTGTTGGTCCACTTTTGACAGAAATCAGGGTTTGCAAGCATTGCTTTATTATTCCTTTCAAGCAGATTTTCTGGCCAAGATGAAAAGATCAGCTCGTGATTAGCAAATTTCTTGTTGGCATCATTCCACTACATGTCGGTCAGTCCTTTGTTTTGTTGGAGGTGGCAACATTTCTGGCTCCCAAGCATACTGGCTTTGTACTTTCCAGCTCTCTAATGGAGTGCTATGTTAAATTCTTAGAATTTATTTCTCCCATGGCTCATTTTCTCTGACCCTACCACACCTGATACCTGAGATAACACTGTCTTTTGGAATACAAAATCACCAGAAAGCATCTACAATTATTGTCTTTTTTACCCCAGCTTAGCATCTAATCTAATCTATTCTTAGGTACATATTATTTAATGTTTCTAAAAATGTATTATTTATCATAATACACATTTCGTGTATTATTGGTAACATTACATTCTGATAATCTAAAATTAACCACCAGCTAATAAAGTACAATAGACCTTTTCAAAAAAATGACAACTGAATAACTCCGATCTAGGAAAAAGAAATGAAGGGGAGAAGCTGGGTGAGAATCTAGACAAGGTGTAAGATACCTAATAACGGCACAGGAAGTGAGGGAACCAACATTATCAATCTCCAAAGGCTACTTGGAAGAAGTGAACTTTGGAGAAGCAGTTTGGATGGCTCTAGCAAGTCTCCCTGTGAGACAAGAGATGGGGAAAAGAAGGTATTCTCCTTTACCTAGAAAAGAACTTGGAATTCCCGAAGCAGGGATTGAGAATCTTGATTCTGATGCTACAAATAATAAGTGGAAAAGACATTATAACATATCGTGAAGCCTGAAAGAGACAAATTATGCTGTTGAAAATACAGCTTAAGATGTATGGTATTTTTGTTGTTAGTGGTTCAATTTAGGTGTTACCTCCCCACCCCCTTCACTTTTCTAGAACTACAGTTGTCCTATTTTGGTTCTCCCATTAAACCTACTTAAAAAAATAGATCTATACCAACCCCGATTATCTTAAAATAACAGATATTATAGCCTCGTGCTATGGACAGATTTCTGCCCTGGGATTAGGGAGATGGGTTTGGAGCCCTAACAAGTCATTTGTTCTCTCCCTCTATCTGCAATGTCTGTAAAGTCGATGGGGTGTTGAACTAGGTGATTTATGAATCTCTTTTTGTTCTGTTACAACTGCTTTATTTTGGTGTACTCTCACTTTGTGCATTTGTGCCCTAAATGGGATGGAAGATGAAGGATGAAGTATGTGCAGCTACCTTCTGGGTGTAGGGAAATGAAGAGAAGAGAGTAAAGTTTCTCTGTATTGATAAAAACTATGTAGAGATTCAATATTTTCTTGACCTCCTGTTTGCTTTTATTTTTCTTCTGTAACTGTGCCAAAAATTACTATCAAGAAGGTTGAGTTGGAAATTTTTTTGACTTAAGTCAGTGCTACTATTTATGAAATTTTAAAAAAGATTTTATTTATTTGTTTGAGAGCAAGAGCCCAAGCACAAGGGGCAGAGGGAGAGAATCTCAAGCAGACTCCCCACTGAGCATGGAGTCTGACGTGGGGCTCGATCTCCTGACCTGAGCGGAAACCAAGAGTCAGATGCCTAACTGAGCCACTCGGGTGTCCCACCATTTATGAAATTTTTAATCAGTCTTTGACCTATCATTTTTACTGAGGTTTATATATTTACTATTCCATTTCAAGGTATGTCTTTATCTAGAAGTCATTCATTTGATTCAGGTTTTATTGGAAGCCCTGATACGAAAATCAGTTTCACGCAGGGAAAATACAAAATAACCATGTAGGGAAGGAAAACCCTTTGCAGACCACCAGGATTGTTCTATTTATTGAAAAGGGAAGGACAGAGAGGGAGGGATAAGCTTAGTTTTTCAAGAACATGCAGCCAAAAAATAAAATTATCCCAGGAACCATGTTCCATAATAAATGTAAATAGAAAATTCTGCTTGTTTACTACATGTCCTCACTAAGTATCAGGTCATTTTTCTGCTGAAATGAATTGGGTTTAGAAACATAAACCCTTTTCGAAATGATATGATGTTCTGTAATTTGGCCTAAGAGCTATCGTACAGATGATTCTACACCTTCTATCTGTGTCGTCCGTGTGGTCGCCACTAGCCACGTGGAGACCTGTAAACTTAAGTTTGATTAAATTAAACAAAATTAAGAATTGAGTTTCTTTGTTGTGCCTGCCATATTTTAAGCACTTAATAGCTACTGGGCAGCTGATGGCGACTGTCCTGGACAGTGTAGAAGGGGACCATTTCCAATATCCCAGAAGGTTCCTTTTGACAGCACGTAATTAGATCAGGATGATTTTGATTAGCCAGAAGATCACTTTTGTCCCCTGGGAAAAAGAAGTAATTAATTCTCATTGTATTTGGGCACCTAAGTCCTACAACGTAAGACCGACGGACTTTTTCAGCCAGTGTTTGTTTTCAGCTGTACAGCATGAACAGTGCCACTATCCAAAGCTCAGTAATATGCCAGGATCACAAACACCAATTTCTGAGGTTTTTTCCGCCCAGAACTCCAGTTGTCCTTTCACTTTTCCAAACCAGCTCCCACTGTTTTCAGCTGGAAAGCGCCAGTGTTTTCACAGACCAGGAAGGTGGAGCCATCTGCTGTTCAGCTCAGGAACTACATGGAAGCTGTAGTTTGAAAACAAGGCATGAAGAATATGGATGTGTCCTGTTCCCACGCAGTAAAGATTAACCTTGTAGGAAAGTTCCAAATGACTCTCCAGGCCCATGTAGAGTTGTCATGTAGTGAAATTTTGTTTTGTGTTTTAGTAAATAAACTGCTAACAAGATATCTCCCAAGACAAAAGATGACAAATTTTTTAGCTTTAATTTTCTTCCAGGGAAACCAAAGATAGTAATTATTTGAGTCACAATTAGTAAATTAGTGAAGATTTAGTAAAAGTTTTCTTAAGTAGCATCCAGGGTAAATCAAGCAAAATGCAAATTCTTTTTTTTTTTTTTAATGAAATCTTGTAACATTGTAAGTAATACCACCAAGTTCATCATTATGGAGAGAAATAAGACCTCCTTTAATAAGAAATATTCACTTTTCCCTCCTTGATTATGAAACTTACTAAGCATTTGGGGCTCAGTTCCAAAGAATGTACCCATGTGGGAGTGAGTTACTTTTTCTTCACGTGCCAAAGAAGTGAGTTGTTTCAGAGTTGTCTAGTCTGCATTGTTTGTGTTCTCAGGAACTATACCTCTCTTCTCAAGGAGGTCACCAGAAGTGTAGCATTTCTGCAGTTTCCAGAGCTGTTGCTACAAATCTCTGCCTTTAGGACTTTCCCTGGCTGGGGAAAGACATGAGAAGATAATCTTCTAGACCTTTTCAAGCTCCAAAGAAGCCATGTTTTAGGTATCGTCAGAAACGTGACTCCTACTTTCACCCCGAGTCAGTCCATAGTTCTCTACACACAGTCCATCCTCGTGTTCTAAGATCCAGTGGAGCCAAAAGCAGGCTAGACGTACTTGAGAAAACCAGGGAGAGTAAAGCTGAAACATGTGAACTCTTTCTCATTCAGCTTTCTGGAACCTCAAAGGAGAACAGGAAGAAGGTGCACCCCCCGCAAAGTGCAAAGTCCCTTTGGAATCGGGATGGGAATTGGGAAACCGGTAATTCCAGGATATTAAATTAAGCCTCTCCTCACTAAACAAATATAGTTTCAAAGTTCAGCTGTGATAGGGAGGCCTTCCTCTACTTCAGTGGGTTTGTTTTTTTAAATTGGACCACATGCCCAGTGCTTGAACAGAAACAAAGGTAGTGATCAATATAAAGGCATTGGATTCGTTAAATATTTCACCAAAGTATTCTGTGATGAGATATGGATCGAAAGCTCCCTGTCCCGTGTTTCTTTTTGTTTTTGTTTTTTTGTTTTGTTTTGTTTTGTTTTTTTCCAGTCCTACTTTTTCTAGCTCATTCTCTTAAGTGTAAAGGCAATGCTGACTTGACGTTCTGGTAGAGATTTACAGAGCACCTACAGCAGATGCCAAAGGATAGCTTCTGACTTAGTTCCCACACCCGTCTTTTCCGCAGCCTCTTTTCCAATTTGATTGTCACCTGAAACCACCTTATCCCGGTGCACCTGCCTCTTCATAAATAACGTTGTGCAGAAGCAGTCACTAATTCAAACACAGTCTGCTGCTTAGAAAAAGGCAGCTTTTCATCTGGTGCTTTCGCTGCTTTGAAACCATTAGGCATGCCTTTCAAATCCATTCATCCCTTAAATCACCCAGAGCTTGCTTCCTCGCTTCTGGATCAATGTCAGGCTGAACTTTTCAGAGTCCTTGGAAGAGCATGATATATCTTCGTGACTGAATTAGCTGCCCATGCAACATATCTAGTCTGTCAACCAACTTTTCAGCTTACTAAGTCAATTTTAAGAAAGAGCATTCATCTTGTACACCTGAGTTGGATAGATCTTTTGCTTCCCGTTGGGAAGTTTCCAATAGAACCTGTGATCTCTATGCTAATTTCATGGCTCTAAGCTTTCGTTTAGCCTAGTTCATGGTTTTAAAAACCAAAATCTGCTTCCCATTGTCTCTTCGCATCTTTCCCCACCCCAAAGTGCCATCTCAATTCAGGGGGAAAAATACCTGTTTAAATATCTCTACCCAAACCAGAAGAAGTGTCCTGTTAAAATTCTCTAACTCCATTTGATTGGCACTACCTGAAAATACGAGGATTCTTTGATTTCCAAGGAGCCAGGCTTGAATGTGTTAGACCAACCTTCCCTTCAGAACCGCCATGTTCTTCTTTGATTCGGTAAATCACATCTAGGCTCTGTACAGGTCTGCACCTGTTCCTAAACTGGGGTCTGAACTCCCCGAGGGTGTAAGCAGAGTTGGTGGTACATTTCCCTCAGGGCAGTGTGGGGAGAGGTTTGTGAACCCCCCAGAAAGTTAAGAGCCACCGGCCACATTGAATATATGGTTTCCCAGGAAAGGATTTACAAATGAAACTTTTTGTAAGGTGAGAATTGTTTGCGAGGTGAACCTGTCCTTGCCTTATCTCATTGATAGTGATTTGAATAAAGTCAGCAGTTTTTTTCAAGTATCTCATATGAATCTTTTTTTTCCTAAAGGAATTAACTACTTTGAAGTTTGACTTAATAGTAAACTAATGCCAGCGTTTACCCTAATGCTGTCACACATTCTAATTTTGGAAAAGTCGGGTTCTCCTGAACAAGATTTTTGGTTAGCGGAGAGGTCTGTCGGGTTGGGCAGCATCTGTGCTGAGAAGGGTGGTAGCGGAGAGGTTGGTTTTGAGATTGTACTGGAAAAGGCAGAGGGGAGAATTGAGAGTTTAAAGGACCGTAGAGATAGATAATATTAATTGTGAGAGCTGTAAGGAGAAGGTTTGCTACAGATGAGAAATCAGAACTACACTGAGACGAAAACAAATAAATAAATGGGGTCTCTGGGATAAGAGCAGTGTCACCCTTTGCCCTTCTTCCATTACGGAAACCATTAGCAAATGATTCCTGGCATTAATAGTGCCTGGGAGTAAATGCTTTTCTGCATTCTCATGTCCAGTACTTGGGTATTTTCTCTGTTTTTTTTTTTTTTTTTTTTTTTAAACAAGAACCAAGTTAATATTTAATCTTCTGAGCCTCGTTTTTCAACTCCAGAACCAGAGCAAGTAGAATTCAAATCTTGGATGAGAAATCTGAGTATTACTGAACAAGCAATAGTTCTTGATGTGGGTGATGCCAGGGGAGATACTCGAAAGAAAGAAACTACTATGTTTGTCTTCTTAGGTATATGAGGTCCGCTTCATGGACAGTGCTTCCTGGACCATCCTGCTGGCCTCCCCTCGTTGGTCAAATGCATTTCCTACACCATGCAGTTTCTCTTTCTTTTGAAAATGGCTAGACTGGCCACTTGTTAGAGATTGTCCAGAAACGGGTGGTGAATACTGTGATCCATGATCTTTATTTTCTTCATTTGTCTCAGTAAGATTGTTTTTTAACTGGAGATCTATGAAGTAAACACAAGCATTACTCTCTTTAATTGAATCTGAGATGCCATCCATTGTAAGACATTCTTTAATTTCATATTGCTAAAAAAAATACTGTTACACATGCCTTATTATCACTATGTGCATTCCAATTACAAAGACAGTAAATGTTAACATAGTGTATCTTAAAATCCAAAATCTCTGCCTAGATGGGATTGTGCCTTGATTGCAAAGGTCAGTAATGTAAATAGTTCTGCTGTCATGATAGTATTGCTTGTTTTTGTTTTTTTTTTAAGATTTTATTTATTTATTTGGCAGAGATCACAAGTAGGCAGAGAGGCAGGCAGAGAGAGGAGGAAGCAGGCTCCCCACTGAGCAGAGAGCCCGATGCGGGGCTAGATCCCAGAACCCTGAGATCATGACCTGAGCTGAACGCAGAGGCTTTAACCCACTGAGCCACCCAGGCACCTGGTAGTATTGCTTCTTACTAAGAATAATTAGTGGCATTAATACATCTTGACAGCAATGACTTACATGGACCATGTGAAGCACAGGAATTGTTCTTACAGCCTACAGTTTGGGATAGACTGGCAGATTTTTCATTTTATGGTTAAATATTATAGGTTTAAGGACGTCCAGTTGTAGCACAACATGATGTAGTGAAATAAATTTGGAACCTGAGGGTCTAGGTTTGAAATACGGTCCGATCTGTCCCTAATCTGCTATGTAACCCCAGTCAGTGATGACAGGTTTTCTGAACCGTAGCTGCTTACGCAGTCAAAACAATGGGAGGATGTCTGCCAAAAAGGGTAGCTCTAAGAATCCCAAAAGGCATTTGTAGGCAGTAAACCTTACACAGACTAGAATTGCTGACCTTCTCAGAGCCTTCTGCGCTGTGCGTCTAGGCATTTCCAGGTGAGCGGCTTTGAAGGGGAATCAGAGCAGTTAGGGAAGGTGGAACGTGGAGACCTTTCCCTTGCTCCGAGGATCCCATAGTAGCAGAATGGGAGGGAGGGAGAGGGCCTAAGGCATGGGAAGGAAGCCGTCTCGAGTGTAAGGCAACGTAAGAAAATAGGACCTACGTGCACGAATGAGGGCCCGGCGTCTCTCGGAGCGACTCGGATCTGAGCGGTCGGTCGTTGCTCTGTGCAAGTTTGACAATCACGATGCTTCGTGGGAGAATGAGCTCAGCTGATGATCAGCAGAACTTGGGGGTGATTAGAAGGCAGAAAGTGACCTGTGACATACCCTCTTCTTGAAACTGATCCGTAGTTGTCATAAGCTCTGTCCCCAATTCAGCCACCCCAGGTAGGTTCCGTGGTTATTTGCAGTATTTTCCTTGGTGCTTGGTTTGGGGGGGGTGTGCCTAAGTGTGGATATTTTGTGCCTCATCAGGGAAATCCCATGAGTGACCCATTCCCAAGGAACGACACAGAAGACTCATGCCGTCACTCTAATAAGGCTCTAAGAAGAACTTTGCCATAAGAGAATTTAATAGCTTTGTCACGATTTAGGATTTGGGAAGGAGTGAACAAAATTGAGACCCATTTTCTAAATAAAACACACACGTTGGGGGAGACAGTGGTGGCGTTACCTTCTGCAGTTCTCACACTGCGAGGCACCGGATCAGGGCTTTGTCAAATCGGAGCCATGGTCAGAGCTGAGTCCTCGTCTGCTTCGTGGGGGTAAGACGTTGAGAAGTACAAATACTTGTGGCTTTGGCGCTGATTTCTTGAAAGGGAGCTGGGTGACTCTGGACTATCGAGGGCTAGTGGTTTCTGTTAATAAGCGGAAGGTGGCGGGGGGCGAGATTCACAGGCGGGGGGTCCACTGCCGCACGGGCTGTGACGTCCCAGCCTGGTCACCTCGTTCCACCTTCCAGGGTTTGCACGTGAATCGCAACAGGCGATTGGAGCAGACTGTGGCGGCACTGGGGCTCTGGCCTCTTCCGTGACCTGTGTTGCGGTCAGTGCTAATCGCTTAGGACACACATTCTCCCGCCTTGTTACAGCCTTTGTGTTCTCCTCCCTCAGGCCGCCGGGCACCCACTTCTCACTGGTGGCAGTTGGACAGTGAGGTGAAGTCTGTTCTTCATCCCAGACGAGATGATCTCTATGATCCTTTTGAACTTTCAGCATTTTCTGATTTTTCTGAAATTCCCAAGTCTTTGGCCAACCATCTCCCCGAATCACTTTATTAGAATGGTTTCAGTAGTGATGAATAAATGGAGAAACTGAAGAAAATTCGTGGTTCTTGGCAGAAAAAATAAGAAAAGCCCAACTCCCAGGGCACGATGGAATCCCACCTGTGATGCTGCTCGTGCTGGATGCTGTATGGTTTTTGACCATCTTCAGCTTTTGTAAGCCGGAAGTGGTAACCAAATCCGGATGGATGGCTCCCTGCAGGCTCTCAGACTGAACTTTGAGATGCTTCTCATCTTGGGTCCCAGAGTCTCTGTTTATGGACATTTCGAGTTTCTCAGGGAAAGGGTAGATGAAAAAAAGGCTCTTTTAAAAAAAAAATCTTCCTGCCAAGGATAAGTTGTTTGCAAAGATTATATTGCACATGAATCATACTCAGAAAACTGGCAATCTGAGGAGGACAGAAACACACTTTGTCCACTGTCTTATAAAATGTTGACATTGAGTTCTCTATTTAACAATGACTTCAGCTAAGCTCAGAGCATTTGTGTTAATGCTTATGTCCTGTAGCTCCTGATCCTTTGGGTGTTATGACCATGTCCTGCCTCAGCGAGAGACATGGCAATGATGACGCACGTAGTGACAGATCTCCCAGAGTGATTCTCAGTAATCAATTTCTTCCCATTGGTGGCTGTTTTTTCCCTCCAGCATTCTCCCATGGCATTGGTTTGTGGTTGGGATAGAGTACAAAAGGCTGAAGCTTTTCTTCTGTTTCTTTTTCTTGATGTTTCCTTCCCTAAATGCTGTTTTCATCTGCCAGGTTGTCCTAATAGTAGATTTTTTCCCCAACACTCCACCCCTTGGCCACCCTTGCCAAGGCGCACGCCTGCGTTATGATGCCATGGTCCCCGTTGGCTGCAGCTGGAGCAGATGCCCTTGGAGTGGAGCATGTGCCTTCCCAGACAGGGCTCCACACCCCTCTCCCATTCAAATGTAAATATCCTTGGCATCTTGAAAAGAAGGATTAGCCCAGGTTGTGTCCTCCTGCGGCCTTCACACACCCTCTCCCCCTGGGTCCAAAGCTAGGGCTGGCTTCCCGTATTGTTTGCCTTCTGAAACCCTCAGTCTGTCGGCTCCTGAATGCCTGCATTGTCCAGACACGCTGCCCGAAACCGACAGTCTATTCTCGGGTCCCGAGCTCTGTCCCTAGAAATCCGAGTCACAACTTAATAGCCTGTGGCCTCTACTGAGCCCCTCTAAGAAGGGCTTTGTGAGTTGCAAAGCATATGAATGGAGAGGACTGGCACCAGGCTTCCTGTCCCCCAAATCAGGAGCCTCTCGGCCAGCGTTTGCTGAGAACGGAGGCATTATAGAGCCCCCACCCCAAAGGAATTTGACACAAATGGGTGAAAATCGGCCATGTCAGACCTCCCAGTGGAAGCTGGAGGGTCAGCATTGAATGTCTGGATTTACATACACGCACCTGTAAACACACATGCACGCGTGCACACACACACATGCACCTGTGCATACGCACACACACACACAGTACTTGAAGTCTAGGCCTCTCTCACAATTTCACTTTTTCAGCCTCTGTCCTGCTTGTCTCCTGCTATACCCAGTGTCAGTCCGGCATTGCCTGTCGTGATGCTGAGTCTTCCAGCAGCTTCGAAGGCTCGCACGCTCTCCCCGGCCGGCGCTCGGCTCTGTGGGATGAACCAGTGCGAAGCCCAGCTCCGTCCTCCACAGGACGATCTCCGCATGCGGCAGCCGGAGACTCGAGCTCAGATCCAAGCTGGATCCTCCGATGGAAGCGTGGCCTGGCCTCGGGCGGCATGAGGTTGTGCTCAGTCGGCCGGTGCGCGTGTTCCTCCGAGGGCGACTTGCGTTCTCGAGGCGCTGCTGTTCCATCCCAACCAGCCCGTTTCCAAAGTTAGCGACTCCCGCATCGCCGCGCTTTCCTTCCACGGCATTTACTGACGCTGCATCCTCTCCCCTTAAACCCGCTGTAGGGAAGCATGCCTCGGACGCCCCCCTTCTCGGCCATGTTCGACAGCAGCGGTGACAACCGGAACCTGTACCAGGCGGCGGACGCGGGCTGCGCGGGCCTGTGCTACCACGACAACAACCTCCTGTCGGGGTCTCTGGAGGCGCTCATCCAGCACTTGGTGCCTAACGTGGACTACTACCCGGACGTAGGTACCCCGTCCTGGGAAGCGCATCCCTGCTGGTCTTTACAAGAAATTGCAACGTAGGGGCAGGGGCCCCAGATACTCCTGAATTGTATCTGGGCTGCTAAGAATTTTTCAAATCAGAAAATGCCTATTGATTATTGAGTGTTTTGAGATCCAGTGGAGCCCGCATGTGATTCACATTTTGATTATTGTCTGCATATCAGTTTCTTCTCGGGGCTGGTACCACACTGTAGGGGGCCAGATGCCATCCAAGTGCGGTATCTGTAGGTTGAATTCATGTATATGCCTCGTCCTTGCGTAGAAACGCCGGAAGACAGTGCATACTCCTAGGATACTTAAATGCTTGTTTTCTTTCCAAGACCATCTCCATACTGAGGAAAGTGAAGTCGGACAGGAAGACTTCCTAGAAAGGGGAACAAGAGGCATATTCAAGATGCGGTTCATATGTTTTTCTTGGATAGCCAGCCTTTTCATGGGTAATACTTTCTAGTCTAGAGAAGTCACTTACATTTTCTCACTCTCCACGGCAATTCCAAGAGGCCGGAGCGGAGAGCACTGAAATTCAGAATGCTGAGCGAGCCGCACACGGTCTCAGCCAGCACCAGCATCAAACCTAGGTCTCTCTGTTTCTGGGCAAGTGGTGTTTTTCTCCCCGTTTTCACTGGTGCCAGACTTGCCCTTGTTACTGAACAGCAGTTGGTAGTTGATAAGGAGGTCATGAAACCATCTAGACACAGAGTCACATGTTTTTATAAATATAACGATGACCTTGGTGCGCAAAGGATAGTTTGTGCTTGCCGCCTAGTTCACCATAGTGTTTCTCCCTGAGTTATCTCTCTGTGCGATTTGTTATATAGCATTGTGAAATATGTTGCCACACAGGGAACACTTGTGATCAGAAGTAAAAGGAATCCCTTGTTCAGCCCTGTAAGTGTTTATGAGCTAGTAAAGGCGCCTAAGGGGGGAGGCGGGGGTAAAAAATAAAAAAAAAAACAAAACCCACAAAACAAAATGAAAAACAGCCTTGGATTTTTCTTTTCACTGGGAGTCTGAAACTGTTATAGCAAATAAACCCTACTTCATTACTGGCTTCTTGGGAGACAATGTAGTTAAGAAAAAGTATACAGTGTGATATTGTGTTTTATCAAGTTGCTTAGCCTCCGAGGGAGTAAGCAGATTACTTGAAAGCCCGCCTTTGAATGTTCTAGCACCAGCGGATGGACTCTGCTGGGTGCCCACCAGACACACTGGAGAATCCTCGAGCTGTTGTGGGCTCGGTGTTTTTTTGGTTTCCATTGAGTTACCATAATATCTGGACCCAGAACAAGATTCTGTAGGGGTGATCTGTTTAAGTCAGATCTGCGTCTCTGGGCTGAATTTCATTCTCCTTAGCGAGAGTGAGTGATGTGTCCTGGTGTCCTGGCGCCCAGAGGGAGGGACGTGAAAGTGTGCTTTGAATAATTTCAGTAGATAAACTTATCTTGTGCTTCTGTTATTTTTAGTGTGGTTGAAGGAAAGAGGTACATCAGAAGGCAAAGGAAAAATCTGTCTTAAGGTGTTTTACTACGAAGCATTATTATTTTTTTTAACATTTTTTTTTAATTTTTATTTTTTATAAACATATAATATATTTTTATCCCCAGGGGTACAGGTCTGTGAATCGCCAGGTTTACACACTTCACAGCACTCTCCTAGCACATACCCTCCCCAATGTCCATAATAACCCCACCCCCCCTCTCCCGACCCCCCTCCCCCCAGCAACCCTCAGTTTGTTTTGTGAGATTAAGAGTCACTTATGGTTTATCTCCCTCCCAATCCCATCTTGCTTCATTCATTCTTCTCCTACCTCCTTAACCCCCCATGTTGCATCTCCTCTCCTTCATATCAGGGAGATCATATGATAATTGTCTTTCTCCGATTGACTTATTTCGCTCAGCATGATACCCTCTAGTTCCATCCACGTCGTCGCAAATGGCAAGATTTCATGTCTTTTGATGGCTGCATAGTACAAAGCATTATTTTTTGAAACTGCAGTGTGTTAACTTTGATCGAGAGAACTTAATGACATAAGATGTGTAAACTATGGGGGAGATATTAGTCTCAGAGAGACTGTAACCACGGTGACTGTTTTCCTCTCGCCACAGAGAACGTACATATTCACCTTCCTACTCAGCTCTCGGCTGTTCATGCATCCGTATGAGTTAATGGCCAAAGTTTGCCACTTATGTGTTGAGCACCAGAGACTAAGTGATCCCAACAGCGACAAGGTACGATATGCCTTGAACTTTACTATTCTCTGTTAGGCTTGGTAACTCTGTCGCTTAGATTTTGTGACGCTGCCTCCCTTCCCCCGGGCTGAAGGGCATAAATGGTGTCACGGCTGTGCAAAGGCAATGGGGAATGGCATAAAGAACTGTGGAGGCTTGGACACCGGAATTAATGTTCCTTTTCATCTAAGATCTTTATTTCTCTAACGTTCTTGGTCCTACTGAATCACTTCAGTATATAAAAATACTGCGATGTTACTACCCAAGAGAAAAGCCAGCACAGTGTGTGTGCTGGTCATTATGGTCAGTATGGTAGAATTTTTAAAAAATAAACCATCATGTCCTTCTTGCGAAACAAACCAGCCCCCGCAGTGTAAGTTCAAGGCCATGGAAGAGCCCTAGATCCTGCCGGAAGTTGGTGCCACTTGGCATTGACTTGGGGGAGGAGGACTAGACTTCTTCAAGCCCAAAGACTTTACAGGAGACGTTTACCAGTGACTCTGTTCAGTTACAGATGTGACGCCGTCCGTGCTGATAGAGATCACTGAACGAGATGTGCTCTTTCTTCCAGAACCAGATAAGAAAAATTGCACCCAAAATCCTTCAGCTCCTGACGGAATGGACGGAAACGTTTCCTTATGATTTTCGGGATGAAAGAATGATGAGAAACTTGAAGGATCTGGCTCACCGGATAGCCAGCGGCGAGGAGGTTGGTGTCCTGAGTCTTAGTGAAAGCACTTGAATTTCCAGGCCGAGCCTTGGTGGGAACTGGTGCTGAATTGTGTATCACGATCTCCACATCTTCCTTTCTGTGTTGCCTTTGGGCAAGTCTTCGACATAGCCTCGTGGCCCGTTTGTTGTGTGGAATGGGGAGGATTACACAATCCCACTTGGAAGGGTTATCATCTGGAATTTTATGTGATTAATCTGGGGGTGCGTTCGTGTCCATTCATGCGTAGGGTTCACGTTGCAAGGGTGTTTTAATTTTACTTGTACTTTTCTTCCTTCTGAAAGGTTTGACACAGCAAGTTACATAGCATGTACAATAATACATATCATATTAGTAGATCTAAACACAGGTAGAACATAAATAACATGGTAACGTGTTAGCAGATGATAAGTTGTGTGTTGATACATCAGAAATAGACACTTTGTAACCACGGAAGGGAGAAAACACAGGGTCTGGAAGCGACTAGCAGGACAGGACTGCTGCGGTTTCGGCGTCAGCTTCGGGTAAAAGAGAAGCACAGTTGGTTATGGGATTTTCACCATCAGGAAAGAAAGCCTACTAGTTCTTCGGGGCATTAAATTAAACGAAATTTTAAGAACTTTCTTATGGAGAACTTTATCCAGGGGGCACAGAATGAGATCAGGGAGACTGCTCCGTGTAGGTTTTGTAACAAATGCTCCTTGATAAAAAACCGAGGCTGTGTGATTCCTGTGTCATTAGCAAAGGTCATTCTTCTGGAGAGGAGAAGACAAAGAGGAAAAGATCCAAGTCTCCTGGTGGCCGGAAGTTGGTTCAAGGCTAGTACCTAGGGCAGGTGGAGAAAAGTGAGTCTCTTGGATACTCTGTCATAAATACCACTTCCCTGCACCAAGCCTTTGACAAGAGCTAACTAGCTGTTAAATCAAGCAGGGTGATCCTCTCTGAAGGAGGCCTGGAGGCCTGGTATTTTCTGCTGAGGCATGTTGGGCAAGGGTGTCTTTGTAGCTTCTGTGAGCCAGTAAGCTCCTGGGGGCAGAGCCCTTGGGCGCAGATACAGCCCTTCCACGCAGGGAAAGACGGACAGAGCGTTTGGCCACTGGAGAGATGTCTTGTTTTGTTCGTCTTGAAATGCATTTTCCCTTCAGAGTGACCTTCCTTGAGAACACGCTCCCTCGGTGCCGCGCCGTGAAGATCAGTAACAAGATGCCCTCTCTGTTGTGTCTGCTTCTGGTGAATCTATTTTAAGACCATTCCCCCCACCTTAAAAAATTATTTCAGATTTGCAGTTGACAAACTTGACTCGCCTGCAGTTATGTCCTCATGAGAGTGGATTTAACCCTTCTGCTGCTCCCATGTGACGTTGTACTGAACCCTGGTGATCAAGACGGCTGTGATTTATCCGTAAGGCTGAGTGAGTGGGTTCCTGAGTCGTTTTGCAAGTTATGACTATTAAAATTATTTTGCCGGTTTGCCTGTGATGGGTTTCAGCCAGGTATGAATTGGTGGGTCCGCCACGCACAAAGGCAGAAGTTCAGTGCCACAGGGTGGTTTTCTAGCCGATCTTACTCAGCCTGTGTCTGTCGGGCTGCTTGGCTGCATCAGTCCTGGTTCAGTGAACGCGGGTTAGGACAAGATGCTCAAAAGATTAGTGGCATCGTAAGGACTTTTTCTTGTATGAAGTCCGAGTCTGGAGTCAGTCGGTACCACATTTAATTAAGTTGTACTTTAAGTACCTAACTTGATAGGTCAGTCAACTGACCTTCCCCCGTTGCCTTTTTTAAAAGGTAGGAATGGTCACTTGATCCTTTCCAAAGGAACACCTGAAGAATCTTTTACAGATAAAAAGTTGGCATTCTGAAAGTGTCTGATGGGTGGCCTTTGGTTTGTCGTGTGGTGGTGGTCAATGAGGGAGATGACTTATATCTGTGTCAGTCTGATTGGATCCTGTCTGGTTTTTTGGGTCAGGCTCAAGCCCCTCGAGTGCTGGGAGGAAGTCAGAGGCCCCCAGGGCCTTCGAACTGGCTTCTTGTGAACACTCCTCTGTTAATAGCAAATCCTTGATAAACCTTGAGATTGTCAGATGGTTTTGAGTGAGAAAAGAGGAAACGAGAAGGTAAGCCAGGTGGAACCAAGGAATGGATCAACCCAGGGCTTGAGCAGCCACGCGTCCCCTGCCTTGATCAGGTTGGGTTTTACAGGGAGAGGCCGTTCCTTTGGCCCCTTCAGTCCTGTTTCTGGAATTGGCCGCTGTTGGCATCTGGTCGATCTGAGCGGGCTTCAGCGGGTTCCCAGATTCCTTGTCTTCTCTGTTCCTGCAAATCGAGGAGGCATCTGTGCTGTGTTAATGCCCCGGTCAGCTCTAAGATCGTGTGATGGATGCTTTCCTCAGAGAGACGCCTTCCCTCGCCACCCCAACCACTGTCCCCCTGCAACACCCTCATTGTTGGCTTTCACCACCGTTTTCTTCAGAGCACCCTGTGGCTAGGAATTACTTGCTTTTTTTTTTTTTTACTATTTGTTATCCACCTCCTCCCCCTCCCCTCCGCCAACTCCTGGCGCCCTCTCTGTTCATCGTAGCGTCCCTAACTCCTAGCTCAGTGCCCGGCATCGCGTAGGTACTCAGTAGCCTGCGCATGAATGAAGGAGCGAACTATGCAGTTTCTGGAAGAGGAAAACACATACTTCCCTCCGCAGGAAGGAGCGTGGGCTTGGCTGGAGACTTGTTGCTTCTCGCCCGAGACTTTAGGGATTTTTTTGGCAGTCAGTGACTCCAGGTGCGCCCTGTGTATGATTTTGTCTGGTTCTGCTGAATCTGCTGGGACAGTTCTGCATAATTTGGCTTAATATGTTTCCCCCTGGGGATTGCCCCAAATGAAGTGGTTTATTAGGACTTGCCCGCAAGAAACATGAAATGGAGCTAATGACTGAATTACGTGACATGTGACTGTAGTGGGGAGAATGCAATTTTCTCTTCCTTAAGGGGCTGGTCTTTCTTCTATCTTTATTTGCCAGGTAATTACGGTCACTGGCATTGGAAGTTATAAAAAAGAATAAGTGCATATTTAGCAATTCATGACTCAGTAAGGAAGCACGCCTAACAACACAAAGCTTGGAATGGACTCAAATGGCAGCAGGAAACTTAAAAGAGGTCATACATGCATACGCTCTGTCTCTGTGCGTCTCTTTGTCTGTCTCTCTCACACACACACACTCACACACACGCTAGTTCTTCATTATTTGAATAGCTTTACCCTATTCCCTCTTGTATACATTTCCCCCTTACAGCTTATTGCTTTTTGCTCACTAGCTGAGTCCTTGACCATACATCCCTCAACCACTTCCCTTAAAAAAGTATGTTTTAAAGTGTAGAATAAGAGACTGTGGACTCTGAGAAACAAACTGAGGGTTTTGGAGGGGAGGACGGTGGGGGGTTGGGAGGGCCTGGTGGTGGGTACTAAGGAGGGCACGGATTGCGTGGAGCACTGGGTGGTGCATAAACAATGAATTTTGGAACACTGAAAAGAAACTAAGTTAAATAAATAAATAAAAATAAAGCTAGTTAATAATCTGAAAAAATAAAAATAAAAAAAGAATCTTTCACCAGATACGCCAGTAGAGCATAGATCCTGATACTTTGCTACATACCAGCATCACCCGGGAATGTTGGGTATGACATTTGGGACAGGGACTGAAGAAACCATTTTAAGTTCACAGATTTTTAATGTAACTCAAAATGATGAAAGCAGAAGAGCGAGGGAGATGGGAACAAGGGATTTATTTTATTTTGTTTTATTTTTATTTATTATTGTTACTGAGGTCTAATTAGCATCTAACAGTCTATTAGTTTCAGGTATACAACTTAATGACTTGATATTTGCATATATTGTGAAGTGATCGCAGTAAGTCTTACTAACATCCATCACTACACAGTTACAGAATTTTTTTCCCTTGTGATGAGAACTTTAAGACCCGTTCTTTTAGCAAGTGTCAAAGATGCAATACAGTATTATTAACTATAGTCCCTGTAATCACGTCCCCAGGACTTATTTATTTTGTAATTAGAAGTTTTTACCTTTTGACCAGCTTCACCCGTTTTGCCCCTCCCCTATCCCTGGCTTCACCCCACCATGAGGGATTTAATTAGCCCTTAATTCAGTCTCGAGCTCCTTCAAATTCCAAAGAAAAAGACATTTTTCTTTGAGGGACAAGCATATTACCAAATAGATAACATCTTCTAAATTGGTAACGTTAATGCTGGGTGGAAGATAGGTTTTTTGAAGGTTCAACTTTTTAAACAGGTATTTCATTAATGATTTAGGGTGGTCTGTGAATAACGGAAAAAAAGAGGTGATCTAATGGGACAGTTTAAAGAACTGAGTAGAATATACTCCAGACAAGTAGAGACAAAGAAAAGAAAAAGAAGCCTGGGTAAGCTGCTTTTGCCTTGACTAAGTAAGAATCGGTCATTTCCAGAAGTGTTTGGGGTTTTCCTTAAGTATGCAGGTATCTGTCCGTCTGAGTTTCTGTAATTTGCTCTGGTGCACCGGGTTGCCTCTGTGACATGACAGGGCTCTTGTACTTGTAGGTAAGATGCCATTCAGTTTTCAAACAGTTAATCTCAGAAAGTAAGAGTGGGTAACGCCTTTTAAAAAGGGTCTGACTAAGCAGAGGAGCATAACCATAGGCCTTTCCACGTCTCAGTTCAGAGGGACGGCCCTCCTCGGAGGTGTTGACCTAAGGACCGGGTTAGGTCGGGGCCTTTCTCAGCTCCCTTACCTACAGGGATGGTGGTTTGCTTGGCAGTCTGGGGCGAGACAAGACAGAAGAGAGCGCCGTAGCTTCTGTCGTGGTAACAGGCCCCTGCGGATGGATTAATTGTGAAGTTATTTCTTTGACTTAACGAGTGCTCTGAAAAGTCAAGAGACTGGCATTGTCTCGAAGACGTGAGTCGCTTTGGAAAACGATTGGTCTTAAGGGTCGTGGCTGTCGCGCAGCGCGGGGGCGCCTGGCTGGTCGCGAACGTTCGCGCTGACTCGCGAGTGCGAGGGGAATGGACGTGAGTCACTGCAGGTCAGGTGCCAGCAATGAACAGCCGCTGCCTCCTGGTGCCAGCCGCGTCCTCTGTGCAAGTCCGGGGCGGGTGTGGGCAGGGGCGCGGGGAAGGGGTGATAGTGGTATTTTCTGTCCGGCTGGCGTCGCTTATAGACGGCCGAGACCGGGCATGAGAGGCGCAGGGAGATCAGGAAGGGGACCCGGCGGAGAAGCCTTAGGAAGAGGCTGCTCCGGGCGGAGAGCAGAGTGCTTTAGCCTGCGCGGGGTGAAGCGGGGCATGCCTGGGCCGGCCCAGGGAGCACTTAGTTCTGTGCAGTAGCTCATCAACGTGTGGCTGTGGGGTTTTCCTGGCTCAGCCCGAATCTTCCTCTCAGAGCAGCCTGAGCAAAGAGCTCACTTTCCAGGTCCGAAAAGGCCCCTCCTGGGCGACGTGTCCCTCTCGGACCTCGGAGCTGGGCTCGGGCGTCCTGTAACCGCGGCTTCTCGCGCCCGGGAGCGCAGGCCCGGGTTAGCCTGCGGGGGAAGGTCCACACGCAGAGTGACCCTGATCCTGCGCTTCTCCCCGGCAGACATACAGGAAGAACGTCCAGCAGATGCTTCAGGGTCTGATCCGCAAACTGGCCACGCTCAGCCAGTACGAGGAAGTCCTGGCGACGATCGGCTCCGCGCCCACGGATCGGCTCGCGGTTCTCAAGACCAAGCCGCAGTCCGTTCAGAGGGACATCATCACCGTCTGCAGCGACCCTTACACTCTGGCTCAGCAGCTGACTCACGTCGAGCTGGTAAGGTCCTTGTCACCGTTTGCTGTGGCAACGCGCACGTCGTCCGCGGTCACGTCCCGGAGACTGTTAGCAGGACCCAAATGGGAAGTGCTGTGGCAGTGGCTGTCTAAGCAAAACCTTGAACATGAATGTTTTTGACATTCAGAGAATTCACTTTTTTTTTTTTAAAGATTTTATTTACTTATTTGACAGACAGAGATCCCAAGTAGGCAGAGAGGCAGGCAGAGAGAGGGGGGGAGGCAGGCTCCCCGCTGAGCAGAAAGCCTGATGCGGGGCTCGATCCCAGGACCCTGAGACCATGACCTGAGCTGAAGGCAGCGGCTTAACCCACTGAGCCACCCAGGCGCCCTGGGAAATTCACTTAAACACTAGCAAGCAAGACTGAAGGGCAGATTGACTGACTCCCTCATCTTCACCCTCCATTTCCACGACTTGCCCAGCCTTTCACTATGCCGTGTGGCACTGACTTTGGCAGAAAGTTGCCTGTGCTCAGATCGCGAAGACGATGACAGTATTTAGGGTTAAAGGCTCATTTTAGAAGCTGCATAAAAAGCGGAGGCCGTGCCAGAAGTCAACAGGAGTTAACAGTCCATTTCTTCTCGTTTTCTTTACTAACGTTGATCTGCTGGTTTGGTGTTTCAGGAAAGGCTCAATTATATTGGGCCAGAAGAATTTGTTCAGGCGTTTGTACAGAAGGACCCTTTGGACAATGACAAGGTAATCGGTCTACCTAGAGGTCAGCTCTGAAACTGGAAATGGGACTTCTTAGTCTGTGATAGCAGATGCAAGAGACAGAGACTGGAATTATTTTGTCTTAGGCTTTACAGTCAGAAGGTGTTTTTTTCATTAGCCACGTCTGATTCATTGTGCTTTTCTTAAGCCTGGTCTTCAAGCACCGTCACCGTATTCTTACCCTATCACAAACCCTAGCCTCTTCTTCCTCCTTATTGGGAAATTAAATAAGCAAGTAGACACAGGATTTGCGGTGATGAGGGTCGGAGATAAAGGCGCAATGGTTTTAGCAGATTAAGTCAGAAAAAATACCAGAGAATGCTCCGCTCGTGACTCAGCAATCAGAGGGGCGGGAAAGACAGGACACACATGCAGTGAGCCGAGTAAGGGTCTCCGCTGCTTTGCTGCTGGTTTCAAGGTCAGTCTCTCGTGACAGGCTTGTTCCCCGAGTGAGCCACATGTGAAGCAGGTAGCACGCATGGATGTAAGATCGGTGAACACACATAAGAAATGGTTCCCCAGTGGCCCCCAGAAGCATCTTGAGTTGTTAGGCAAAGACTGGATCGTCCACTAGTGAAAACCCCCTTTGGAACTTAGGGGTAACAGCTGTTTTCCGGCCTTAGAATAGCTTCCCTCAGTACAGGAAGCAAGGATTCGGCTTTGCAGTAGGAGGCTAGTGGACTTTTTTTTGTTTGTTAGATTTTTTTGGAAGGAAGGAAAGAGGAGTGTAATTACCCTGTTCAGGCTTGGCCTTGAGCACCAAGATGAGCTGAACTCCTTTCGCTTTTGAAAAATGTGCCGTTCACCCTCCTAAGGACTGGGACGGCCCAGACTCTCATTTACCTCGCTTGGAAGATGTTTCGTTTCTTGCTACATGATGCTCTGAAATGTTGACCTAGACGGCATTTTAAGAGAAAATATCTTAGTCCCTGCTCTCAGCCTCTCCTCGCCATGTCGCTAGCAGCTGGCATTCCCACGCCACTCATCAGTCCCGGTTGCTTTGGAACATAGCCAAGACCCCTTTGAATTGTGCTTCAGAAGACAGTTCCCACTGAGAGTGACTTAGTTTCTGGGGGGGAAGGGCCCCATTTTGAACACTTCAGAGTACGCCTCTGGCTAAATCTTACGGATTTCACTGGACCGTAGGAAGAGACTGTGGTATTTCTGTGACGGGGTCCAGAATGTTAGTGATTTTCTCTCCCTCCTTCCCCATCCCCTTGTCTTGGATGGCTGTCTCGCTCCATAAACTGGACCAAAGGCCCATGTCTGACAGGGACGAGAGCCCAGTCCACTCTTTTTTCTTGGTCTCCAACTCATCTGCTCGCTTTGCTCTCCGCAGAGCTGCTACAGTGAACGGAAGAAAACCCGAAACCTGGAGGCGTACGTGCAGTGGTTCAACCGGGTCAGCTACCTGGTTGCCACCGAGATCTGCACGGTGAGAAGACGAGTTTTCCCTTTCTCCTCATCTCCCTTTATTCTTTTCATATTTATTTTACATCTGTTGGGTCCGCGTGTTGGATCACTGCCCTCCTTTTCTCCCCCGTCTCTGTACAGCCCGTAAAGAAGAAGCACCGGGCAAGGGTGATCGAGTATTTCATCGACGTAGCTCGGGAGTGTTTCAACATCGGCAACTTCAATTCCCTGATGGCCATAATCTGTGAGTGTTTTCTGGAAGGCACGGGTCCTTCACTTGTGAGGTCCTGGGAAGGGTGTCCACTAAAATGCACACGTAGTACAGTTGCATTAATGAAAACTCTACTTTTGGGGCGCCTGGGTGGCTCAGTGGGTTAAAGCCTCTGCCTTCGGCTCAGGTCATGGTCGCAGGGTCCTGGGATCGAGCCCCGCATCGGGCTCTCTGCTCAGCGGGGAGCCTGCCTCCTCCTCTCTCTCTGCCTGCCTCTCTGCCTACTTGTGATCTCTGTCAAATGAATAAATAAAATCTTTAAAAAAAAAAAAACCTCTACTTTTGAATTCCGAGTTGTTCTAGAATGTTCCAAATGCTTTAAATATCAGCATCGTACAAGTGCGCACACTCTGCTGGACGTGTGTGACTTCGTGGAGTACAGCCAGTCAGCTTGTCCTCCTCTAAATATTTACCGATAGAAGCTCATGAGGGAGAGATTTGTCTAAAAGGAGGATTTAGAAAGTGTTCGGGCAGCTTGTGTGTCAAGCATGATAAAATGTGTGATCTGAGACTGCGCTGTATGATGTTAGCAGCGTGGACCAGAGGGCGGCCCGAGAAACGGGATCTTGTGACCGTCCGTGCTCCTAGGACACCTGCAACCCCGTATTACCCTGGTGGACGAACTTCAGTCCTTCTTTGTAACATGGGATCTTAACACCAGTGACCATGTTTCTTTTCATTCATCCTGTAAACATAGTGCCCGGGTCATGCCACAGTTATTGATAGTGACTCTTTCATTTGAAAATACCCTATTTATAGGATAAATCATATGTTTATCCTATACATTTTAGGTAGTCAATAAATAGTTGAATATTTACTGGACCCTCTAGAGTCAGAGTCAGTTTGGAGTTGGAGTATCTACCGGATGTGACTCAGTGCTTTTGATCCCGGTAACTCCCCCCTCACCAGTTCTGAATTCCGTTTTCTTTTCAACATGATTTTCCTTGTTTTCTCGCTAAAAATACCACATTTTGGCTTTTTATCTGGTTTACTTCTTGAAAATAGTGAACAAAAAGACCATGTAAATCAGGGACCTGAAAGTCCACAGTCTAGGCGGTAGAAGTTCACTTAATTTTCTCCCTTATACCACTAAGAAAATGTCAAGACACACCATGTCGTGGGAGAAAGTATCTGTAATACATGACAGCTGAAAAAGAACTTGCATCCAGACTCTATAAAGGACCCTGTGAATCAATAGGGACACAAATAACCTAGTGAAAAACAGGGCAGATACTTAGGTTTGTCACAAAAGTTTGCTTCTGTATACTTATTATTATAGATAATAGTATATAAAAATGTGCTCCGTATCATTAGTCATCAGAGAAATACAAATTAAAATCATAGTGTAAAACCATTTCACACGTTGAAATGACTGAAATTAAAAGGACTGGGTGAGGGGCGCCTGGGTGGCTCAGTGGGTTAAGCCTCTGCCTTCGGCTCAGATCATGGTCTCAGGGTCCTGGGATCGAGCCCCGCGTCAGGCTCTCTGCTCAGCGGGGCCCCTGCTTCCCTCACCCCTTTCTCTCTGCCTGCCTCTCTGCCTGCTTGTGATCTCTCTCTCTTTGTGTCAAATAAATAAATAAAATCTTAAAAAACAAAAAAAGGACTGGGTGAACCAGATATTGGTGAAGATGAGGAGAAAGAGGAAGTCTGTGTGTTACTGGTGGGGTATGAGACGTATTTCTACTGTGGAAAACTGGTGGCTGTTTTTTTTATCAAGTTAACTTGCACTTAATAATGAACACTTTTTGGAGCATAATGTCGAATGACTTCTCTTACTTGTCTGTTTCAACTTTTTCTCCCATCTCCACTCCGTTCCGCGTGGGAAGCCGGCATGAACATGAGCCCGGTGTCTCGACTGAAAAAAACATGGGCTAAAGTGAAGACTGCAAAGTTTGATGTTCTTGAGGTACGTGGAGCTGGGGCCTTGCTGCTAACACTTTACAGCCAGGAAGTGAGATTCTTCTGTGTGAGCTTTGCCCTTGATCAGGGCGTCCTACAGGGAAGAAAGCCCGTCTCTCCTTACAGACGCAGGGAAGGGAAGGGCGTTAGAACTGGCAGAGGGGAGGAGAGATCGGTTGTAGCCCGGCCCTTTCATAGACAGAGGGTCCACCTTGGGGCGGACCGACTGAAGAAATAGCGACTTGTCAGCTACATCCTGTTGTTTGCCAGGATGGAGTCTGGATCCTGAGCCACTGGGAGTTCTGCCTCAGGGCCGGCTGACGTCCTGTATTTGCAGTGTCCCAGGGGAAGAGTTCCTATCCCTATGGAAATACTCACTTGCCGTCTTTCAGCACGGTTAGCTAACCTGCACAGAGGCTCTGCAGGGTACTTCGGAGGATAGTAAGAGTTGTCCATAAAGGCATTTGTGTTTGGATCATACTAATGTCGTTATCACCTTGGCATGTTGGTGCTTTGAATCAGTGGTCTTTGGAGATAATAAAAAAATGCCCTTTCCTAAGTTTTCTCCAAATTGGGAAGCAGCACTGACGTATTGCATTATTATGCCTTTATTCATATTGTCTAATGTCTTCTCCTTCTGATAAGACAGTACGCTTCGGTTACCTGTGAGTGATTTGTTGCCACATGCAAAGAACACGTTCACAACAAAGGGTCACTACGCACAGCCAACCGGCAACTGGTCTGTTAACATTTGAGTGAAACCTGGAAATGGTTTCCTGTGCTGCTTCTGATTCTCTGTTATCAGTTTTAAGTCGAGTCTCCAAGGTGAACCTGGAAAGAACTTGGTCTAGGTTTGACCTTGTCGAAGCCGACTTCAGCTTACGTAAATGAATCAAACCTCAGCAAAGAAAACGTGTGTGTTCTGATGGGTTTTACGCCTGCGTGCGTATGAAGGGGTCATTCCTATCCTTAATGAGTTGTCTCACCTATTGCAATTTTTTAAAAAGATCTATTTATTTATTTTAGAGAGAAAGAGATAATAGGGGTGGGGAGGAGGGAAAGGGAGAGAGAAACACAAGCAGATTCCGCGCGGAGCTTGGAGCCCTGAGCAGGCTCGATCTCACGACTCTGACGTCAGGGCCTGAGCTGGAACCAAGAGTGGGCGCTTAACCCACGACGCTCCCTGGGCCCCCCTCACGTATTGCAATGTGTTATGTAGGGTTCAAAGTACGGTCTTGCCAACTTTGTGCTGGTGGGATGTAAAGGATTAATACTCTTCTCTCTTTTGTGGACAGCATCAGATGGACCCTTCCAGTAATTTCTACAACTACCGAACCGCTCTTCGTGGGGCAGCGCAAAGGTCTTTAACGGCTCACAGCAGCCGAGAGAAGGTACGTGCCTACAGGAGTTGTATTCATGCCAGTTACCACGTGTGGCATTAAAATGCACCGGGAACTCCTGCCCCAAGCTTCAGATCAGGAGAGAAGTCGAGAGACTACGGAAGGGTTTGTGCCGTGCCATGTGGAGAAGGGGAATGCTAGAGGAAGGTACCATGTTAATACCCGTTCTAAACGGACAGGACTGTGTTGCTACTGCATTATTTAAATGATCGTTTTGTTCTATGTCTTAGTTGTTTCTCAAGCAATAAATGAGGTCATGTGTTAAGATGACAGCTAACATTAGAGTAATTTGATTTAATGGAAAACAGACACTTCAGCTCGGCACAAGGTAGCTAATGGAGTATAACCTTTCTTCTTACAAGAATAAACTTACTCCCGTGGCTAAGTCATTTATTTGCAGGAAGGAGGTAGGTTGCTGTAGCGTTAGGCTGTTACGAGGTATGTGGGTGGCAGAGGAAGTCAGGGGTGATATCTGAGAGACGAAAGGTCCATGCTGTCTGCTCGCCCCTGAACAGTTTCATACGGTCCTGGCTCTGCCATACGCTTGACTCTGCGGGTCCTTTCTCGGCCCACGTTAGTGTCCTATTTCTTAGGCGAAAAGGAGCAGTCCTTTTGACATTTAGAGATCGTGTCATTTGTGAAGTCAATACCTGCTTACGGTAGACGGGGAACGAGGTTGTTTGATGAAGTATGTTTCGCTTAGATTCTGTCCATCTTTTAAGTCAAACTGTATCATCAACAAATTTTAGGAATGAGGGTGGAAAACACCGCAGGGCATCTCAGTGCCTTCTGCAAGAAAGCTCCAGCCTCAGTGATCTGGAACAAAAACAAATCACAAGAGGAAACGCCTTTTGGAAAGGTTGAACTGCTTCTCACAAAGTCCAGAGTATCAGTCCTGATAACATCTGACAGATGCTGGGAGCCCAATAGTTAAATTTTTTGAAGAGACAAGGTCAGAGAGGAGATGAAGCAGGGAAAACGGTCTCAGTTTATCCGGACGGAGTGTACCAGCTGTTAGGTTTTACTTGCTCAGGTCTCAGCCGTCCTATGACAAGACTGAGAAAAAGTCCAATCAGAAGTTGCTTCGGCTTCAGGAGATCAGCACATGGGGGGCCGCATCCTCTCACCCCCCCTCCCCAGTGGGGTGCAAGGCTGTCTCTGCGGGACCCTCCAGGAGAGCCAGGAGGCTAACGACCCCTACCTCCAGCAGGGCACCCCAGCCAAAGTCACTCTGAAGTCCCACCCCCCAGAAAGACTAGACTTCTGGGACTCCAACAGCTTTTTCCAGAGAACAGTCCAAAGTATTTACTCCTTAATCATGTAATAAACTCTGTCCGCTGTAGTTTTGCCGTCCTTTTAACCCAGTTCTGTGTGGGAGTATGAATTTACTCTCGTTCGTAAAACAAACAAAATCACCACCATAAAAAAAAAATGCCATTGCTTTTTCACAATTGGTCTCAAAGGCTATAAATGAGAACATTTCTGGGTAAAACACATCTTTTATTCAGGAGGGTTGGGGTTTATTTTTCCTTTTTTGAAGTGAGGAGAAACTCTCTTTATTCCCAAGTAATTTATAAATCTTCTAGCAACACTGTTCGGGTAATAGCATCTTTAATATTCTTTCAGATTGTAAGTTTATGTGAGCAAGGTGGCACATCTCTAGGTACCGTATCCTAGAACAGATCAATTCTGTCTTCTGCACGGAGGCCCTTCAATGATCTTAAACAGCTACTTTTCCTGTGGGTACTCCTGCCTCCAGGTTTTTAGCCATTTCCCATACGATTACATGGTTTTAAATCCTTTTACCGTTCCATCCATGTTTGTGGGAACTAGTTCCCGCTCAACAGCATGCATTTCTAGGCATGAAACCGATTGTGTTTCTAAAGCATATTTGCTAAGTCTCTGAATTAAGAATATTTTGATAGAGGGTGCCTGGCTGGTTCAGTTGCTGAAGCATACATAGGGCTCTCGATCTCAGGGTTGTGGGTTTGCGCCCCACATTGAGGGCAGAGATTACTTAAACAAATAAAATTGAAAAAAAAAAAGAATGTTTTGAAAGTGAATTAGAAAACATTATTACTTGAGAAGTTCCCCCACTAAAGGCATCATTGGCAGGACCTCCAAAAACTTCCCAGAAACCAGAGCTTTTGCTCCCTCCTATTGGCAACCCATGTATCTACCTTAGTGCCTGGGAAGCCAAAGCCCTTATAATCTCCTGATTTTTATTATGTTAGGTTTGTTGTAGGGGCTGCAGATACGAAGAGAACTGTCCGTGAGTAAATTAGAAGCTGAAGACGTATGGGTGTAAGGAACAGAGCAGTGAAGGGAGATGACTTACATTTCTGTGTTCTTGGAAAAGTGATGCAAGCTGTTAGTTAAGGCTCAACCCAGCAGTTCCACTTTTGACATTTATCCAAAGAAAACAAGAAGATCTCCGTACCCCTGTGTCTATTACAGCATCATTTACAATAGCCAAGATATGAAAACAACCTGAGGATCCATCGGTAGGTGAATGGATAAAGAGGTTGTGATCGCTACACACAATGGAGTAGTACTCAGCCATGAAAAAGAATGAAATCTTGCCATTTCTAACATAAATGAACCTCAAGGACATTATGCTGAGTTAAATAAGTCAGACAGATACCAGATGCTCTCTCTTCTACGTGAAGTCTATCTCTCTCTGTATATATAGGATCATCTTGGAGGCACCGTGAGTGTGAATATTCTGTAAGGTGTAGCCCTGTGCCTCCGCTGGAGGCACATGACATGGGGTTATGAGAAGTGTACGATATCTGTGTGAGACAGAACGCTCAATACCGCGTGACTCCCACAGCCCAGCACTGAGAATAAAGAAAATTCTTGCTTAAAACTCTTATACTATGCAAGTGCCACATCTTGATTATGACTGAGTCTTCATTTTCCTGTGTTGATACATCCTTGTTATCATAAAGGTGCATCAGTCATATTTTCCCCTTTCTATGGGCCCCATTGGCTTTCAGGAGAGCTTACCTCAGGTCAGACCTGTGTTATTTAATCCTCACCACAAGTCAGTGAGGTGGTTACTGTTGTTCCCATTTTAAGGTGAGGAAACTAGGTTTCTTAGTATGTTAAGCTTGCATCAGGGTTCGGCAGACTTCTCGCATCCAGGGCCAGGTCACAAGTATTTTGGGCTCTGTGGGCCATGTGGCTACTCCGCTGTGACACTCAGGCGTAGAAGTGGACACAGACGACACGTAGGTGCGTGAGCGAGTGTGGCTCGTTTCCGGTAAGGCTGTCGGGCCACTGGAAGTTGAAATCCCTGTCATTTTCATGCTCATGAAATACTGTTTTGATATTTTTCCAGCCATTTAAAAATGTTAAATATGTGGTCCCTCGCAGCACAGGGAGGGCCTGGGCCGGGCCGCAGGCCGTCGTGTGTAGACTCCCAGCTCGCGCTGCTGGTAAACCGTGGGGCCGTGGGAAGCCGAGGCCCAGCAGGGTCCAAAACCCAGGCTTCCCCGTCAGAGGTGCCCTTTCAACGAAGCGAGGTCCGGGGCGCGCCTTTTCATTGTTATGGCGGCCGTTTAGTCCTCAAATAACAGAGGATTAACCGGTGATCTTGGAAGGGGAAGGGGATGAGGGCATCTGGACTGAGAGGCTTCTGCAGACCATAGCAATGATCACAAGTGACTCAAAGACACTGTCAAAACCACAGATTTACTTTGGCTGTTCCAGCGACCAATGAAATAAAAAAAAAACCAAGGCTTACTTTTTTTTTAAATGGCTTTGGGAGACATCTGAATTTACCTCTAGAAGTGAAAAGTGATACCTCATATTTTTGTGTGTGAGCCCAAATGCCTGTTTTCCAGGGATCCCATTCCTCTGGGGTGGATGTGCCCCGTGAGTCACAGGCTTAGGGAAACTTCAAACACCTGCTCTTTGGTGAACAACAGGGCCCGCGGCTCGTGTCTGGAGTGTTGCGCGCACTGTAGCACACTTAGAATCTGCAAAAACTTGTTGGCACTTGAGAAAAGTGGAAGTTACAGTATCTGAGCTTTGTTCTTTGTTCGTTATGGACTTCACAGGATTTAAGATCGTTTCTTAGAGATGATTATTTTAGGTTAATTAAATACCGCCTCATCAAATCAAAGACCCGAGGCAGGAACGTCGTACTGGAGGTCTACTGCTTTTCAAACAGCCATTAATTCTAACAGACACATTTATATTCCTCCGCGCTTGGACACATCTCACAACATGTTGTGCAAGGTTCTGCCAGGTGATTTCCCCCGAGAACAGGTGCCTGCTTGTTCTCTGCCGGAGGCCAGGTTTACCCAATAGCAAGTTCGCCGCAGCCATGACCTCAAACCCTGAGCGCTCACGTTATCTTGAGCGATGTCTTCAAGAGTAAAATGTTCATCTCAAAAGAGATTCGTCTAAGACGTGTAAGTCTAAAGGACACAGCAGGACGGATTTCTGGTGGGGCAGTGGGTCACACGTCTTAAAATCTGAAGATACCTGCAGTTGCAGGTTCTGTTAGTATTTTGCTCGACCTAAGGGATTGCTAAACAAGAAGCCGGAGTTCTTGTAGCTCTTCCCTTGATTCTAACTAGAGCTTTTACATTTGTGTTACGGCCGTGGGGAGGACTGCAAGGCTCCCTAGGCCTCCACCCCTAATGCCCGTTGTCTCTGTTGGGGTTTGGTTGTTATTAGCATTTGCAGCTTCAGCACAATTACCGAGGGAGGAAAGTGCTGTCGTGGGCGGCCAGTGAAACACTGTGTCTTCCTTCATTGTTGCCTCTTCCGTGAGTCGCTAATGGCCCTCAGGAACCCTATAAGGGGTTCTGTTGTTCCATGAGAGACTGAATACCTATTTGCCCGAGCAAACCCAAATCTTTTCTTTTCTCTAGATCGTGATACCATTCTTCAGTCTTTTAATCAAAGATATTTACTTCCTGAACGAGGGCTGTGCCAACCGCCTTCCAAATGGCCACGTCAACTTCGAGGTAAGGGGAGGCCGCGGGATCCAAGCGCAGGGAGGGTCGGCCCCGGCACACTCCCGCCCGGCCAGGCCGCCCGAGCTGCTTCTGAAGTTCTAGAACCAAGTTTTCTCTCTGTCTGTTGTTTTGTAAGGAAATACCGCCCCTGAGGACCGAGCAGAATAAATTAGCTGCAGGGTTGTTACCAGTGATTATCCGGAGGGATGTGTGTCGATGTTTACCTGTTCTGCGCAGATACCTAGAGCTGGGTTGTATGAGATTAAGAAAATCATGAAGTTCAGTTGGTTCGAAGCCAGAGGGGGAAGAAACATCCGTGGAATGCTTGTGATTTTCGTGACCGCTTTTCAACTCTTCTTTTTTCTTAGAAATTTTGGGAACTGGCCAAACAAGTGAGTGAGTTCATGACGTGGAAACAGGTGGAGTGTCCGTTTGAGAGGGACCGGAAGATCCTGCAGTATCTGCTCACGGTGCCGGTCTTCAGCGAGGACGGTGAGTGGCCTTGTGGGCGGAGCCGCCCATCTCCACATCCCCGCAGCCTGCCATGGGGCGCGGCGCGGGTGCGGCAGGCCTCAGTCTGGTCCGGCACGAACACGAGGCCTGTCTTCTGAGCGCATCCGCCTGAAGAGTTTTCTGTTGCGCAGGGACCACGTGGTGTGCCCCTAAAGTATTGGCCAGGCGCTCGCTCTTCCCCCACAAACATTGTTTCTGTGTTTAAACATTCTCTGTAATCCTAGCACTGCCGAGCTTTGGGGACACACGGGGACAGTCCTTTGAAGGACGTTTTTCCCCACCTTGTTTGAGACTTGCTTCACTGGAGAAAAAAGGTGTTCTGTTTGTGGCACGTTGGTATTAAAAGTGATTTGAAAAACAAGCAAAAACAGTCACTACCTGCTGCTATTTGGAGAAGTAGTGGGAATCTTGACCTGTTAAGATGTTAAGGAATTTTAGGCAGAAACAGTGATTGTCTATACTGAAAAAAAATGATGAGAAGAGAGGTAAAGTTTATAAAAAAATTAGGGATTTATTCTTTCGATCTTTTATATTCTAGTATTTTGGAAATCAGTGTGTTAGTAATTTCTCGTAGCAAATCGGTGGTGTTTGTGATCATGACTGACATGCGTTTCGCACTAACGTTACCCATCCCAGAGGGGATTTGATCGTTCGTAACCTTTACACGTGGGATTAATACCGAGCTTTTAAATTTTTGAGTGAGATTCTTTTTGATTTAAAACTAAAGAAAAAAATATTAGAAGAATGAACAAGTGGCCTGGAAAATCTGGCTCTTTAGCTAAGAAAGGCTTTTTTAAAAATCAAGGCTAGCAGGAGAGGACCCCCACCCCCATAAAGAACGTGAATGTGAGCCTGTGATAGCATCGTGTGGTTCGCATTTGGAAGCTGTTTCCCCTCATAAACTTCAGTTAATTAAGTGCCTTTTTGGCCCAGAGGCCCCTTGGGTTGGCTTTTTTTTTTTTAATATTTTTTAAAGATTTTATTTATTTGAGAGAGAGAGAGAGAGAGCATGAGAGGGGAGAGGTCAGAGGGAGAAGCAGACTCCCTGCTGAGCAGGGACTCCGATGTGGGACTCCATCCCAGGACTCCAGGATCATGACCCGAGCCGAAGGCAGTCACTTAACCAACTGAGCCACCCAGGCGCCCCGGCCCCTTGGATTTTGTTGAGATGGTCATTTAGGCCAAGTGATATTCTGTGTTCTCACTGAAACCAGGGTGCTTCCCAGTCGTAGATGACATGCTAAAGAGTCTTGCTTCCGGGTTCAGCTGATGAACAGGGTGGTTGGCGGCGGTGGTGCGCAGGAGAAGGCCTCAGTGTTCACGCGCTCTTACTTTGGTTGATTGTAGCGCTCTACCTGGCTTCCTACGAGAGTGAAGGACCTGAAAATCACATAGAGAAGGACCGATGGAAGTCCTTACGGTGAGTCTGTGCTTCTCACTGCTGTGCAGCTCGACGGGCCGCGTGGGACTTACTGGAGGAAAGCCACATGCTTTCTGTAGGACGTCCCTCCTGTGTGTTCCAGCCCTCTCTGCTCCTTTTCTCTTGTCACCTGAATCTTTGCGGCTGAAAATCCTCGTTGCCTTCATTCAGTTTTATGGGCTTTCACTTGTTTATGCTGTCTCGTGTGCCGTGACTCTGCTCTCCTTCTTTCTCGTTATTTACCGCACAGTGTGAATGGTAGAAAGAGAACCGACTCGTTCCTTTCATCTAAGAGATAACAAGTTCAGACTCTGTTTCTGAAGAATCCTAACACTAAAATTTTATTTGACCTGCGATGAAAGAGACCCAAGTACCGGTTGGTTCAGTCAGTCTGAGTGTGTCACTCTCTTGGTGACTGCATTTTGGTCCCCATTTTGGTTTGAGAGAAGGAGGAAGTTGGGACTTTATCTTTTGAAGATGTGCTTGTTTGAGCGGTGGGGAGGGGTAGAGGGAGAAGGAGAGAGAGAATCCCGAGCAGAGCATGGAGCCTGATGCAGGGCTTGATCTCAGGACGCTGACATCATGACCTGAGCAGAAATCCGTTTGGACACTCAACCGACTGAGCCTGCCAGGCAGGCACCCCAGAAATTGAGACTTTAAACATGATCCAGAAGCTGTTCAAATTAAAGAATTGTGTTAATCTACTGGCATTTTCTAGTAAATGTGTTTTCCAAAAAACCAGGATAGGTAATAGGTTAATGTATATTTTAACCATTTGAGATATTTTAATAAGTAAAGTAGCCCAGGATACAGTAATCCCATAGTCAAAATTGCTCTATTTGTATTTCTGCTAAGAGACTCTGGGAACATGTGCCTTGTTGTACCAGGCGGACAAGCACGTTTCTCTTCTTCCCAGAGTCGTTTGGGAGTCTTTATCACACTTGATCCTGGGCCACATGTCATGAACCAGGGTGTCTGTTATATTGGGTTTTCTGTGATTTCATTTGGACGCAAATGAGGAGGGATGAGGTCCGGAGACAGTGGAATCATTATCCTTAGAGCATGTCAAGGTGATGGGTGAGCGATTGCTTTCTTTTATTCCAGACACAAACGAGAAGAAGGTGCGGCCGACACGTGGCATCAGGGGAACGTAGCAGGCTTGCGGGGCTGGTGCGCAGGTGGACAGTCACAAATTGGGGGCCTGCCAGTGACATATTTATATTAAAATTTCCTATTACTCTGTTGGGTTCACAGATATTTGGGGCACTCCTCAGTGCTGGGTGAGAGCTTTAGGAATGACTGACTCCTTGTTCTCTGCCTTCCATGTTTCTTCTTCTTTTTACTTCCTTTTCTATTTTTTTTTTAAGAGTTTGAAGTTGATATGGCCCCTGAGTAGGGCTTAGCTCTTGTGACTTCTATAGATTTGTAAGCACTGGCAAGCCGGGAAAGTGGACGCACTTACATGATACTTGGCGTCGGCGTTCCCTGTGAGGTCCAGACACGTTAAATAGTCTGAGCCTCCCACACGCGTCTTTTCCAGGCTTTTCTGATTGTTATTCTTTATGCCGTATTCCTTGTGGTTCGTGGTTAGTTGGAAGGGCTCATAATGTCAGAGTGTTGACGGTAAAAACCAAAGACCAAGTTACACAACCTCTTCCCATATCTACATGTACCGGACACACAATATACAGTAACGGTTAACATTCGATTGGTTGAAATGTGAACAGAGAGGTTAGTGGATAGTTTAGAAATAGGAAGTGAAAAAGAGGGTGCCCTGTACAGGCTTAAATTCAGGGACAAATCCATGAGTCTGCCTGCAGTTGTGCGCTGCTCAAACGTGCTCAGTAGTGACACTTCCGGTAAGCATTCTCCGAGGGGCCACCCCAGCCCAAAGAGAGAGAACAGTGTGTGGGGAAATATGTAGACAGACACAGGGAAGATGTGTTCTTCGTACAACACACTAGTTTCCACGTGGGAATTGTTTTTAAGGAGCCTTGAAGAACAGACTTTCACTGCGCCCTTTCCACATCCTGGGTCATCTCAAGCCCCACTGCACTGCCTCCCCTCTCTGATCCGTATCTCCTCCGACGGAGAACAAGGCAGACGTCTTCCCCGCTTCCAAGCTGACGGGCGATTTTTAGTGCCCTGCTTCTTACCCCGATGACAACGTAAGCCCCTCCAGGGCAAGCACGGGGTCTTCCATGCCCGCTGCGGCACTGGGCCCGCGCTCCTGCCGTGCCGGGGAAAGACGTCGGGTTGTGGCAGGTATTGGCCACATTGTAGCAGCCACCAAGAGGACAAGGAAAATAGGCCGTGATCGTTTGCAAAGCTGCATGTTAAGTGGATACAAAGGCTAATTGTTCTAGGCTGATAGTACCTAGTGAAACTTGTATCACTCTAACGTAGGAGGCAATCAGGTGACTCCGCATAGACGCTTTTCTGCTGGTGCCGGCGCCGTTCACTGAGGCTCAGCAGTGGCGATGACAAACATCCCCTGGGGGTAGACACCTGTCTTGTCCCTGGCTGTTTAAATGCCCTCCGTGGGCACTGGAATGTGCAGATGCTTCTCTTTACCGAGTAAGCCCACCTGTGATCCTACCAGTGCAGACGTGAACGTTTCTTCCTCTTTCTAACTGCATAATTGAACTCGGCGCCTAGGAGAGGTAGAACCGGTACTGGGCGGGACACTGTAACCCTGACCCAAATCTGCCGCCACGTCCGGTCTCTCACTGTCATCTTTGTTCTTCAGGTCCAGCCTCTTAGGCAGAGTTTGAGGAGCAGGCGCTGACCGTGGCTGCCGCTGAGCCGCGCGGACCGCCGAGGGCTGCGTCTCCCACACCCAGTTCTGCAGAGTGTCCCGTAGTCCCCGCAAGCAGGCCAGCTCTGGGCAGAGGGAGACGAACGTCCCACGGCCGACAGATGACTCGGACTCTGAGAGGTGGAGATGTTCACGGAAGATGCTTGAGAAAGAATCCTCTACCGACCGGCGCGGCCCGTGATTCATCTTCTGGAATTTCCATGTGAATCACAGCTCTGCACCTGGACGGAGCTTTCTTCTGTGTGTTTGTGTTTTTTTTATTTGCTTGAACATTTGCTGCTAATGGGACTTGCCCAGCTGAGGGCTGGCTCTTAGGAAGCCCATGTTTCTTTAACTTAAGTGAAAAAGGGAGAGGAGGGAGGGGAGAAGACCTTCCCGGTGGATCCGGACTTGAGCTCCACGGCATTGCCCGGAGGGGTAAGACTGGTTCAGCGCGGACTCGGACTTCGGTTCCCCTTAGTGTGTGCTGCGTTTCCAATTCCTCTCCTCCCTCTTCCTGCAACTTTGAGTGGGCTGCTGGTTAGCAAACTCCTTTTTACCCATATAAGTTATTTAATATAATGAAGCTCAACACTATGGTAGGAAAATAGCCACTAGGGAAAAAGCAGCAGACTTTGTCGTCGGACTGCTTGTGTTCTACAAGGACTGTTTGTTTTCTCTGCCCTTCTGAGCTGTTTACAACTGACCACTGTGTTCTACAGATGTATTTTTCAGTAGTTGTTTTGTTACTTAGTTTTCCATCATGCCTATTTTTTCCCTCTTGTAAATCTAAATTATCGGACTTTAAGAGTCTTGGAAAAAACCCATGACCTAATTACAACTTAATTTTTTTGAACAGACTGTTATTTTTCATTATGTTTGGGAGTCTGTTGGTGACCAAACATGTGAACCCGCGCCTCCCCTCCACTGGGGCAGTGAAGGAAAACAAACGGAAAACATCTTGCTGTTAACTCAAAGGTCGATCTAATTGTGAAGTAGTTCACCTTGTTAAACATCTCAATAAGCCTGTCGTTGCTCTGCAAACAGCCATCCTGTGTATTTACTCTAGGAGAAACTGTAGAGTAGTAAACTGCTAATGAAGAAACAAAACATCATGTTCAAAACCAGAGACGTATTTGAGAACTTAATGACACGGTTTCCCAGAACAGAGCATGTGTGTGTGCTGCACGCCTTCTCCGCAGACCGAAAATGTCGCCAAGTTGTCCCTTTACAACCATCAATATATTTTATACTCCGGGCCAGGAGCTGTGGCGTCTCTCTCTTTTATGGATGGGGTCGCGGGGGGCCGGGGGAGGGGGCTGTCAGAGCAGTTCAGCTCAGTGACCGGCGTGGGTGTGTCTGCCTTGGAGGAAGAGGCCTGCTGCAGTAAGTGTGTAGACATTTATCTTCTAGAAAGGGGTCGGATCAGGCATTGAATAACGAGCACTGGCCAGGCGCCGCAAGTGCTTAGTGTGGATCACCATCCCCCCTTTTTAGGTGTGGGAATGGGCATATTAATAATAATAATAATAACAATAATCTGTCCAAGGCCACATGGCTATTAAGAGGCCCGGAGATTGGAAGGAGGCTTTCGGATTCCAGAGGCCAGGCTTTGACCCACGCTGCCAAGCCTTCTCCAGCTTCGATAGGACCTTTTGGACTTGTCAGCCCGGGGATCTCGCTGGGGAGCAGCTTTGGGTTCTGTAGGTCTGGGGTAGGGCGCAGAGGTTGCTAATGCACCAGTCCTGGAACCTGCTGAGAGGAGGCAGACGCCCGGCCATACCGGGCTTTCCCTGGGGAACGTCTCTCCCCGAGCTCTGTGCCCCTTTCCTTACTGCCGGGGCAGGGGCAGTGTTTCTCACGACCGTCCCCACCCAGGACAGCCCACTGTGGGCTGCTGGCCCAATCTGCCAGGAGCTAACAACGGCTTGGAAAAAATCAACAGAATAAAATTTTCCAATTTGTGAAAATCCTATGAAATTTATATTTCAGTGTCCTTAAAATCGAACGCAGCCATGCTCCTCTGGTCGCGCACCGTCTTGGGGCCGCTTTCTGCCCTGGAGTCTCCCCGCTGCAGCAGACGGCGTGGCCCGTGCAGCCTCCCACGCACCCCCCGCCCCCGGCTGGCCCTGCCCGGACCGTTTGCCCACCAGCCCCTGGTCCCCCGCGGTCCTCCTGCACGTCCCATCAGCAAGTTTGCAGAGACGGCGTGAGGTCTCTCGTGGGGCATGAGGTGCACACATGTGGCTGCTGGAAATATTTTACTGAAGGGGAATTGGCTTAAAACATGGGATGCTGAGTTTTCGCGGAAAGTTGCCATCGTCACACGCAGCCTCTTGTCTTAACATCTAGATAAACCAGGCTTCAAGAGTGTAGGTGACGGTTCTGTGGCGATCTCCAGCTCTTCTCTCTGTGCCGTGGGCTCGGACCCCCAGCAAGCTCCAGTCCCACGGGTGTGGCTGGACCACGGCCTCCAGAAACTCAGCGTGGGCGGCCCTGGCCCTGTCACTCATAGGTTCAGACTCGGGAGGTCGCCTGTCTGGACGCACCACACATTCCGCAGCAGACTCTGCCCTGAGGCCTGGGGGAGCCTCAGAGCAACCTGGGGTGGGGAGGGAGAGAAGAATGAACCTTTCTCCAAGGACGTGTCCCTGGTGTTTGCCCACGGGCTTGAGCTCCCCAGGAGCGGCCTTTCATCTCACCAAGCACCGTCCTCTTTCCCTCACCGTGGGAGGTTTTCGGCTTCACCTGTCCCCCCAACTGGCTCCTGGCTGCGACACCCCCGCCCAGTGCCTCAGCGGCCTTGTGCTTTCCTGCCAGCAGCTTCTTTCTGTGCTTCCCTTTCTCTCACTGCCGCCTACAGCCCTCCTGCCCTTAGGATCTCCAGAAACCACAGCCTACCGTGGGGGCCCATGGGACCCCGTAGCTAACCCCTACGGGAATGTTGACTTGTGGATTATTAACATCTTCTACCTGCTGCTGGGGGACATTCTGTTGACCCTGTGACCTGTCTCAAAAAAGACAGTGCCTGCCTCTTTCCCAAAGGTGTCTTACCATCCTCACTGAGGGTGCACAACGGCGGGTAATTTTCCTTTGGAGCTTAGGGTTCAAAGGAATTCCTAGATTTGTTGCCTGGGGGGAAACGTGAGTTACCTGGAAACTAGTAACTAAACATAAAAAACTCAAAGATATTCTGATGGCAGCTCCGTCAGCTTCTCCCTTGAGACATTTTTTCTTTCAAGATTTTATTTCTAAGTCATCTCTACACCCACCGTGCAGCTCGACTTTCAACCCCGAGATCAAGAGCTGCACACTCGACCCTGAAGACATTTGAAAAGGAAAGATGTTTGCCAGATTTGGACTTCGAGAGTTTCAGTAGAAAATGAAAACTTCCTGGAGAAGTCAAGCCACAGTTTTTTTCTGGATTTGAATGATCGGATCTTCCCCTCAATTGTCTGTTTCACGTAATCAAGACCACTGGCTCCCCTAAAAGCTGACAAAAGACATGTTGGGGTTTGAGGTTTATGCATCTGAACCCAACAGGTCAGGGGCCTAATGTCCAAAACTAGCAAATAAGGTTTGCTTCATGCCAAAAAGACCACTGCCCTAATTCTATATGAAAACTCAACTCCTCCTAAAGGATGTATATATACTTTTTTTTTTTTTTAAATGAATACATTAGCCAACATTTTTGGATTTCTAGGCACCGGTTTTGTAGGTCATAATTTAGGGAATTAAAGAGGGGGAAGGGAAACGATATTTCTTAGAATCAAGAAGAAAATGATGTACTTCTTGAAGGGACCGAACCATGAAACACCGTTTGCATTCTTTCCCTCTCTCCGCCTGTGCTGCTTGGAGAAAAGGAGAGTTAGCATGAAATCATCCTTCTCTAGACGGACTGCTGTGGGAAAGGAAGGTCAGCACAGCGTACTGTCAACCTGGCTGAAACACGGAGTTGAAGGACCGCGGGCATTGTTAAATTTTTTGCAAAGCAATTATGAAATCTCACACAGGCAGGGGACTGGTGTGACTTAAGGTGCACCCAGAAGTGTGCTGAATGCAGGAGCAAGCCAGGTGCCACCCTGGTTATTGCAGACTCACAGGTTTTTGCTTTGTTTGGGTTGATTAAATCTCAACCGTACCTCTAAGACAATTGGATTTCGGAAATAAGTAGAAATTTAAGTAATTCTGTTCCACTCATTGGTGCCCAGAGACCAACAAGGGAGATCCAAGGCACTGAGGTTGGTTTTCATTAGGATGACTCTTAGTTGGTCTGCTAACATCCCCCTCTGTTCATTAGTACCAATAATCATAACAAGAAACCCATCTTTTTAAAATTTTTATTATTTTTTTTTATTTTTTTAAAGACTGTATTTATTTATTTGACAGACAGAGGTCACAAGTAGGCAGAGAGGCAGGCAGAGAGAGAGGAGGAAGCAGCTGCCCAATGAGCAGAGAGCCGGATGCACATTTCATGAGGTCAAGTGCTAAACCTGACCGTGCAGAGATCTGTGGGACTTTGGGGACGTCTCCCTTCCTCTCTGAACCTCAGGGTCCTCCTCTGTGAGCAATGGGTCCAGACTAACTGCTGTGGAATGACCATTCCTGAGCTAAGGGTCTGTGGTTTGGGAAAGCCCTCCTCGGCTTGCCGGGCTAAAAGGCGAATTCGCAAGTAAACACTGCGTCTCGCATCCGGCCGCAGCTTTCTCTTCCTCCCACCGGCCTCTTCTGTGTGTGTGTCCTTGTGTCTGAGGACGGAAGGGATCAGAAGCTAATGGCTCCTCAGAGGAGACAAAGGAGTGATGGAAGTTCCAGTCACCCATCGGGTCGTGTCCCACACCGGGACAGAGCTCTCTATAGGGAAGAGTGACGTTACACCAGAAACCAGAAAATACCCTTGTGCAAGGCCAGTGGAATGATTTCAAAGGTGCCAGAAATAAGAAACACAGTTTCTGAAGGCGACAAGAATGACTCTGTGGGTTGGACTAATCGTTGCCACAGCGGCTGTTGTAATCGTGCCTGATTATGTGGATAAAATCAGACAGAAATTGCCTGTTCACACCTCGGCACTTAAACACGAGTCACGCTTTGGCTCAGAAGACCCGGATTCACACAAGTGATGATCAGAGCCTGCTCCTGCGTTTTGTCTCAGGCCCGGGGGTCCCTCCTTGGTGGGAAGCGGCAGAGTCTGACTTACCCGTCGGGGGACGTCCCACGCTGAAGGACGCTGGAAGGGCCACAGGCCAGTGCCCTGAGGACGGACACCTTCTTTCCTGGAGCTGCCGATGCTGCAGGAATCCTAATCCAGGGAGACGGAGACCCCCGCCGTGGAGGGAAAAATCACAGGAAGATCGCAACAGGCACGACCTCAGACGAGGGAGAAAAATATATGGAGGGAGGATCTGTACATCACAAAGCTTTTGGCAAGTTTAGGAAGACGAGGGATGCGGCAACGTCAGAGCTTCTGAGACGCTCGGAGCGCGCAGATGCTAACGGAGCAGTGACGCTGGGACTATGCAGGGAAGCGACAAGCTTCTCGCTACTGAAGTAACTACTCGACAAATGATAGAACTGGGGAAGCAGGAGGACTGCTTGTAAGCACAGTCACTTACTGAGCTGAGTCCATACCATCTAATGAGATTCTGGAAAATGGGCATCATCGGCCCCTCTCCTCCCTCTTATTCAAAAATGACCAAGCCCTGGGGCGCCTGGATGTCTCGGTCGGCCAGACATCTGTCTTCAGCTTGGGTTGTGATCTTGGGGTCCTGGGATCGAGTCCCGCATCGGGGTCCCTGCTCAGTGGGGAGCCTGATTCCCCCTCTCCCTCTGCTGCTGCTGCTCTCTCTCTCTGTCAAATAAATAAAATCTTAAAAAGAAATGACCAGGGGCGCCTGAGTGGCTCAGTGAGTTAAAGCCTCTGCCTTCGGCTCAGGTCATGGTCTTAGGGTCCTGGGATCGAGCCCCGCATCGGGCTCTCTGCTCAGCGGGGAGCCTGCTTCCTCCTCTCTCTGCCTGCCTCTCTGCCTACTTGTGATTTCTGTCTGTCAAATACATAAATAAAAATTAAAAAAAAAAAAAAAAGAAAGAAACGACCAAGGCCTTTGTTGCAAGCCAAAGAGAAGCTGACTGGAGTGCTTGCCTCTCCGCCAGTTTGGAGCTAGGAAGTAAGGATAACCCATGGGGTTCTTGGGTGCCCCCCAAAGGCTCGGGCATTGTGAAATGCTTTCTTTCCTTCAGACCACTCTCTTGGCTCACACAGCAGTCCAGCCCTGTGTGCCATCAGGGCAGTCAAATGAGTGGGATCCCTTTGCTCTCTGCCCTTACATCTGGAGAGGCAGTGAGGATACGGACTTATTACCAAAATATTCCTATACATGGAACTTCTGAGGATCAGAGAGCTTAGGACATGGTACAAACAGGTCGTCGGTGTTTCTCCTCGAGTTATTTTCTCGGCCCGCAGCTGTCAATCCTGAACAAGCCCGAAGGGAGTTTTACTCGGCCCCATCCAACCTTGTCCGGCCTTCACTTCCCAGACTCTCTCCTCCATGAATCTCTGGGCTCCAGCAGAGGTGGAAGGAACAAAGGGAAATAGTTGTGTTACTGCTAAGACCAGCCGCCTCTTTTAGCAAAACTCCCAGGTGCGTCTGTCTGTACAGAGCCTCTCTTTCCTTTGCCATAACAGCAAGTCCCATTGATGGTCTCTACTTGGAATGCACTTGGGCCCCAGAAGGTGACGGTCATGTGGCTCAGCAGACTGGGGTGGACGGAGCCAACTCAGCCCTGCTGATGACGGACGACACTGCTCCCAGGAAGGCTGGCAGATTCCCAGCTCCCATCCTACTTGCTTCACCTGCTCTGTGTCCCGGAGCTCCCCTCACGCCTCGCTGCAGAGCAAGACATCACTTTCTTCAGCGTAACCGATCCAGGCGAGCGGCTGGAAGGTTTGAATCTGTTACTCTCGTTCATTCTGTTACGTGATCGACTAAGAACCATTTTACGTTAGCTTTCCAACTGGCAGAATTTCAAGGCGTCCAGTAGAGTGAAATTTAACGATTTATGCAACGAGGGGAGACATGAGGAAAAGGAGAACCTGTAAACCCCTAAAATACAAGAGCTTTGAAAGTTTTCCTACGCAGTGATTAATGTAGCTCTCAAGCTGGCTGACGAGTGGCCTGGGACCGAACCACAATCCGGAACTGTTCCCTGCCCTAGGCAGATTCCTTCGAAGGCGGCCGGCCTGCCTAGGGCTCTGCCCAGCTTCCCATCCTTAGCAATTCCTGTTTTCAGCTATCCCGCCCCCCCCCCGCTTTTTTTTAAAGGTTTTGTTTATTTGACTGAGAGTGCGCACAAGATGGGGAGCTGTAGGCAGAGGGAGAGGCAGACTCCCGGCCGAGCAGGGAGCCCCAAGCAGTACTGGATCCCAGGACCCTGGGATCATGACCTGAGCCCAAGGCAGACGCTTCACCGACTGAGCCACACGGGCGCCCCTGTCCCAGCACTTCGGCAGTTACAGATTCTCTGTCAAGAAAACAAAGGGAAAATCTCCGGGATTTGCTGAGTTCCTATGCCCGCTGCACTCAGTGCCAAGGGCCAGGGATACGGAGGAGTGAGTGAGACCCAGCACCTAGGCTGGGGGACTCACCTCCCCCTGAGAAAATCACCCTCTGTAGTGCAACAGGTGTCGGGAGCTCTTCTCTTCTGGACGCTGCCCCCCACGCTTTCTTCCTGTCTAAGTAGTCCGGGAGCTCGGAGCCCTTTCCAGGGCGAACACAAACCTGAGGTTTTACCAACCTCTGCCCAGGGAGACTCCTCCTGCCTGCAGGTCGGGCCGCGTGTCTCCTCAAACTGCTCCCGGGGAGAGGAGGACAGTCCCTGCTGGAATCCAACGAGCCCCACCACCCCCACCCCGCCCTCTCGCCCCACTGAGCTGTGCAGAGATGGAGATGGAGGTGGAGCTCCTCGAGGAGGACACTTGCTGTCACCCAGCTCCCCGCGAGGCCCCCTTCCCTCACTGCCCGAGACTGGATGCGCTGCCAGCAGCCATCCCTGCAGAAGGGCACAGAGGACGTGCCCTCGTCGAAGAACCCGCCTTTCTTCCTGCTGCCCGAGGGTTGAGCTGTGGCTGAGCGGGAGGTGGGAGCCGCTGGACGAAGGGTTTGGGCTCTGGCCTGAGACACTGCACTTTCCCTCCAAGTCTGTGTAGAGCCGTGGAAGGGTTTTCGGCCATGAGGTGAGGAGGCCAGAGGTGCGTCTCGGCCAGAGGACACTGGCTGCTCAGAGACGAGTCGGCCTGGGCAGGGGGACCTGAGGGTGACTTAGGGGACGGAGCAGAAGATGCTTGTCTAGAGCAGACAGCGATCAGGAGAGCCTGAGCCGGAAGAGGGAGGATGGGGAGGAGGGGAGGCTTGGGAAAACCTTAAGGAGGCAGAGAAGAAGGCCTGGGGGAGGGTGACCGAGGGGTTGTCCTAGGTCTGTGTTCGGGGAACGGTGCCCCCTGCAAAGATGAGTCAGAGTCCAAGTACCTGGGACAGGGACCAGCGTCCTAGCCCCGTCCCTGAGAAGGCCGCCTTGTTTGGAGGGAGGGTGTTTACAGAGATTAGTGGGGCCCCCAGGGCAGTACCACTGGCGTCTTCCTAGAGGGCGGGGAGCTGAAGCAGAGCCAGACGTGGGGAGACGGCCACGTGGGGACGCAGTCGTGCGGCTACACGTCCAGGAACTTCCAGAGGGTCGGAGCCGGGTCCTCCCCTGTGTCTTCAGCGGGAGCCCGGCCCCGCTGACAGCGTCTGTCTCTGTTGCTCCAGCCGCTCGATTTGCTCGGTTCGAGGCTCTTTGTCAGCGCAGCAGCCCCAGCGAACTAACGGCGTCTCCCGTGACTCAGTTACTTGTTCGGAAGTCTGCCATGCATTAAACTTCTCTGATGAAGAGGAGGTTTATAAAGGGACGGGGTAATACTTCCTACAGGTGACTTTGAACTCCACAACCGCCCTCATTCCACTGTATTGCCAAACATCCTTTTACGGTGCCGTATTTCCTTGATTTACGACCTTCAACTGGATCATATCTTAATCGATGTGAAATGAAGGGGGGACTTGAAATGTTTACACAAAGCAATTAAATCCCCTGCTGATGGGATCCAGTCCCAGGGCCCAGCCCAGGGGGAGGTGGAGTATCTGGACTGAGTGGCAGAGTCAGGACGGACTCAGGAAACACTGTGCTCCCTCGTTGTGCAGGGTCACATGCTCAGGCCCGGAGACCCTACGTGTCCCGGGGCTGGTAGAACACGGTGATGACGGGGCTGGAGGTTAACGTTTAATCTCTGTACCTGTTGCCAGTTCTTTCTCCTGCTGCGGGGTCAGGGCTGAACGTCCCTTGCAACGGGGGTCTGGAGCCGCTCCCGGCTTCTGCAGGCCGGAGTTCAAGTCTCCACGGTGAGGCTCGCCGTCCTGCGGTGAGTAAGAGAAGGGGTGCGGTGGGCGTAAGCCGCAGCCAGAGCAGAACAAGCACAAAGCAAACATCGAAGGAGGGACTTACTTCCTCACGGAGCATCTCCAGCCGCCTGAGAACCCCCTTCACTCGTCGCTTCTCAAAACACTGCGAGGCCCCGGTTTCAGGGGTTCCTTTACATTCACTTCAAAGGTGACCTCGTTTGGTCCCGTTGGTTTAAAATCCTCTGCCGTCTGGTGGCTTTTCCATCTATGGGTCTAGGCCTTTTTTTAGAGGCAGACTGACCTGGAAGCTTCAGGCCCTCTCACGTGTACAAGCCCTTCAAAGACCCTGGCCCTAATTTTATACTGAGTCTCAAAGTCTTTGTCTTCAAGAAGCTTCTCCTAAAATCACATAAACTCTAGGTTCCTGCAAGCCTGGATGCACATCTTACTATCCCCTGGACTTCTGACTTGTACGTTGTACCTCTACTCAGACGGTTGTGTCCAAAACACAAAAGCAAAACAACTGGGAATTTCTCACCAGTGGCCGTCACCGGAGCTAGCCACTGAGCCTCTCCAGCTCTGGTGTCCAGGCATGCGGTGGCATTGCGCTTCCCGTCATCCTCGGAAGTGAGGCAGAGCTCTGCGATTGCTCTGTCTGATAAAATACGAGTGGAAGTGATTTCATTTCCCAGCAGGAGCTTTCGAAGCCAGAGTTCAGTTCACGGTGCTCCCTTCCAACTGCACTGGTGACAGAGGAAAGGTGTCAGGAGGAGGTCTCGACCCCCCTGGGTCCCTGAGTGAAATCTCAGAACGGAGCTCCCTGCCACCAGGCAACAGACAGCCACTAAGAGTGAGAAGGAGATTCACGTGGATTAAGCCAGTGAGACCTGGGAGTGCGTTTGTTACCACAGTGTCACCCAGCCCATCCTGACTGATGGACTTCCCAGATAGGCCCTTCTTCCCGTTTTTCCAACTCCGTAAACACCAGTTCAGTCCTCTGGTTGCTCTGGCGGGATCACTTGGCCTCATCCGTGTTTTCTCTTTCTTCCGGTGCGCACCAGTAGTCCTGTAGACTGCGTCCGCATGTATGGAAACTGACTGCTCTCACCGCCGCTACCCCTTGCACCAAGGTAAGACACCATCAACTTTTCCCGGATTGTTACACAGCCTTCCAAACTCTGTGGCCTCTGCGCGCCATCTCAGGGTGGTGGTTTAGGACACAAGTCCATCTATGTCACTCACCCCATTGCCCATACTACCCTAATGGTCTCACATCTCACTCAAAGTACAATCTGAGGTCCCCAAGATCGAACCCTGCTGCCTTTCCAGCCTCACCTCCTACCACCCTCCCCCTCGCTCATTCAGATCCAGACATACGCTCCTTTCTAGTCCAGACACACACTGAGCCTCGTCCTAACCATCCCCTTGGCATGGAGCCTGCTTCCCTGGTCAACATCATGGCTCGTTTCTTCTTCACCAGCTCTGCTCAGATGTCTCCTTCTCAGTGAGGTCTTCTGGTTGATGCCTTCTTGTGACATTGTGAATTATAACAAGAAATATATATTAGGCTTTCTCCCCTTCCTGGTTTGGAGCTCCTAAACCCTTGGAATTTCCTAAGTGAGGAGAGCCAAGAAAGTATCCTTTGTTATGTTAATGCGGTGCTTTTTGGAAAGCCCCTGAGGAAGAGGGCTGGTTGCCAGGAAAACCGACCTTGTGGTTAGAGGGTTGGAACTTTCAGTCCTACCTCCCGGACCTTCCAGAATTTGGAAGTTGAATCAATTGAATCAATCACCAATAGCCAAATGATCTGGTCAGTTATGCCTAAGTAATGAAGCCTCTATATAAGCTGAAAAGGAAGGGCTCAGAGACCATCCAGGTCGGTGACCACGTGGGGAAGCAGAGAAAGTGGTGTTTTCTGAGAGGCTGTGGAGGCTCTGTGACCCCCGCCCCAGACCTCTCCCCCTGCTTCTCTTCTAGCTGGCTGTTCCTGAGTCATATTCTTTTAGAACACACCAGTGATCTACTAACTGAAATGTTTCTCTGAACCAAGAAGGAGGTGGTGGAAACCTCAGATCTAGCCAGTTGGTCAGAAGTTCAAGTTACAACCTGGACTTGCTATTGGCAACTGAATTGGGAGCAGGGGGCAGTATTGTAGGACTTAGCCCTTAACCTATGGGGTCTGACTCAGAATTCACTGAATCATGGGACATCCAGCTGGTGTTGGAGAATGGCTTGATGGTGCGCCCCTCACGTGTTGGAATTGGTGATCAGAATTATTTTCCCTAAATCAGCAGCCCCCTCCCTATGTGCTTCTAAGTTGGTAATAACACACATCGAGCTCACCACTACATGCTGGGTTCTCTGCTAAACTGATAGAAATAAACTAATTTACTTACAAATATCCTGCGACATGGAGGTCGTTCTTTTATTCTTATTTAAGGGGTGGAGAAACCGTGGCACAGAAATGTTAGAGGGTTGTTCAACATCGCAAAACTGGTAAATGACGCAGCTTAGATTATCCATGTCTACTAGAAGAGTCACGCTCTTAATTGCCATGTCGGTTTGCTTCTTAGGTTAGAAAAATCCCAAAGACATAAGAAAACTTGATTTTGGCATTATCGGTGCACAAATTTAGGCCACATCACAGCACACAGCACTGGAGAATTCAAGCTCACTGGGCACTGGCACCCAGAGTGCGGGGTGACGTCAGCGTCCGCTCGCGTGCAGTGGGTCATGGGATGTGGAGCTCTGACTCTGGCCTCATTTTGCTCTCATTTCTATCACTGACCAGCATGACGCTTGAAAAGTTCACGATACCAATGGAGCTTTCGTTTCGCTGCGATGACGAATTAAACCAAACCAGACGAAGCTTGACAGACAGAAGTTAAAGGAAAACTCACTCTTGTAAATCAGGTGGAAGAAGACGGGTCTTAACAGAAGTTCATGTAAAGGGTGCTCATGATTTTAATTGACGTGTATCTTCATTGGACCCAAATAGGTATTTGCAGTAGCCATTTTTACTAGGACAAATCCTACATCCTGTTGGGGGAAGACTAGAGGTCTGTAGTCAGAGGGCTGCTAACTGACATCTGTTTAGGTCATCCTGTTGTTTCAACACCCTATCATCTTTAACTTTTTAAAAAAGATTTATTTAATTTTGACGCGGGGGGCAGAGGGAGAGACAGAATCTGCAGCAGACTCTGCGCTGAGTCCCACGTGGGGCTCCATCTCACCACCCTGAGATCCTGACCTGAGCCACAACCAGGAGTCGGACGCCTCACGGACTGGACCGCCCAGGCGCCGCTGTCATCCTACTGTTTTTAGTTCTGAGTGCCGGGCTTGACGAGGACATTGACAAACTTGGGAGCACCATGACGGCCGTGATAAGGACCGTAAAGTTTCAGAATCAAAGGATGTGGTACCCACAGTTATTTGCCAGAAGCGAAGTCGCGGTGGGAAGTAGCACCCGTCAGAAGTCTTCCTCCTCATGAAAGGGAGGAATGAGGGTCCGAAAGGGAAATGGCCAGGAGGCAGATTTCAAGTCAATGCAAAGAGTTCTGTCATCAACAATTATGTCCTGTGTGACCATACCCCGGCCTTCAACATGCCCACTGACCGGTAATGGGCTGACTGTGTGATTTCAGGTGCGGTGCCCAGTTCAGCTGGAGTCCCGTGCCCATAGCGAGCTCTGGAGCATAAAGGACACTCAGAATTTGTCCTTCTGGAGGGGAAGTAGAGGAAATAGTGGGCCTCTCGTACTTCCACAGGTGTTGGGCACTGGTGCCTGACGGAGGAGCAGGGCGGGGGTATAAAGCCCCCAGCATATGGGGAAGAGGTGGGACATCTCCAGTACAATCCTCTGAGGGGACAGGTGCTGGGTGTGGGCCGCCAGCAGCAGAAGGTGCTGAAGTTGAAGGAAGGGCGCAAGACACGGTCCAGCGATCACACATAGCCTGGGAACCGGATTCCAGACCCGCAGTGTCTTGTCTGGAAAGATCTGGAAAGGAGGGCCTTCCAGCCAAAGAGCTAGGCCGTGTACCCAGAGGGTCAGATGCAGTGCTACTCAGCACAGAGGGCAAACAGAACGTGGGGAGGGAAAACGCTCAAGAAGAGACTTTTGCAGTACTAAGGGGAAAATCCCAGCAAGTTAGCTCAAGAGAGGCAGGAATCTCAAGGAAATCTGGGGGGAAAACCCTGTAATATAGACAGCCTTGACGGAGGCTGATTCTGGAGGGCAATTCGGGATCCAGGATGCTCTGGGGACCTCGTACGCAGGAGTTCATATCCAGGGTCAAGAATCTTCCGGCCGAGATAAGCACCACTGACCTGTTCTGAGCAGAACTTCTCCGACCAGCACAGTCGTCATCTGCTGTGAGCTTTGGGCAGGTTCCAGCCCTGCCCAGCAGCTGTCACTGGGAGTAGGACGGGACGACATATCATAGGGCACACTTTGAGGGGATGAAAGCCATGGTCCAAGGTATCGATGTTGTGACCATCAATGACCAGAATAAAGACTCAGGAGCCGGGTCAAGGAGATCCTTGCGCCTGTCACCCATGGCCTTAGGACACCTAAAAGGGCCAGGACCAGGGCCGCGTGAGAGGCCGGTACGATGTGTGCAGTCCAAGACGGCGCTCCGGCTCAGTGCTGTGAAGATGTAAGTGACAGCCTCCTTACAGTTTGCACCATGAACATCTCACTTACTTTACCCTGGTTCCCGTCTTCAGCCAACGCTTCATGTTCTGACTCGTGAACCTCTGGGTCGGTAATTTGGAGTGAGCTGTGGTGGTCCAGGCTAGGCTTGTTCACACGTCTGGAGTCAGCCAGACTGGACCGGTTCGTGGCGGCCCTGGCTGGAAAGTCTAGAACAACCAGACACTCTCCCCAGGGGGTCTCTCGTCCGCCAGCCCCCCGGCTTGAGCTCACTCACGGGGACTTCCACTTCCCCAAGAAGAGCAAGCGACGGCACCCGGGCCTCTCACGTCTCTGCGTGTAGCGACTTGGCTGTTCCATCGCTCAAAGCCAATCTCGTGGCCAAGCCCAGACTGATGGAGAAATGGAGTCCATCCCTCGACAGGAAGACCTGTGATGTCACTTTGCAAAACTGCATCTGTACAGGGAAAGGAACAACCCGTGGCTGTTTTTCAACTTACCACAGCCTCATGTGCGAAGGAGAGGAACTTGGTTTCTAATCAACTGTCAAGGGAGCTGCTGCAGACTTTCACGCCACAGAGTCCTGTGCTCAGATTGGGTGGTAAGAAATGTCACTCCTGGGGCTCCTGGTGGCTCAGTGGGTCAAGCCACTGCCTTCAGCTCTGGTCATGATCCTGGAGTCCTGGGATGAGTCCCGCTTCGGGCTCCCAGCTCTGAGGGGAGTCTGCTTCTCCCTCTGACCTTCTCTCTCATGCTCTCTCTCTCTCTCTCTCTCTCAAATAAATAAATAAAATATATAAAGAAAAAAGAAAGAAAGAAAGAACTATCACTCCAGCAGTGGCGAGAAAGACGGAAAGCTGGCAGAGAGAGATGGGAGGTGATGAGACCAATCGGGTAGCAGTGAAAAGTGACAGCCATGTAGAGAGCAGCAGTGAGGACAGGGCAGGATGAGCACATCTCACAGTTAGAATGATGCAATCGGCTGGAAAAGAGAACTGTAGGGCTGTAGAGGGAAGCCATTCCTGGGTCAGGGTTCCCTGCTTCAGCCCGGCTCTCCATACCTCCTTCTTCCCGGGGTCCTTCCTGCCTTTGCTTTCAACACTCCTTCCATCCCCCACCCCTATTCGCACTCCACTGCCAGTCTTGCCTCCTGGTTCATCAAGAATATTGAGGTCGATGGGAAAATCAACCCAATTTTTACCTCCCTCCACTGACCACCCACCCTCCTAACCTACTCATCTGTGTTTGTACCCAGCACAACTATCCGCTAGGGCCCTCTGGACACAGTCTCTTTGCCCAAGCTTCAAGACCCTCCCTGGGGTCTCCTCCCACCTTCTGCACTTGCCTGGGATCTTGCTGCATCTCTTTTTATGAAAGGTTATTGTCCCTGTTCTAAGGCTTTGGTATTTGGGGACAAAGGATTATGATGTATTATAGAGGGCTGCTTTCAAAATTTCCTTACGGGTACAGCCAGCAAATAATCAAGCCCTTCAAAACCAGTTTGGGGATTTCACCCAAATAAGGCGGCCAGTAATGAAGCTTCCAACTTCAAAACTGTACAAAAAAGGTTAACGCTCCCTGCGAGTCCACACAACCCTATTTTTCTTCTGGGTAGATCCGGTATTTCACCTGAGACAATAAACTCAGTGAGGAGTTCTGGGGCCCAAAGGAGATAGAAATGCTGGACGAAGATCAGAGAATGAGGACAGACAAGGCCGAGGGAGTGGGCAGGATTCATTTATGTGGAGACATGAAAGCAGAGCTACCCAGGCGATGACTAACGACACGGTAACTGTCGACAAACACCCAGTGGGTGTGAAGTGGATGCCAAGAAACCATTGCCTCACTCGGCACAAAGATACCATCTGGGCAGCTACACGGTAGACAGAAGAGATAGGGCGTCCTCAGTTAGAGTCACAGAAAAATAAAGAATAGAGATCAGAATGATGTCCCGGAGACTGCTTCCTTCCCGTGAGGACACCCACTCTTCATTCGTTTCTGTCTTCGTGAACTTCGGGGACTCGAGGAGCCACGAGAAGCTTCTCTTCAGCCTTCCTGATTGCCACTTCCCGACTCTCCAGCCTTTCCTTCATGTACGTCACAGCACGGCCTTCCTGAGCGATCTCCTCCGTTTCTTCCCAGCAGCTTCGGCCAAGAAACTACAGCTAAGAGGGCCAAAGCAATAGCATCTTGATGTATAACTTAACTCAGCTCACAAAAAAATCGACACCCGGCTTGACATCACATGCCAGCCCACTGCTGACCCCCGAGGCGCCCCAGCCGAGAGGGCTCTCACGGCGCCTGAGGGCTGTGTCACCGGCTCTGGGATCCGCACACCGAGCCTGTGTTCTCCCCCCACTCACGCATTCTGCCTTTCTTCTACGTGACATGGACTCACCCCTTCCGTCAGCACCTTCACCGAGCACCACGGCCAGTGGTGGCTCATGTCCGAGCAGAAACACTGAAAACTCAGCATCGGCATCACGGAAGCCAAGGAAACCACAATTTCCCAATTTCCCATCCTGCAGACACGGCCCTAGGCTGTGTCCCGCAGCCTTAAAGCCGGCCTCACGACCAGCGCCCAGACCCGGTCAGCTTCCCGGGCCGTCGGAGAGCCGCCGCCGCTACCCTGCGCTGCGCTCCGCATCGCACAGCGCGCGTCTAAGGCCCCGGGCGCCTCGGCCGGCGGGGAGGGTCGTGGCCCCGCACGTGGGGCCGGGCGGCCGAGCAGGGAGGAGCCGGCTGTCTCCCGCGCGATCTGGGGGAGAGCCCAAGCCCTGGCGGGACAAGCTTTGCGCGGAGACTTAGGAAATTAGGGCGCGCAGCTCCGAGCCGCCGCGGGTGTGAGTCGGTCCGCACGCCCCGGAGCCCGAGGTCGTGGTGGGATGAACCGTCGGGTGTCGCACTCACCGCGCTTCCGCAGCGCACCCCCCCC